>NC_058051.1:13280204-13633329 GCF_020085105.1 Siniperca chuatsi | reverse complement strand
GTTAAAGTGCTAATTAATAACTAAAGGGCTGGATTAGGTTTTGGGGCTGCCAGATGAATAGCCCCAATTTAAGCATTTTTCAAGATGATGCTGAATGTAAATGTTTGTGACTTGATAACTGAATCATTTATCTCTTTAATAAGACACAGTGATTCATGTCCTGTTTACCGCAGGCTTTATCATCCTTCCAAGTTTGTGTACAACAAGTGTTTGATTTGTGTTTGAATATGGACTGTAAAAGAAGCGTCTTCAATCAATCATTTCTCAACGCTGCTTCGAGGGACACGCTTCATCTAACAAAGATTGTAATTAGGCAGCCTTTTATTCTGTGTAACTTTCTGAGAGGTTTATCCTTGTGGAGAGGAACAATACATACAAGGTCCCTTGTCAAACATCTCCATCCTCTCAGAGAGTTATTTTAAGTCTTGAGGATAAACCTGTACTCCCATGGTGCCAGACACTTGAAAAGAATACCTGCATCACATATAAATTACTTACCCTACCTACAGAGTCTTCCCACTTCTGTGCCATTATAGAAATGCAAATGTATTCTGACAAATCCAAATGAATTCCCCTTCTGTCACAGAAAGAAATGTTTACTCCAATGAAGCGCTGACTACCCCATGGGTCACTCTTACTGTGGGCTTTGCCTGCTCAACATGCGTTCACTATTGTACCTTTGTAATTAACTAGGAAACAAATATCACACTAGACATGCTGCTGTCTTTGTTGTTTGTGTTTTCTGTTTTTTTTTTTGTTCTTACAAAGTCACTGAATCAACAATGTTAAAGTATCACTCATGGAATTTAGCATTATTTTACTAATTTATTGTGAATTTATGTATATATTGTATTTTTAAAAGAATTTCTTCCTTGCAGAACACCACATGATGATAATAATAGCCAGTGTACACACAGTGCATATATGCAAAAATACTGTAAAAGTGTACTGAGCACTGTTAATTTGTTGTATTATGGCAAGCTTACATTAAAAATAATAATGGGTAGTTTGAATGAAATTTTAAATAAAAGCAATTTGTATTCCACTTTCTTAGAAAAAAAAACTATTAAGAAAGAACACAGGAATTTGTTTTGATTTTGTATTTCAGGAAGGAAAACAAACCCTCTCTCAAGTATCCCCCCCCAACTGTGGAAATGATTGTCTTTTTTGTTCATCTGAGTCACAAAGGGCACCAATTTGATGGCTCAAATTAGAGGGGTCGATTTAAAATGAGACCATATTACTCTAAATATTTGTTGTGGCATTTTATTTCAAATTTTTTATTGGATGGCATTCCCCTGGGAAGGTAGTGATAAGTTTGAAGGTTTTAGATGAAATTGTGCTGAAGCACGATGGCAGTGCGGTGTGCCTTTGACAAGACTGTACATTCAGATGTTTACATTAAAGTTTCATGAAGGTTACCTGCTGATTATGCAGTACCTCAGAGATCTAGCAACTTTTCATGACTAATTTGAAAAATGCTCATGGGCTCTGCTCACATGGCCAACGGATCCATGCCAAACATAGATTTTATAGCGATTCAACCTTCGCTTGTGCAGCACTGTTTTCCACATGCTTCCTTCCTATGTAAGCTTTTGATATCTACTTGCCAGCAGAAAAATGTGAAAATCGGTTTTCAGGCTCACCAGGACATCAAAGCTGATACAGTTTTGTTGGTTTTCCACCCAGGTAGCGGAGTCCTGCTGAGGCCCGTGTTCACCAAACAACCTGGCAGTGTGGTGTTTCCCCTTCAACCTGGTGAGAATCGCAGAGAGGTGGTGTTTAGCTGTGAGGCCCAGGGACACCCACCGCCCTTCTACAGGTAACACCTGCATGCATGTATTTATGCACACTGTTTTTGTTATGCAGAACATTCAGGTAATATCCCAGAGCTTTCAAGTGCAATATTTGTACTAAAAACCAAGCGGGACTGGCTTTATTGCCCTGGGAAAACTGGGGATTTGTGGACCTTATGGCTCACTGCTGCTCATTGCCTGCAGCACTTAGCTTCACTGTCAGTCATGGTGAATTTGAAAATGATGAATTAATCGGCCTCTATTTTATATTTCCATTGGGGGGTGGACATTGATCCGCTGTAGAATTCATTTTGAGAGCTTCCTGTCATCAGTATCACTGACCGTTAAAAAGATCAAGTGACCCAAGAGAATCATGCACCAAATCTCTGCTGCTATCATGACAGAGATCGAGTGAAGAAGGAAAACACCAGTGGAGTATATTTCACATGCCAGAAATTATATGGCAGAAGTTGTCTTTCCATCGCTCTGCTTTAGGCCTGCTACATTTAACGTTTTATGTACAGCATCACTGCCCAAGGCTGCTAAGACATTACTACAGGGCATCTGATTTGGAGGTTATCACTACATGATAAACATGATTCAAATCACTTGATGGACTGAGGTGCAGAAAAATAGTGGCTTTTCGTTGTCCTTGTTCAGTACGCTGGCCCTGTGAGGTTGAGCGGTCCCCCGGCAAATGTGTTAGAAACAAATTGATGGCAAGTTCCTCTGCTGCTAAAATGATGACAAATGAAAACAAATGACAAACGATGATTTGCTTTAAAGTGCATCAAGCGCGTAAGCTATTAATTCGTAGTCTATCAAATGGGGCCACATAGCTGTTGTACTCCTGTCAGTGTAATTAAATGCAAATTGCAAAGCCAAGCATTTAATGTGTAATAGGTTGAAACGATCCCTCATAACATCAGCATATGCAGCCGTTAATGTAGCTTGAAGATCCTTGGTGTTATGCCTAATGGGCACAAATTGAAATGAATGTACAAGATCTTATCACTTGGATCGGCTGGAATACTTATTAAGCAATCAGTCGCTATTTCAGCGTCTGGATAGTCCTACTTTTTAGAATGAAAAACCAATTTATGAGTTCAAATCAAAGTTTTTTTGCCCTTCTGAGTTCAAGTTCTGAAAGTGTGCCCGGCTCCATATCAAATCAAATTCTGCTTTAATTAGCTCTTTAATTACAGCAAGTGCCACCAACTGTGGCAGTTGATATACCACATTAAGAAGTGATTTTCAGATTGATCACAAGCTCTTAAGATATCATACTTTTATCCCTTTTAACAATGGGCCTGATATTCAGATGGACATATTGCTGCATTGTTAGTTCAGTCAGCATACAACACAGTGCTGTCATCGCCTTGGCAATTTTTTTCACTTGTGCCAGCTTTGGAAATTAGTTTTGAAAGGTTTTTGGGTCCTTTTGAGGTTCAGCAGCAGGACACCATATGCTGAGTGGCTCTTCACTGCTGAGTATGTAGGCAGGTCTATTTCAGGGGCGTCAAGGACAAATGAATTTGTCTAAGACTACTCAATGGCCGTGCCACATTAAGCCCCCACTCCAAGTTGTCACCATGGCCCCTTGATTTGTCTCATCTGGAGCTCTTGGACCAGTTCCAGCTGCAACACCAAATCACTAAATCAATCTAATCAGCCAATCTGCCGTTGAGCACCGCTCCGCTGCATATGTCCCCCCATTCGCTCCCTTCTTCAACCCTGTCTCTCGCTCTCTTTGTCTAAAGCCTTCCCACTGAAAAAGGAAGAAAGTCAGAAATAGAAACCTCAAGCTTCCTTTTTCTTCAGAGAGCTTTGAAAATCTAATCAAGACCAAGGAGCTAACATTCAACCTAATTATGCTGTATTTCTTCAATGAAAAGTGTCCCCTTTTGCAAGTGTCACTTTTTTTTTGTTAGTCTGTGTTTAGTCTTTTCTTTTTTCTCATTTTCTTTTCCTTTGACTGTGATTTGGCTTGAGAATGAAAGTTCCATTTGCACACTAACTTTGCCTGGGTATAATGCAGACAATTTCAGCAACCTATTGAATTGATGAAATGTAACTGAATATATTTAGAAAGTTTTCTGCAAAACAAGTTAAATCCTTTTTCATGTGTTGTTGTAAACTCTTTACTGTTCACAGTGAATAGAGGCTGAGCCTGGTAGTCTACATAATCTTGTAGGAGGTTATGTTCACATGCTGCATTTGGTTGAATTGGTGTCATCAACTCAGCGAGTTTTCCCATACCATAAGCCTTAATTATGCAAAGTGATCAACATTAAGTCTCCCAAATCAAGCCACATAGACATCTTGCACAGTTAAAAGTTGATTGCTGGCAATTGCATCTTTCTGGTCTCTCTCTCTCTCCCTCACACACACACACTTGCTGGACTACCATATTATTCAAAACAAGAGGTTTAATCAAAAAGCACCATTATCCAGTGTTTTACATGTGGCCATTTTGTTTGAGCAGTCCTGGTGCTTGGCCCCCGTGTCTGATAATCACTATGATTGGAAGGGAGGAATTTGATTCATGATGAAAGGGCATCCCTCATGTGGCTGTGGTTGATGGACAAACAGACTGAATAGAAAAATAAAATGTCAGATGAATGTAGAGCATTTGATTTGTGAGTAAGAGTTGTGTTTGAAGTGAGAAAAAGCCTGAACAGAAATTAAGAGTCTTTTGAAATGACTGTCTTCTTTATCCAGAATAAGGGCTGTTTGGACACAGTTTAGACTACTGGGTAGTCTGTATTTTACGTTGATTGGACTCCTTGCAATGTGGCTGAGTGAATTTATCAGAATTGATTATCAGACACCAGGCACATGGGTATGACAAAATACAGGGCATCGAAACTTTCTGTATTAAAGAGTTTTTTGTTGTGTATCATGTGCTTACATTCACAGGTGGAAACTCAATGACTCTTTCATCCTGCCCAGGCCAGGGTCACGTTACTCTCTCATGGGAGGAAACCTACACATCAGCCATCTGAATAAAGAGGGAGATGTTGGCATCTATCAGTGCCTGGCATCAAACTCTTTTGGCACCATCGTCAGCAGAGAGGCCAGTCTGCACATTGCATGTAAGTCCATATTATATTTTAAAAAACAATGTGTCATTTGAGAATGATAGGTAATTACCCTGTTCTAATTAGCATAAATAAAATAATACAAAAATGTGATAGTTTTGTTTGATTGTCGTGAACAATTTGTGTTCTTTTCAGTTTTATTATTTCACTTCAATTAAGTTTTAGCTCACTTCAATTCAGCTTCAGTTCTTTTGAGTTGAGTTCAGTTATTTGCCTTAGAAAGTATCAGTTTCATTAAACATCAGACGTTCTGGTTCACTGAAAGTAAAATGACCCAGTAGGATTCTCTGGATATTGTTTGTTGTCAGACCTGATCAAAAACAACCATCAACAAGAGAATCTTACAGTAGGCTGATACTGATTAAGTTATTAATGAAAAAATGCAAATTAACTAGCCATGTTTCTATCACGGTATGTTTTTATCCTTTAACCCTGATTAGAGCTCCAGTGCTGGTGTTTACTCTGCCTGGTCGTTCTAAACTTCTCACACCTCTGTGATGATTGTGTGGTGGGCCTTGACAGACCCCATGTAGTTGATGCTTTACAGCCTTCATCCATCACATTTTATAAGACCAGAGTCTAAGGCATCTCTGATGGCAAGGTGAGCTTGAGGCCTCCACTCTTGATGGGCAGCCCATATCAAATGACAGCCCTGATATCTGTGAACAGATGGTGTGGCTAGATTGAATTCTGATGTCTGTTTCTATGCCATACCAGACGCAGAGATGATCCTTGGCGAGGAGAGCACCAGAGGTATCCATCTAGCCACGATTTGGTGCTTCTTTGTCACAAAGCAGCATTAAATCTTCAGCATATAGTACAAATTGGTGCCCTGAGTTGTCAGCAGGCTGTTGATCATATTCACATTTCCTATCAATGTTTGAGGCCTGATCTGAACTCATTGTGATTGGTCTCATCCATTGCCTGGGCCTGACCTGGGACCTGCTGCTTTTGTCAACGGATGAGGACAAGCATCAGTGCTGATGTGTCATACATCTTATTTATTGCTCTTGGTTTAACTTAATTAAGTGTGCTGTATGATTGAGCGGGTCTCAGGTCAAGGGAATAATTCATGGAGGGAGCAGCCTGTTATGAGAGTCAGTATCGTGTCATTTGTAACAGACTCTGACTCAGAGTAGCTCAATATGCTCTTTCAAACACCAAGGGGCTTGCACCTGTCTCGGTCTTGTAATAACTCTGTGAGACAAAGACCAAGGTAAAGGCCATTAATGAAGAAAAAAGGATCTACAATAATGTGTAGCAGGTAATCTTATCAAGCCTGTTAGCTTAAAACCAATGCTTCTGGGCACCACTGCAGAAAACAAAGGTAGAACAGTGATTAAAGCATGCTTATCTAATCTATATTTGGCAATTCATTCATAAATATCCTTGCTGGTGATGGTGAACAAGATCAGTGTCTTAGATTTGCACCGACTAATGATGTCCCATAACATCAAATTTGTATTGCATGAATGTGCAGTGCATACATATAAGTTAAAGCACACAAGAGTTAAAATAGCCTACATTTTTAATCCTCTGAAGGATGGATGATGTAACAGTTTCTGTTACCATCTGGTAAGGGCTTAAACCTCTAAATGTATAAAGGTTCTTGATCCTGTTGACAATACAGACTTAAATGTTTAAAAGGTTCTGTTGGCCTGCTGGGAGTGCTGGAAGGAATAATCTAGTTGGTTATCACGTCATATTGCGTTTCCTAATCTCCTGGAGATATTTTTGGTGTAAGTGAAAGGATTTTCACTGATGCAAGATGCAACAGATTGCAATTGTATTGGATGCCTGTCCCGAAGAAGGAACATGCTACAGCCTAGATGCTGTGTTGCTTATAAAGCCACAAGGGCGACACAGTGTTTAATGAAGGGTGAAATAGCTGTATTTATGAAAGCAATGCAGGATGCGACTCCGTTGTATCTTGGTGCTCATGATTTCTCCTATCAAATTCAGTCCTGTAATTGCACATAATTAGCATTTCTTTTCTCACTGGCTCCAGTCTAACCTAACTGCCTTATCTGTGTAATTACTTTGCAAGATTTCTATCTCTTGTTTTTTTTTTTTTGCTTCTCTCATTTCCATCAGCTTTGTACTCTTTATTCATTGCTTTTGCCTCAGGTGAAAATTAAGTCTGTTTTGAGCTGGAGAGCATCTGAGGAAAGGGACAGTAACATTTATTGTCAGCACTGATGCTAAGTGCTCAATCTGGGTTTCAAATCATCTTTTAGGGAGGAAGGCAGCGGGCATTTTCTGAATGCAGCACTTCATAACAGTGTTATAATTGTCAGGAGACACCAGCAGTAGCGCTCTGTAAGAATTAGGCCCCTTAGATGTTCATCACTCCTCAAATGTCATGTGTCACTCACTGTTAGGGGTTCACTGCATGATGCTTCTGAAGAACAGAGGAGAGGGGAGGGAAGATGAGACGCACATAAACATGAGAGCAGATGATGGTTTTTCACTATGTACCAGTATTAATCATTAATTTCTTTCATGGTAACAACATTTTTTAGAACTTGTTGATTGTACTTCTTGCAACTTGTTGCACTTCACTTGTGCCTTTTTGCGCACAAATTATTTATGTAGTCAGTAATTAAGTTTACACATCTTTACTTAGTGATTAGTAACCCTTCCCCCTCCCGCTGTGGAAATGAATTTCCTCCTTGAGGACAAATAAACTATCTACCTATCTCTACAGCCACAATCAGTGGTTCTCCAGTAAAGACTAGATTCTACATGGTAAGAATATTGACTTAGAAATTTCTAACTTTGTCATGTATTGCATGAAGAAATGGCTAGCTGTAAATTACAGATGTAAAAAGCAGATAATTGCTTTCAGAAATAGCCACACATCTTGCAGCATGGTGAAAGCATAATTCAACAGGCTACACTTTAGAAACATATACTCTGTTACTAATCTTGTAGCTTCTGAGGTTTCAATGTAACATTCCATAGATATTGTGTAAGTTAGGACAATACTTTTCAATTAGTTTTTCACACTTTCTAATTTTTGAGTGTTTTAGAAAGGTTTTATTAAACCTTGCTGCACTGTACATGTGTTGTTTCTTCCCATTCCCCATTCATATATAAAACACTGCATTAAAAGACAGTTACATATAAAACCATCCATAATGTGAAAATATAAATCAACAAGAGTAAAAACATACATATCACATAAAGTCTAGTGGTCAGACAAGATGGTGAATTAGCCTAAGAACTGGAGTTGGTCTTGAGTGCAAGTATGATTTAATTCAGTAATCCAAGATCTCCTCATGCCTTTACACCACACCGCTATCATTTTGCTATTTAGACTCCTGAATTGTAGATAGATTAACATGCACTTTTACCCCTTTTTTAAGTAATCCAGGAAAAGTAAATGGTTAGGTAAAAAGGCTTTATAGAAGGATGGCATTAGTGGGTAAAGCTGAAAAATCAGTGAATGTCAACCCATTAAAATTGGTTCCAAGGCTCTTCCAATTTACTGTTTGACTACAGATGGGTGGGAGGTGACTAACTCCAACAACATTGGCCTTCTTCAACTTTGCAGCTCTAAAAAAGACATGATTTTGGTTTGGTAAGAAAAGGGAGATGTTCTTTTGAAACCTTCACTAACATGTGGCCTTTTAGTCTATTTTTTATATAGTTTCCTTTTATTCATTACCCTAGAGGTAGTGGGTAAGGGTAATATTCATTACTTTAGATATGGCAATGTTTGTCGGCCTGCCATTCAAACACTTTAGTCCAGAGTAAAATATCTCTACAACTTGGCATGACATTTGGGACAGACAATCATGTTCCTACGAGGATGAATCCTAATGACTTTGGTTATTGGATTAATAGATTTTGATAATACCCTGGTATTATCATCTTGAGCCACCAGCTAGTTAAAATTTATACCTAACACTTAAGTTAATCACAAAATGCTTATTTTATTGACTGGTCTGTTTTATACCGCCATTGACTGCTGATTCCTCACTCCTCTTAACTGGCCAGTAGGGGCCGCAAGTGATCAACAACTGCTTCAGTTTGGAATCATTCCACTACTCTCATGCATACACGCTGGACACACAGCCGTGCACTTCCTGCACTCCCCATTAAGAAAGATGCTGCACGCATTTAGCACGAGGCACAGCAGCGTAACTTCATTGATTATTTAAATCTCCCAACCATCAGGATTGGTCAGGATCTAAAGTTAATTAATGTTCTGTGTTCTGCTACACATCCAAAATGTCACACACACAGTCCAGGTTCATACAGTGAAATTGTTTGGAGTAAAGCAGCCGTCCTTTTGATAAATCCTGAACTCCATCACAGCTGTCTAAAAAATTTTTTTCAGAAGCTAAAAGTTTAATTCTGTGTCCTCTTGAGAGTTTCCTCTGTCCTGTCAAGTTTCTAACTCCTTTTTTTAGTAGTAAATATCCCACGATATTTGCTATGACATTACTGCACGTATAAATAGCTGCTCATATAGCAATACAACACACAGGAAAGAAATCACCTGGAAGGCTCACGAAGCTCGATATAATTTAAAAGGCAATATAGGCTAGCCTACAGAGACCGGAATGAAATCAGAGAAAATTATTTGTTCGCGTGGGTGGCGGGTGGATGATTTCCGACACGGTCACACATGCACAAAATTAACACTGGTGAATATTTGCCTCCTGTTCACCTCCATTCTATGCGAGCGAAGGGGTGATAAAACATTTGCTTCTGGTGGCACAGCAAATTTGCATCTTCGCTTCGCGTGGAGTTCAACTTTGGTGAACTTTGACCGACGATGTCGCAGCCTCAACCAATAGCAAAGAAGTGTGTGTGTGTGTATCGTCAAAGCCAATCTGCGCATCGCTACCCCAGACTAGGGCATTCTCGACTGCTGCATTTTAGTAGTCATCAACTACTCCCAAAAAGTAGTAGTTGATTAATCACAGGAGATATATCATATTTCTTTCACCCAATAACAATGATCAGTTTTCGTCAAAAAGGTCTCAATTACAACCAGCATAGTATGTGAGGGGATAACCCGGTTCGAAAAAAATTGATGATGTCCCTAAAGCCATATCTAGAGAATGCAGCAAGTGGTTGAATATCCTTCACAATGAAATTCACTAACAGACCTGTTATTTTTATTTTTCTGTGGTCGGTGATCGGCCGTTTAGAGAATTCTCAGATTGTCGTCTACCTACTTTGTTCACTACGTTGCCGCTGCTGGTGCTACCCATAAGCGGGTGTAGTTTTAAATGGTTATGCATAGCGCTGGTACTGTTGTGATACTTCATTTACATATATTGCAGCTGATGGTTTTATCTGCTCTGGTAAAGTATTTCCACACTGTTGATTGTAGTAGAGCATTGGGACATACAGCCATGTTTCTTTCTGCCTCTTGCTCTTGCTACATGTCTGCTGCTTTAGCACGCCACACTGCACAGTGCTAAAATCACACATGACAACTATGACTTGTCAACACCAACTACCCACAGCACTCCCAGCTGCATATCTGCTGTAGATGCATTGCCACTGCTTTTTTACGGCACCATGCTAAAACCATAGATGAACGATTAGTCTACAATGATGCACACTGTCGACGACTGGTTTTGATAGTCAACTAGTTGACTATTCTGTGAAACCCCTACCCCAGACACACCTGGCGGAGATCTGCACTCTACTGAGTGCACTCATCAGAAATACAAAATAACCCTTTATTGCAGCCAAATGATATACCATAGCTAGAGAACTTCAAATAAAGGCCCAATTGGAAGTTTTTTTAAAACTCTTTATGGCTTTTGTCCATTGGTTAAGTGACAAATGTAGCCACATCACAAATTGCCCTTGAGCTTACACTCCAACAGAATAGCTTAATTTTTTCTTCTCTACAATTGCCTCTCATTCATTACAATGGGTCACAGTGATGTAGCTAGCACAAAAATGCAAATTCACATCCAATTTCATGGATCTGAAAGCACTCAAAATAGCCTGAACCCTGCCATGGAGAAGCACATGGAGGTGCAGAGCCGTGATAGGCTTGATAAGATGATCCACGGGGTGCAGAACAGCTTGGGTTGTCAGGCATTGTTGGCTTTTAGTGTGTCTAGCTCATTTACGCCCCACCATACTCCAAAGGAATATTGATCAGGAGAGCTTCACTCTCAGTGTGAGTTGAGCAACTGATATTTTCTAATGTGTGAGCCTGGTTTTAGAAAAGAGTTAAATCTGATCCTGTATGTTGTTCCCTGTGTCTACTGAGGGTAAGGGCATGGCAGGCAAAAAACACCCAATATCTGGCCCAAAATATTTAATTTGATATAGCATTTTTCGAAACCAACTTTGTGCCCCCTACAGCAACCACACACACACACTTAATGCTTGTTTGGGGCAGATGCCTCACGTGAGCTGCTTCACTTAGTGGTAAGGACTGGATAAGAAGAGAGAGAGAAGACAGTTTCATCTGTGAATGTAGTCTTTTCTTTTTTCCAAACTGAGAACCTTCTTCACCTGTGCAGCTGGTAAACTGACAGTAAATTAAAAGTCTGTCGTATTGATGATTTTAAAAGAAATATGATACTCTAATGTATGTGTAATATGAAATTGTTTTGCAATTCAAAACATATTCCATCTATGCATACTTTAAGAATTTTAAAAGAAGTTTTCAATACATTATTTTCAATCTCCATTCAATTGTATGTTGACTAAGGCATTACTGTATCGAAACTGAAGATACATAGAACACACACAATACACTGACGTTTCCAAAGGCATATTTCCCTTCACCTGGAGCAAGATGCCTTTGCTAGTCAAAAAATTATTTCACTTTTTTAGCACCATATTATGGCCATTTTTAAGTTCGAAATAAATTTCAGGGGTCAAAATAGTATGTATGTATGTTCTTTTAAGTCACTCACTTTTATCGTAAGGCTTTCTTATAATCGTTTTTTAATCTGGCAAATGTGCATGTGTGTGAGGTTGTGTGTGTACATGTATGTCTCTGTGCATGTATATATGTACTGTATATGTTATATAATTAATGGGAATGTATGTGTACATATATATGTTTATTTGGTATTTTATTTTGTCCTTTGTTCTTAGTATTGTTTGTACAGTACAGTTTGTTTTTCCTGTTTGCACTTTATTATTAATATTATAGGATTTTTCAATAGAGCGATCCAATTGTTGGAAAACCATAAATCAGGGAGCAGACTCCTGAAGCAATGCTAATGACAAGCTTTGAAGATATTGGAGATACAGGGAGGTACTCAGACATACACAGACATATTTTCTGTCTAAGGAACCACACACATCGGTAGCAAATTTGTAGATAGTGTACTACTTCTTATCAGCATTCGGATGACAACAGTGTGCAGAATATTAACTCAAACCAAATGATTCACAACATCAAACCATTCAGAATCATTGCTACTGCAGCTGCTGGGAGGTACTGTCTGACTCAGCAGGTTAACGGCCCTGGAAGAGCAGCTATAGTTTAATATGTTATCAGATAGCTTGTTGGCCTGCTCACTAAGCCAAAAGAGTATATTGAGGTAGGTGAAAAAATGGAGCAATTTAAAAAAAGACTCCCTCATTTTGAGCCAAGCTACTGGCATGGCTCTAGGGATGGCAATGTAGTGTTGGTTGGTCTGTCAGTTGTTCCACCATTGAATGGACTGTCATGACGTTTCAGAAATTACAGACATTCATGGTCCCCAGAGGATGTGTCCCACTGACTTTGGTGATCCCTTGCCTTTTCCTCTAGCACCACCGGCAGGTTGACATTTGTGGTTTTGAGTGAAATGTCTTGACAACTATAAGCCTTTTTCACAGACATTTTGACATGTCGCAGGTTTAAATAATAAAATGAATAATTCAGTTTCAGGGTCCTGGTATTGTGCATGCTGCTAAACATTAGCATTTATCACAAAGCGCTCAACGTACAGCCTCACAGAGCCGCTAGAGTGGCTGTAGACTCTCTGTCTTGTTTTTAATCTGTTGGTAAGTCTCAATATATTTAAATAAAGCAGATAAAATTAGAAGAAACGTATATGCTTTGGTCAGCCAACAGAAAAATTATTTTATCTCTGCCTCTCTGGGTTTCCAATGCTGGTTTGCTAACATCTGCAAGCAATGGCTTATACTGGATATGTAACAGTCTCAAAGCTTCAATTTGAGTTCAGTTTGAAATTTGGCTGTGAAAGCAAGATTCAATCAAATTACAAACATTATTTATTGTTGAGTTTTTTATTATTTATTATTTATTAGATTGACAGCACTACTGTTACATTAAGACGTGATTTTAAGTGAAGCTAATCATGACATTACGTGAACATCATCAGAGGGCTGATAATGATTGCTTTTACAAACATTATTGGCATACACAGCATAAAAAGGATAAATTAACACATTTCTCGCATTCATTTAGGAGATTCAGCACAACTAGAGCAATCTATAGACGGCTTGCTGGTCCAGAGGGACCCTAACTGTGCTGAATCTGTTTATGCTCAGAGAAGCTTTATGCGATCGTACACATGGATCAGCCATAGATTTAGAATTGGCTACTGAAGCATACACACAATCTGTCTGCCAAATATGAAAAGAATTTAATCATGTACTAATTAATTTGTGAAGTCATACAGGAGCTTTCCGCTAAATCATTTGTGAACCAAACAAAAGCGGCTTTCAATCATGATAATGTAATACTGTTCTGCGGATGTAATTTTCCATTACTCACAAGGTCTGCAAAGATCACGAAATGTATTTATTATGCATAGGCTCATCCTGCTGTGCTTGTACACAGGAGGTGTCAGTTTTGCATCCTTTCTCTCTGTTTTTGAATTCAGTCTTGATTATGTCATTATATGGCAGCCGCATATTTGGCTGCACTGCCTGCGATATCTCCAAGAGCCACAGCAGGAAAGAAAAGGCAAAGTGTTCAAGGATTGCTATCTCTATTTGCATTCTCTCAGTAGGTTGTCAACAAGTAATCGGTCTCCATACAAATGATGTTTCAGTCTTAGTCATTTAATTGTTGCTGGTCTGTGTGCAGTGGATGAAACACAGAAAGTGATAACAATACGCAGTTCCAATTAAATTCACTCATGTGTGACTTATACTTGAGGAATTGCTTTCTGCTCCAGTCAGAAGTGTTTAGGACTTTACAGCACTTTGTCTGCATTTATTTAACATTAGCATAGGTGTTTCACAACAATATGCAAAAGTTCTGCATCATATGGCACTGTTAAACTCTGGTCTGAAGCTGTGCTCTAACCAGATATGAAGTTATTAAGCAACCACAAATATGACTTGTAGTGCATTTTAATGTTTGTAAACAACTAGGCATGTCCAGCTTGCTTCCTGTGTGCTTATTGCTTTTGTGAAAAATTAATTGATTATTTTGCTTTATTGCTTTTGTGTTGTGGTAAACAGACTTGGAGAACTTCAAGACCCAGAGAAGAAGTCCAGTGAGGGTTCGTGAAGGTCAAGGAGTAGTCTTACTGTGTGGCCCGCCACCCCACTCTGGAGGTAAGATGGCCTATTCTGAAGTTTTTTGTCGTGAAGATTTTTATTTGAATCGCTACCTTACACAATCAATCATGTGTGCTGCAGTTCAACAAATACTCAATATCAGTGAAGAGTCACTGTCAGTTTTACACAGAAATGTCGAACATAATGTGGTATCACTTCCCTGATTCCTCATCTACTCAGTGTTTATCTGGACAAAGTGGAAGTCATGTTTGTGCTCTCCCCCTCAGATCTCCTGGCTGTTTGTGTTGTTGAGGTCAGTGGAGTGAGTCATTTTTACTTTGGGACACTCTGGCCTGTCAGCCTGATTTTCAATGGGGGCAAGGAAAAACTTTGGCATGCAGACTGGAGAGGCGGTTTGTGGCTGTGGCCCTGCCAGGCTGAGTAATAGAGCTCCTCTCTGAAGTTGCTTTGTTTGCTTTTCATCAGCCCTTTGCATCCATGACGTTATCAATGGGAGTTAGCATCCAGTGCTATTAACTCCTACACAGCGGTCTGGAGATGGGCTTTTTACTCTACCAGCCAGCAAGGCTGATTGTAATTCTCGACCGTAGTGATTGTGTTTTTACTGAAGGTATTCACTGGCTTACACCAAATTATCCTTCTCAGTTTAATTTTCGTTTTAAAAAGCATTGACTCTATTATATATTTTGTGACTCTTATGGTATGTCACTCTTATGGTATGTCTTATGGTGTTGAATCTCAATACCAGTATGGTTTTTCCAGTTGACTCTGAATCCAGAGCCAGGGTGTAATATGAGGGTCGGTGTGTCAAAAAGCTGTGATTATTAATTTTATTTTATTGCTAATGTCTTCTAAGGCTGGGCAATTACTATTAGTAGTATTCAATATTATTGTGTATCAACTTTTGGTGGAATTGTATCATGATGAATTTTACTCAGTTCTGTTGCCCAAATTAATGATTGGAGAACTGGAATAATTAGAGAAAATGAAATGAGTTTTTGAGGTATTGGTTTCACATGTGTGAAGTCTCATATAATGCATAAGAGTTAGACACAGTTAATTGTATTGAACATTAATTTGATCATTTTATATGTAATTTTGCATACATTTGACATATCATGATGGCAAGAATGTTCATATTGTCATATTATGTTATCATATATGTCATATATGTTGTGATATTGATTTTGGCCATATTGTCCAGCCCTAATAATGACACACCTTAAACTAACACAAATATGTCATTATCCTGAATGCAATCTAATTTTGTGGGAAAATAAGAAGCTTGTTTATCGTTCAATAGCTATACAGTATGACACTGAGGAGCAGTTAACAAACTGGAAAACACGTGTACTAATTCATGTGCTGCTACTGTGTGAAACCATGCTGTTCAGCTGCTGCAGCGAGAATTGGATGAGGTGCTTTTGTTTTTATCACACAGTCACTTGCAAACCTAACAGTAGACCTACATTTGTAGTGCTTTGTTCTGTATATATTATAATGAGACATCTCACCTTGTGTTGACAAGAAAAGCTGGAACAATGAGCCATATGCTTACATTTGGCAGCCTCGTAGTGTAATGCCTTTTTTTTAGAATCATCCCCTGGCGCAAGGTGTTCAAATGCCAACACACACATCATCCAGCTAAAAACAAAACAGCAGCGTTGTCAGGAGTGTTGGGCTTTAGTAGCAGTGTCATGACAGTGTCCAAAAATAATTTGAAAAATCTGGGCACATCATTTCAAATTATAAATAGTTTATTCATTATTCGTAGGGAAACAGCTCTGATTTAGTCAGGACAGTTTCCCATATGCAAAATTCAGTGTAGTTTCTTTCTAGAAGCTTCGTCTCTTGTTGTGTAGGCAGTCCTGCAGGCACCAGACTAATGCTTGGAAGAGGAAGATTACGTCCTTTATGTGAGTGCATTGACAGGGAGGGTAGTGCTCCTTGGACAACCTTTTAGTGATGAGCTCAGAAATGAGTCGACATTGACTGACTTCTCCTTGGATAGATTACATGTGCCAAATCCTTTTGGGTAATTTGCACATATTACACAAAAAGGCTGCAAGTACTATTTGCAAGCCAGTCAGAGAAGGGAGGAGATATTCAGTAACCATCCATTAATTTATTCATTTGGTAATATATTGATGTAGTTTAATGAGTCACCTTTAAGTCACCTTTGAGTCAAGAAAATAATCAGGACTGTTTGCATGTTTAATGAATGCTGAATGTCAGTGTAGGTTACAGCGTTAAATTCATGGCTTTCATGTTGTATGTACTATTGCTATGTACTGTACATTGTAAACAATTTAAAATGCTGTATACAGTTGTTGCAGCATTGATTGATCTGTTCTAGGTTAAAGGGACAGTTCACCCCAACATAAAAAATACGTATTTTTCCTCTTACCTGTAATGCTATTTATCCATCGAGATCTAGTTTTGGTGTGAGTTGCTGAGTTTTGGAGATATCGGCCGTAGATTTTTAATATAATGGGACCAAATAAATACATTTCTCACACATGTAGTGTGTTGCCCTTTCACTTGCACAGCTTTTTCCTTTTTCTTTCATGATGAAATGTATTGATTTACCTTTTAGCTAACAGATGGTTAAACCATCAGGGGTTTCTATATTCTTTGTCATCTTTTGTTGTTATACTCTTGTGCTATAAGGGGATTTCAGGACACCATTTTATTTAAATTAGGATTAAAAATGTATCAGCTCTCTTTATAAACAAATTTTCATAACATTCAGGAGACTCCCCTTGCTTCTGATGTTGCACTTTGCTCAAGAATTCCATCTGCTTTGTTGTGACTGTGATCTTGCATATTTGACAACATCACACTTCACAGATGTTTACCAAGATGTATGCCACAGTGTGTTTGGGTAAAAATTTGACTAAATCATTGGAGATACGATATCTGGGCCTTGATGTTTTTGCCTTCAGGGAAATGTTGATAGACTTATTCAATAATTCTCTTAAATAATTCATGTTCATCGTCTGTCATTTGTTACCAAAACTTACTCCTCTTTATTTAGACTCCAAACTCCCTTTGGACTTCCCTCCAACATGACACTGATCATTTGGGACTAGAGTCCTGGAGGGGTGGTTGTCAGTAACCAACACTGTTACATTGCACCTGGCCCATATCTGTCACATCCAGTCTGATACGAAGCCTTTACCTGCTCTTAAAAAGGAATGATAACTACATCAACGTTAACATAAAAATCTGTAGGCCTGTTAAATGTTTTGCCATCATCATTTTATTATCTAAGATGCAAAGAAAACACAAACATAAAACTTTTAATGCCACTGAGCTACATTAACTTACATTATCATTAGAGTAAATGCTTCTTCTCATTATATGAAAATATTATATTATGATTTTAGATTTGATAACTGTTGTGCAGATTTATATTTATGCACACTAGGTAGCAATTGCTTTTGCTGCTTGTTCCATTACTCAATTTGCTACAGTTCCCCACTGACTTATCAGAGTTAGAAAGTAAAGTACATAAATGTTGTCCCATTCATTTAAGGACAATGTAAGGGGGCCTGGCCAGAGGGTCTAGGAAAGTGGTAGGAGGCAGACTCGAGAAACTCTGTGACTTACTTATTTACAAAGTGCAACCAAAGTTCACGTGTATCAAAATTGTAAAGAGAAAAATGTCATGGTATGGCTGTACCATTCCTAGTGTTCCTGTCTGTCTGTCCCCTGTTAGTCTCCTTGTGTGTGTGTGTGTGTGTGCGTGTGTGTATGCTGTGGGGCGCAGCCTCTAAGGTACTGCCAATCAACAGCTGACAAACCTGCGAACCATCTACTGCTGCTCCCCTGTTCTCCCGGAAAAGACCAGAGCCATCGGGGAGTGGCCCAAGCCTACTACTCGCAAGCAGCTCCAACGATTCCTAGGCTTCGCCAACTTTTACCGCCGACTCATCTGCAACAACAGCAGAGTGGCAGCACCCCTAAGCCAACTCACCTCCTCGTTAACTCCGTATGTATGGACCCCGGAAGCAGACCTCGCATTCACTAGGCTCAAGGACCTCTTTTCCTCAGCACCCATCCTCACTCAACACGGGAGTGGGGGCGGTGCTCTCTCAGCGCTCCAACTCTGACCAAAAACTCCATCTCTGTGCGTTCTTCTCCCGCCGACTTTCCCTGGCTGAACGCAACTACAACGTTGGCAACCGCGAGCTCCTTGCGGTCAAACTAGCACTGGAGGAATGGAGGCACTGGCTGGAGGGATCTGAGTTGCCATTTGTAGTGTGGACTGACCACAAGAACCTAGCCTACATTCAATCTGCCAAAAGGCTCAACTCACGACAGGCCCGGTGGGCCCTATTCTTCAGCAGATTCAACTTTTCTCTCACCTACTGGCCAGGGTCCAGAAACGTCAAGCCGGATACCCTCTCTCGTCTATACACAGCCGACAACGTCCCCTCGGATCCGGATGCTATTCTCCCATCTTCGTGTATCATTGCCGCCATCACCTGGGAGATTGAGGCCAAGGTGAGGGAGGCTCAGCAAGCCCAGCCTGATCCAGGTAATGGACCACCCGACCGGCTGTTCGTCCCGGACACGACACGATCCCAAGTACTCCAGAGATGGCACACTTCCAAATTCGCCTGTCATCCTGGTATTGGTCGCACTCTGGACCTACTTAAAAGACACTTCTGGTGGCCCATCATGGAGGCTGACACCCAGGTTTTTGTGGCAGCCTGCACCATCTGTGCCCGGGGAAAATCCTCATCGTCCTCTGCCCATTCCCAGCCGCCCATGGTCCCACATAGCTCTGGACTTTGTGACTGGCTTACCTCTGTCCCAAGGTAATACAGTCATTCTCACCGTGGAGGACCATTTTTCCATGGCTGTTCACTTTGTGGCGCTCCCCAAACTCCCCACAGCCCATGAAACAGCCGACGTCATGGTCGACCAGGTTTTCCGCCTGCATGGGATACCCCCCGACATCATCTCAGACCAAGGGCCCCAGTTCATCTCTCACGTCTGGAAGGCCTTTTGTCTAGCTCTGGGGGCCACAGTTAGCCTCTCATCGGTTTTCATCCCCAGACCAATGGCCATTCAGAGGGCTAACCAAAACCTGGAGGCAGCCTCAGATCCTGGAGTTCCCATCTGACCTGGGTGGAGTACGCGCACAACGTGCTGATGAGCGCTGCCACAGGAGTGTCACCTTTTCAAGCCTCTCTAGGTTATCAACCTCCACTGTTTCCATCACAGGAAACAGAGATCGCTGTCCCCTCAGTGCAACACCAACTGCGCCGCTGCCGCAAGATCTGGAGGGATACCTGTGCTGCCCTGCTCCGCTCCACCGCCAACAACCAGCACATTGTGAACCGCTACCGGACACTGGCTCCCAAATACTCTCCAGGTCAGAAGGTTTGGTTATCCTCCAGAAATATTTCACTCAAAATTGACTCCAGAAAACTGGCCCCCCGGTTCATTGGTCCTTATGAGGTGGAGGAGATCATCAATCCCTCAGCTATTAAATTAAAGCTCCCTTGTAACATGAAGATCCACCCCCACATTCGATGTTTCTTAGGTCAAACCAGTATCTTCCAGTCCTTTGCGCCCGCCTTCCGGCTCCCCTCCACCCATCTGGATCATCCCCTGTTAGTCTTCGCGTGTGTGTGTGTGGGGAGGCTCCGAGGCACTGCCAATCAGCAACTGACACACCTGCGAACCATCTACTGCTGCTCACCTGTTCTCCATCCACAATCACACCTCACAGAATATCTACCCGGCTCTTCTCACCAGTCTTCGTAAAGTCGTCCATTTACCTCAGTGGTATAACTCTTTGGCTCTTGTCTACCCCTCTAAGTAATTACCTGCATGTTATCAGAATGCCTGATTAACCTGTTTAATTTCCTGTGCCCAGGTTTGCTCATCTCACCTGCCTCCGCATTGCCCACCGGCTTTCCAGGAGGACTTCACCACAGCTCTCACCTGCCTTGTCTCGGACTGTATTCCTGCCTCAGCCTGCCTGCTCTGCTCAACCTCGTGGCGGTCTGCCTCCAGTCCACCGGCTTCCAGCCTTACCTCCACACTCCTGGTTCCTCATTGTGTGTTCTTCTAAATAAACGGAACCTACTACTGCACACTCGCTGTCCTGGTCGTGCTTTTGAGCCCAGCCCCTGTATACCATTAAAAAAAAAAACTAGGCTAAATTGCAAACTTCGCTTAACTGAGGAAAACTCAACTAACTCAAATTAACATCACATGACATCATTGATGACATAAGCAAGAGCATAATAAGCAGGAAGTGTTCAGTTGCCACGCCCTTTTAACTCCTGAGAAAGTAACTGAGAACAAAGAAAGCTAATGTTTGACAACTCAGATTAAATCGACCGATAATTGAATTCAAACAATACTTGTCTGTATTTGGATTCAACCAGAAAATGATGTAACTAATAAAATATAATGCTGAACACAAACAAACCCGGGATAGTAGTCTTTGCACTGCTACTGATTGAAGATGGAACTATAGCTAATATAAATAACAAGCATGGTTGAAACTACACAAGTGTAAGTGTGACAAATGGTGTCACAGACATTAAGTTGTTCTCATAATAATCTTCAAATCAAACACTGCAGTGGAGATAAAATGATATATAGATTGTGTGCATGATTAAATTATTAATATTATATATCACATATTTACAATATTAGCCAAAATAAGTATGGCGGTTTTATGAGCATGTCAAATGCATGCATCTGACATTTTCCAGGAACAATCTGTGACAAGACAATGTACCATCAACTGACAGCTGCCTTGCTTAAAAGGAGTAATTTTACTTAAAAAATGTTTTAACATTTACCTTGGGAATTTTTGCGAAAATGTAATAAATCTGGTTTGTACAGAAACTCCATTTGGGGAAAAGTCAAGTCAATTAATAAAGAAATGTCAAGTCAGTTATTTTGACATACTGTTGAAATGAAGAAAAGAATACCATAGACTTTGTGATGCTGAAAAGTACAACAGAGATACAGTATTTTAAGGAGGCAGACACTAATTTTGTTGTAATAAATATTCAGAACTGATCATGAATGAAGCATACACAGTCAAATGTAATGACCTATGACATGATAATATGAAATACATGGATGTTCAAAATCCAATATGCATCATCAGTGCTCTCAGACTAACTGTCAGCAATAATTTTATATGGGTGAATGGTGATTATGGCTAATCTTGGTCAAATTCATTCAAACTGGGTCAGTTTGTTTCCCTGCTGTTTTCCTTATATCAAATAAACGTAGCCAGAGCATGTTGTCCAACCGACCAGTAATTTACAGACTGCTTTTATTTACACCAACAACCCCTTCATCTCTTCTTGTTGTGATGGATCATAGCTGTTCTCTGGAGACCTAGCACAGTGCTTGGAATGATCCATTTTCTAACAATATTTTCAGCACCTGTCATCGTAGATTATACCTATTGATGGAGATGTTGAGGATATTGAAATGTGCTTTAGGATGAATCATCTCCAATTTTCTAACATCTTTGCTGAAAGGCTACCCCAGCCACAGCTGTGGTGGTAATGATGTACCCCATCTTGTTTTAGTGACATGCTCACATATTCATAAATACACATACACCCACACACTTAACAGTCACATTCTCTCTCTCATTCTCATCCTCATTCAGCCCCTTTCTTAGACTACAAATATGAATGAATTCTAAATTCATTTTAAGAGAAATTAGGCTGCATCTAACAGTTGTTTTTTTATCGATTAATCTACACATCATTTTTTCAGGATTAATTGATTAACTATTTGGTGTGTAAAATGTAAGCAAATTGTGTCATAAGTTCCCAGATCCAATGATGATATTTGGAAATATAGTTTTGTCCGAGCATTCAAAACCTAAAGATATACAGTTTATTATCACAGAAGAGTAAGAACACCAGAAAATGTTTACAAGCTGAAACCAGTATATTTTTGCTATTTTTGCTAAAAAAATTACTTACATGATTAATCTATTAGCGAAATTGTTAATTTAATACATTTTTCTACATCAGTTAATCAAATAATTGACTAATAGTTGCAGCTCCAACAAGAGAACTGTAAAGAAAAAGTTCATATACAATGTGATATTAATGCTAGTATAAATGATAGGAAAGGTTTTTAAAAGGCAGAAACAGTGTCTGAACCAGCTTCTTCAAGTGTCAATAGGCAGCTGAATTTGTCTTCAGATGTTTTCAGTGTAACGACCAAGTTTGGTGTTAACATAGAAGAAAGCATTTTGATACCTAGCCATGTATGTATTATGACAAATGTAGTTTGATTTTAAGTTGGACTAGGTTTAGCAGGGAAATGTTGCTGAATATTGTCACATGTGGACAAAGAGACTATTTAGACTGAAAAATAAGAATAAAAAAGATCTTGGCAAATGCGAGATACATTCATGGAAATTATATGGATACATTAGAAAGGTGTGTCAAATTAAAGAATACGCTCAGAAAATTAATGGTATGCTCTACTATATTTACAGCACTGTGATTGTATTGTTGCACATATGAAACACAGAAAATCCAGACTTGGCATTTAAATCGACTCTCAGAGTGTTGGAAGAGTGAGAAACATGCTCTCATAAAGGGTGACAGAATATAACTCATGATCAGCACAATACAGCCTTAGACAAGGATCTGCCTCATCTCCCCTTTAAAGGATTTCAATATCCCATGCATGATTCAGGAAGCCATTATTTCATTTTAACGATGCCTCAAAACCCTCAAGACAGCTGCAGGAATTTGTTTGGTGCACCAGGTTGCTCTAAAACTGTAAGGCAGTTGGAAGTTGCACTTAAAGAATGAAAAATATAAAATAGTAAGTGAAAAATATTGTCACATATCCAAGGGGAGCTCCAGCATTGTTCCACTGCACTGTACTGTATTTGCATTCAATGTCAGTCTGTGTCATCTTTTGCTTTGAGAGGGTCTGAATGAATGTGGATAGTCCAGGACCTAATGCATCTGACCTCCTTTCACTAATGGAAACAGGCCTTTTAAATTTACTCAAGGCTGAAATCACTTGTTTTCTCTATGCAGTGCATCTACCCTAAAACAGAGGCCAGTAACAACACACATAGCTTGCAGGGATTTTTCCCATGTGCGTGACTTAAGCTATTTCATAGTGAAGTCGTTGTGTGTTA
The DNA here is from genome assembly GCF_020085105.1 of Siniperca chuatsi. NCBI lineage: Eukaryota > Metazoa > Chordata > Actinopteri > Centrarchiformes > Sinipercidae > Siniperca > Siniperca chuatsi. The sequence goes on along the minus strand of NC_058051.1, from coordinate 13,609,783 downwards.
TGAATACAGATAGGTAGCTCTGGTTAATGGCTGTTACTGTCTAGGGAATAGACTTGGGAGTACAAACTTTGACACAAGTTGTGCATATACTTTTCTTTGATACAATACACACTCTGGATTCACTATGTCCTTGGCCTGTCATGTTCCATTTCTTTTCGCTCCTCTCAGATCATTAAGGGGGAATTGATGCTGCCTGTTCATTATACAAGGGCTAAATGGAACCACAATGAAAATCTGCCACTCACTGTCAGTCATGATTGCATTATTCCATTACCACCCATCCCCAGAAGGCTCTCAAGTCAAATCATCAAATACAACCACTGGTGCTTTCCACTTCCTGTTTCCTGCTTCCTGTTTCTCACCATTAATCTTTAACTAACCAATTAGTAACCTCTTGTTTGCTGTTGTCTTGCCCTGCACCTTTGGAAGATATTATTTCAAAAACAGACATTAAATATACATGACATTGTCAGGATGAGAGCTGGGATATATTATTTAGAGGAGAGGGGATATTACAGCTGTTCTCTCTGTGGGTCGGATGGATTAAGCCAAGAAGTTTTGGTTGAAACAAGTCATAGAGGCTAGGATGGAGTTCATGGTGAGAGAAACCACAAGTGATATATGTTGTAATTGAAACGCAACGCCTCTTATTATGTGTGTCAAATCAGTCTATGAAAGTCATTAACGCAAAAGTTCAGCATTTTGGGAAATATACTTATTTGCTTTCATGCCGAGAGTTAGATGAGAAGATCGATGCCACTCTGAAGTCTGTTTGTTAAATATGGGGCTGAAGTTAGCTTAACCTAACATAAAGACTGGAAACAGCTAGCTTGCCTCTGTCCAAAGATAAAAAAAACAAACTCTTAAGCTCAGTAATTAACATGTTATGTCTTGTTTGTTATATCCGCAAAACAACTGAAGTGAAAAATATATAATTTTGAGAAAAAAATTCAACAGGAGTCTCCACTAGTTGCCTGGCAACCTCACCGATGGCAAGACTCCTGGAAGTCACTGCTCCCAGCCAAGAAGTAGTTCAGCACATAATTCCCTGCAAAACTGCAATTTTTTAACATAGATTTTTTAGGGTTAGATATTATATATCATAAAGTTTATATACATTATAACTTTAAAAATGTAGCACATTGGAAAGCAGGAAACTTGACTTCATTGGCACAAAACAAACAGACAGGTGTGATTACTCTGTGTAGTCCAAGTTTCAATCTCATGGTGTGTTCTTGGGATGATCACAAGGTCAGGTTGTCCTCTACCAGTCCAACCCACATAAAAACACCCACTCTGTACTTGGTAAAAAGGAGCATCCTCACAAGTACATCACAAGTTCTCAAGATTCTATGTCACGTCGTGATTTGCAAGGTTTGCAGTAATATGTCAAGACCCACACATCCTCTTGCCCCCTAAAGAGCAGAAGTGAAGAATACTGAGTCAGTAGATGAGTGTCCAACTCACGTCTCAATTATTCCCTTTACTGTAGTGCCGAGTCATCGCTTAGACAAGTTTTTACCCATGGCCAAGATTGCTTTTGGGACAGGGATGCAATATGGTCCAGAGCAATCTATCCTTGTGTCAATATGTCAAAACACCATCATTCCTTTTTATAATGCTGCTGATTGTTAGTGCAAAGCCTCTCTGACTGCAGTCCATTTGGTTGATAGTACTGGGAGTCTTTCCCAAAAGCTTGTTATCATAGATGATAAATAGTAGACTAGGTGGTACCATACTGAATAACATGATCTGTAATACATTGGTTTTATTGGGCACTATACAGTTTTTTATGCAGGATCTGCAGCTTAAGAGTTGATTTAAGGTCCTCCGCTGTTACATGACAGCCACAAAAGGAAATGCTCTTGTTGTTTTTTTATGTACAATGACTGTCTCTGTTTTTAAATCAATTCTTTTTAAGTAATAAATCCCAAGAATAGGTATGAAAAAAGAAGGTAAATGAAATAAAATATATGAAATTAAATAAAACAGGGCATAATTTAACAAAGCAATGGTAATACAATTTCAGACATGTTATTTTAAGCTTAATTTGCACTGGGTAAGTTCACATAGTACAAATGTAACATTCTCCTCACATTTACATGGAAATTCTGCCAGAACAACTACAGCCGTCGGTCGTCCTCAGACCAAAAACAGCACTTTGCTAAAAAAATGCAAAGGACTGCCTTGGGGGGGAGTACTGCTTCAGAAACCAGAGAAAAGATGAAATATGATCCAAGAAGGCTGGTTTGAGTAATACATCCATGTGTTGGAAGGCTTACCAGATGCCAAAAACACTTCAAAGTGGTTAGGCTTATACATGCTAATCTTACACATGTTCATGATTGGTCAACACAGTGTATTTGCTGGATAATGTTGCATTGTGTTTCTACAAAAGCTAAACCAGGTTCAGCAGTTTTTTCTGAAGGAGTCCTCTGCTTCAGGACCTTAATCCGTACAAATTTAGTGGTCTGAAACTGAAATGAATGAGCAGGCAGCGTTTTCTGAGGCAGTGCAGTTGTCAGTGTGAACATGGCATTATCCCTATGTCACTGTGCAGCATCACTGGAGCAGATTGGACTTAAATGCCTTGCTCAAGGGTGCTTCATTGGTTTTAAGAAAGGGACAAGTGTTATTCATTAAATCATCACACCTTTAATGCCATACCACGGCAGAATTCCTGCTGTGGATGTAAATATCTACTTCCCTGAAAAGCCATGAAATCATTCATACTCTCAGCATCATCACTCCAATATAGTGAACCCATGAAACTTTTACCATATTAAGGGCATTTATCCAACAGTTAGTAAGAGCAATTTCTCTTCAATTATAAATTGTGTTTTTAATCATGGAAGGCTGAAACTCAGTCCAATCCACTAATTGCTTTTTCCCTAAAGGCATCCACTCACACTGTAGTGGTGAGACTGATGATGAAACACACATTATCTGTACATGAGTATAGCTGATGTATAAATGTGTTTATGATTTGTGCTCTGTGTGCGCCTCACACCCCTGACGTTTTTTCACAGAACTTACCTTCACATGGATCTTCAATGAGTACCCATCGTTTGTCATCCAGGACACACGACGATTTGTGTCCCAGAAGACAGGCAACCTCTACATCGCCAAAGTGGAACCCTCTGATGTTGGCAACTACACATGTGTAGTTACCAACACGGTCACCAAAAGCAGCGTTCAAGGACCACCAACTCCTCTAGTGTTGCGAATTGATGGTATGAGAGTTTTACCCAACTTACTATACATAGAGTACAAAGTAGTGGCAGAGTGATAAATAGTTTTTTTGAAATTGAAGTTTGAGGCATTGCAACTTTCAAATTGCAGGTGCAGTGACTTAATTAGCGATACCCTGGCAAGTTAACAAGTTTTAAGAGGTGAAAGTTTTAGCTGGCGACCATCGATTTTACCAGCTGTCTGCTAAATATTGCCAGCAAATTTATCATCTGTAGCTCTTTTATGTCCGTGACTTGGCTTACAAAATTAAACTTTTTGCTGTTGTCTGGTTAGTGTGTTCACTATACTTTTGTTCTTGGACAAAGATGGTTTTGCGAAAGAAAACACTACTCTGTGTTATTATGAAATATGAAAGGATAGAAAGTAGATTGTGGTTCTGCTGCTCAATATGTCCAAAAGAGTGTTGAGTCTCTTAGTTAAACTATCTAGCCGAACACATTATCAAAGTTTTCTTTGAAGATGACTTTTATCTGGCTGACTGGTTTGGAAAAGAGAACACTGAAAGTACTGGTATCAACCTCACGAGGCAACAAGCAACTGCGTCATTTCATCTTATTCTTTTCATGTTGAAACAAGATAGGTTTGTAATTATGATTAGTGGATGACATATAGACCACCAATAAATTACACTCCAGCTCTGGAGTGTAATTTATAGAAAATAATTGCATTTTAAATCACGATCCCAATAGTGGTAAAAAAAAAAAAAAAAGCACAATTAGATATTCTCCCCTAAGCCTGTGGACACAGTCAAGTTTTCAAAGAAATAGTTAGAATTCAAGCCTTGAGCTGAAAGAATTCCCTTCAGACACACATGGCATCATTTCTATATTTCTCTTTGTAACTCCAGGTGTGATGGGTGAATACGAGCCAAAGATCGAAGTGCAGTTCCCTGAAGTCGTCCCTGTCGCTAAGAGCTCAACTGTCAAACTGGAATGTTTTGCACTTGGAAAGTATGTCTCACTATGTATTATTATACCATGGTCGTGACTACACCATTAGTTGTTTACTGTACCAATCTAAGCTCCATGGTAATGTGTGAGGACCCTGTGAAGTGATTTTGAAAGCAGGAGATTTCACATTTTACCAGTTAATGTTTCAGATTAATTAAACAGTGACATGTTTTATCAGTGTTTTTCAGTATTCATTGGTATCATATATGTGTCTTTGACTAAGCTAAATCCCTAGATAAAACGATCTTCAAGAGTATTTTTAATTTGGTGGCCTTGCTGTGTGTTATATTTTCATGCCTTTAGCCCAGTGCCAACTATCAGCTGGAAAAGAGTGGATGGAGCCTCTTTTGGCAGGAAGGTGGACATAAATAAAGCCAGCGGAGTTTTAGAGATCCCTTACTTCCAGCAGGAGGATGCAGGGATATATGAATGTGTGGCTGAAAACAGCAGAGGAAGAAACTCGGTTAAAGGAAAGCTGTCTTTCTATGGTGAGTAGGAGGATGGTTTTGCTTACTTTGATGTAAAACGTACCTTACTTCACACCTCTGTCTTGGGAGCAAAAAATATCTTATGCCTTCAACCTGTCAGGTCTTCCACACATGTCATGTACATTTATAGACTTTTACCAAATCTTCTACCCATTGATTCATAGCCTCAGAGATTCCCTATTAGTGAGCCTGATTGAAAATCTTGCAAAATAAAAGTATAGCTTTGGTGTGAGTCTAACAAAAAGTTTAATTTGTTGTCGTGCAATCTGTAGCTTTTATTAGAACCCATATATAACTGCATCATATAGTGGAATGTGGTAATAAATTAACCTATTACTAGTAGTTCATTTCTGACAAGCTCTTTATTGTGCCAGCAGCTAACACCGGGCCATAGTGCACACAGATTTATACCACCTTTCAGGGAGGGGTGATTTTTCCCTCACCAACACTGGACTTATGGCCCATATTCTGAAAAGGCTTTTAATGGCCCTTGATGAAGGATTTTTATGGTTTCTCTCTCCATTATTTTGCAGTTTATGCATTGATGATGTCTGCCCACAAGGCCCTGTAGGGATGTGCTTGACTGAAATCATCAAATCCAGATTTTTCTTTCCTGTGAAGGAGGATACCTTTGATATGATAATACAGGGTTTTTTCAGCACCTGTGGGAAGAAATGATGAAGATGAAATGATCACAGTACCTGTAGGTAGGCTGAGGATTAAACATGTTTTACTTTAAGGAGAAGTGCCTGCTCATAGAGCAGTATAGCATCACAGCACTGGGCCTTGATGACTTAAAGGTCCTAAAACAATGAAAAATGGTATGATCATGTTATGGTCATTTTGTAAACAAGGTCATAACTTTTCAACAACATCACTGTCATGGTACTATGTTGCATGGCCTCTGCACATTTTCTCTGCTGTAGTTGTGTGGAAGTCATGTTTCTCCTTTTAAGATTTAAGTCCTGTCTCATCTCAAAGCCTCGCAGACTGGCCGGCCGCCAGGTGATAAAAATCTGTAATCTCATTTTAAACTCCCAAAGACAGGAGCTTGTGGGACATCCATCAACTCTACAGAAGAATAGGAGAATCAATATGGGGATGTGGTGTTTGCGACACCCAACCAATGCGGGCACAGGAACAGTAAGGGGTGGCCTCTCTTTCGATTTCCCACTTAATTGTCCTTCCGTAGTGCCAGGGAATTTATGAAATTAGACCATGGTTTAGCGGTTGACTGCATTTGAATGGTCTCAGCTATAATCACGATGTATAGAAGCAGCTTGCATCATGTCTTCCCTTACATTATGTTCTCTCATGGTTTAATTTGTAATATTGTTAACAGGGTTTCATGTAGTATTTGTTTCTGTATAGTAATGTATTTTCAATTCAGTGCTGCTTGCTCGTTTCGGAAAATATTTCTTATGCAATTTCTTCTCATACAGAACATAAAGAGAGCTTGCTTTTTGATAACAGATTATTATCTCACTTCTCATATGGGGCTGCCAAACACTTTCTCTCTGTAAGCTTTTTAAAATATTACTTGAATAAAAGAATTTGTTCTTGCCAAGTAAAATGCACTTCAGGCAATGCATGCAGCACTTTTACCGAAGATAGGAAATACAAAGAGAAATAATCAGCAAGAAACACTTTCATTTGTTTTGAAACACACTGTCGTTGTCTTTAAACTTCCAGACATTTTTTTATGTCATCTAATGGTTTTATGATTTTGCCTTTTAAGTTGAGAAGGAATGTGGTTTCTAAACACCAGCTGTTTTGGACAGGATACGACTCCCCCCCCCAAAACAAAGCTTTGATCCCCTTCTGGGCTCCACAGAGCACATCATGGCTGATTTAAACAGATTCACACTCATAGCCACATTATGACCTAGTGATAGGGTCTGTATTTTGTATGGAAAGCCCTTGGTTTAAGTCCCTGTGTGTGGGTGAGTATTTGCCCTGCTAAAAAGTCCTTGACACTGAATGTACTGTACGGATACTGTTCCAGCTGTATCTGTACTCTCATGTCCCTGGAGAGAGATAAGGCTATTTCAATCAAGAACAATTAATTGCATTATTATTATTATTATTATTAATAATATTATTATTATTACATTATCAAAGTAACCGACAGACTGACTCAATGACCTTGTTTCCCTTGACCCTGGCAGAGCATCCTGTATTTATGTGGGTGCTTCACAAGGGCCATAAATCTTCTTACACTGTCGCCAGAGATAAGGTGCTAGTCATTTATGTGACACCAGGACCACCATCATAAATATAGAGGCATTTCAGATCTTTCAAAAACAAAAAGGGAAAAAGGGAATATAATCTGTGTGTTACGGACAGAGCAGACCGGAGACACCAAGACGATACGGATATAGTTTATTGTAACAGGTAACTGGAAATGTGCAGAGGAGAATGATACCGTCCTTTAACTGATCAGAGATGAGTTCTATAGACACACGCTGGGAGTTCTGGAAGCGAGGAGACGTCTTACAAACAAGTGAGTGAGTCCGTGGCGTTGTGGAGGCAGGAGTAGTAGTACTGTCCTTATTCCTAACGAGACCGGACACTGACTGTGGTGAGGGATTGTGTTTTATAGGGGAGTGGAGTGAATGATTAGGTGCAGGTGTGTGATAGGTGACAGGTGATTGGAATTAGTACTCGGGTGAGGGAGTGCGGTGTGTGTGTGGTGTAGTGGAGCCTGGCATGTCTGTGACAGTACCCCCCCCCTCACGGTCCGCTCCTGAGGACCGGGGACCCCGACATGGTGGCAGCCGTCCTCTTCCTCGGGGGGCAGGTCGGTCTGGATGGGCAGTGTGGAATTCTGTTAGAAGAGAGGGATCTAGGATGTCATGTCGGGGGACCCACCTCAGGGCCGTACCCCTCCCAGTCCACCAGGTATTCCAGGTTGCCAACACGGCGTCGGGAGTCCAAGATCTCACGGACCTGGTAGGTGGCTCCGTCCTCCAGGATCAGCGGTAAGGGGGGATCTGTCGTGTTGCCACGCTCTGTGGAGATGGGAACAGAAGGATGAAATGGTTTGAGTAGGGAGACATGGAAGGTAGGGTGTATCCTGTACAGTGCAGGTAATTGGAGCTTGTAAGTAACTGGATTTATTTGCTCTAGTATGATAAAGGGACCAATGAATCTGGGACTTAGCTTTCTGCAGGGCAGGTGCATCCCGGTGGATAGCCAGACCTTTTGGCCGGGTAGGTACTCAGGAGTGGTGGATCTCCTACGGTCGGCTGTCAACCTGCGCCTACAGAGTGCTTTTCTGAGTTGACGGTGAGCCACGTCCCAGACACTCTCGCTCTCTCTGAACCAGTAGTCTACGGCGGGAAACTCCGAGGGCTCCCCAGACCATGGGAAGGGAGTGAGTCCAGTAGTAGGTTGGCGTAAAGAGTTCTGGGCGTACTCGGCCCAGCCCAGGAACTGGTTCCAAGAGTCCTGATGGCCATGGCAGAAGGTACGTAAAAAGCACCCAATGTCCTGAATCTTCCTCTCCATCTGGCCGTTACTTTGGGGATGGTAACCAGAGAAGAGGCTGACGGTCAAACCTAGGAGTGAGAAGAAAGCTTTCCATACGCGGGAGATGAATTGTGGTCTTCTGTCGGAAACGATGTACTCCGGGATCCCATAATACCTGAAGACATGGTTAAAGAGGCATTCAGCGGTCTCCATAGCCGTGTGTAGTCCTCGGAGTGGAATAAGACGGCAGGATTTTTAGAACCGGTCCACTACCAGGAAGATGCAGGTAGAGATGCAGATGGAGGAAGGTCCGTGATGAAGAGTACTCCTAGGTGTGACCAGGGTCTGTTGGGTGTCGGAAGGGGACACAGTTTGCCTGTGGGAAGATGACGTGGAGACTTAGACATGGCACATTCTTGACAACCTTGTACGTACCTTCTCACATTCCTAGCCATATTTGGCCACCAGAAGCGTTCTCGTAGCAGTGAGAGGGTTTCATTGGCCCCGGGGTGACCAGTGCCCAGAGAGGTGTGAGAAGTGTGGATGAGTTGGTTGCGCTGGGTTCTAGAAACATACTGAAGACCAGGGGGACAGCCCGGCGGATTGTTGGTGGAGGCATTGGAGGAGAGAACAGAATTCTCCAACCATTGAATGGGATTTATGAAAACATGCTGGGGAAGAATGGGCTCTGGCTTGTCAGTGGTGACTTCGGGAGCGCGTAGACGGGATAACGCATCTGCTTTGGAGTTCTTGGTGCCGGGGCGATATGAGATATTGAATTGGAATCTTGTGAAAAACAGGGCCCAGCGCGCCTGGCGAGGATTGAGAGGTTTGGCTTTCTTGAGATATTCTAAGTTTTTATGATCTGTCAATACTGTGACGGGGTGCTGGGCGCCCTCCAGCCAATGCCTCCATTCCTCCAATGCCAACTTAACGGCCAGCAACTCTCGGTCGCCAATGTCGTAGTTTCTCTCCGCCGGGCTAAGCTTCCGGGAAAAGAAAGCACATGGGTGGAGTTTGGCCGGGGTTCCCTGCTCCTACCCCAGTGGTAGAGGTGTCCACCTCTACAGTAAACGGTTTCTCTGGATCTGGATGGGTTAGGAGCGGTGCGCTGGTGAATGTCCTTTTGAGGAGGTCGAAAGCTTCTTGCGCGGCGGGTGCCCAGGACAGAGACTTGGGCTTGTTGTGGAAAAGACTTGTCAGAATCAGAATCAGAATCAGAAATACTTTATTGATCCCCGTAGGGAAACTCTTTGTTACAGTAGCTCGCCTTTACGTCAGTGCACACAGGAGAAAACGATATTATACACTATAAACAGGTCAGAAATAAATAAATTAAGTAACATGTTGGTATAAGTATAAGATAAACTAAGTGTCGAGTACCAAGTGGGTTTACTGGTAGATGGTGAAGTACAGTATAAATACAATGTCACTAATTATGTAATAAATAATAGTAAAAGCGGAGGTGCATGTACTGTCGAGAGTAATTGAGGTATATCCGTAACAATAAATAAGAAAAACTAACAAGGGAAAACTAATATTGCACTTGAGGAGTAAACAGAATATTGCACAATTATTATTAATTATGGCGGAGATGTAATGCTCAATGACCAGTTTAGTGACCTAGGGTCAAACAGACTAATCCTTAGAGGGAGGAGTTAAATAGTTTGATGGCCACAGGCAGGAATGACTTCCTGTGGCGCTCTGTGGTGCTCTTTGGTGGGATGAGTCTTCCGCTGAAGGTGCTCCTTTGTTTAGCCAGCACGTCATGGAGCGGGTGGGAGACACTGTCCAAGATGGCGTGTAGTTTGGCCAGCATCCTCCTCTCTGACACCACCGCCAGAGAGTCCAGCTCCACCCCCACAATGTTACTGGCCTTACGGATCAGTTTGTTCAGTCTGTTTGCGTCCGCTACCTTTAACCTGCTGCCCCAGCATGCAACAGCATACAGGATAGCACTGGCCACCACAGACTCAGAACATCTTCAGCATTGTCCGGCAGATGTTGAAGGACCTCAGCCTCCTCAGGAAATAGAGGCGGCTCTGGCCCTTCCTGTAAACAGCCTGAGTGTTCTTGGTCCAGTCCAGTTTGTTATCTAAGTATACTCCCAGCAGTTCCAGCACTAGTCTCTCCAGGGTCTTCATTATGTGGGAGGTCAGTGCCACCGGTCTGTAGTCCTTGGAGAGACTGGGACGTGGCGTTTTCGGCACAGGAACGAGGCAAGATGTCTTCCACAGAATGGGGACCCTTTGAAGACTCAGGCTCAGGTTGAAGACGTGTTGAAGGACTCCACAAAGCTGGGGGGCACAGGCTTTTAGCACCCCGGGGCTAACGCCATCGGGGCCTGCAGCCTTGTTCGAGTGGAGCCTCATCAGCTGTCCTCTCACCTGGTCAGCAGTCAGGCACACAGCAGAAGTTACAGGTGGGGAGGGGAGTCGTCGGTCTGGAGAGGGCCGTTAGCCTGATGGGGAGGGGGGAGCAGAGTACTCAGAGGAGATTGAGGGCCGACAGCAGCTGAGTTAGAGGGGGGATGACCAGGAGCCGGTGTGTCGAATCTGTTAAAGAACAGATTCAGTTCGTTGGCCCTGTCCAAGCTGCCTTCAACTCCTCTGCTGCCAGTCGGTCTGAAGCCAGTGATGGTCTTCATGCCGCTCCAGACCTCCCTCATATTGTTCTGCTGGAGTTTCTGCTCCAGCTTCCTCCTGTACTTCTCTTTGGCCTCCCTGATTTTCACCTTCAGGTCGGCCTGGATTGCCCTCACCTCCTCCCTATTACCATCAGTAAAGGCCCTCCTCTTGGCATTTAGAATGTCCTTGATGTCTTTTGTTACCCACGGTTTGTTATTTGGGTAACAATGGACCGTCTTGGTTGGGACATTGCAGTCCACACAGAAGTTAATGTAGCCAGTGATGCACTCAGTGAGCCCGTCAATGTCCTCTCCATGAGGCTCACAGAGTGCATCCCAGTTTGTCACTTCGAAACATTCCTGCAGTGTCTCATAGGCCTCCCCTGACCATCTCCTCACTGACCTTGTGGTCGCAGGCTGCCTTTTAACTAGAGGCACATAGCAGGGTTTAAGGTGAACCAGGTTGTGGTCTGACCTACCCAGAGGGGGGAGGGGAGAAGAGCTGTATGCATCCTTAACGTTGGCATACAGCAGGTCCAGTGTCCTCTCCTCCCTAGTAGGACAGCTCACATACTGGGTGAAATTAGTCAGTGTTGTTGAAACACTGACATGGTTGAAGTCACCCGAGATTAAAATGAGTGCACTCGGGTGTTGAGTCTGTAGATGTGCTATGGCGGTGTGAATGGCGTTGCACGCCGATGCCGGGTTAGCAGAGGGGGGGATGTAAACAGCCACAACAATGGCATGTGAAAATTCCCGTGGCAGATAATATGGCCGGAGTCCCACAGCTAACAGTTCAATGTCCGGGCTACAGATACTCTGCTTGATGGTAATGTGACCAGGGTTACACCATCTGTTGTTAACTAGAACAGCAAGCCCACCGCCTTTCCGCTTACCGCTCCCGGTGTGATCCCTGTCGGCCCGAACAGTCTGAAAGCCGTCGATGGAAACGTTATGGTCCGGGATATCCTGGTGTAGCCATGTCTCAGAGAAGCACATCAAGCTACACTCACGGAACTCCGTCTGGCTCCGGGCTAACGCCGTTAGCTCGTCCATTTTATTCGCCAGCGATCTCACGTTGCCCATGACGAGAGAAGGCAGACACGGCTTAAATCTCTTATTCTTAAGTCTCTTTTGTCTGCACCCCTCTCTCTTCCCTCGCCGCCCGTTCCACCTCTGCATCCTCGGTGTGTTCTCCTCCAGATCTCCGTGGGGACATCAGTTGTCCTGGGCGCCATGCTGCCCGGCTTCAGCGCGATCAGCTGTTCCTGGTGTAAACAATGCGGCCAAACAGCTGATCTGCAGCGGTGCCCGACCGAGTAGCAGAAGAAGAAATTCCACGGCGAAAAAAAGTACAAAAACACTTTCTACCCTCATTTTCGCAAAGAGCGTAGTTTAAATTACACTTACACACAAGTTACTCAAGTTTGGAAGAAAAAAGTAAAGTTAAAAGTTGGAAAAAGTAAGACGACGAGACGGAGCTACAGCAACAGGCAGCATGCGGGCTGGCGCATGCGCACTTGTCAAGGGATGGACTATCATGCTATAATTCTGTATGAAGCGACGGTAGAAGTTAGCAAACCCCAGGAATCGTTGCAGTTCCTTAATCATTGTAGATGTGGGCCAGTTCCAGATGGCCTCCACTTTCCCCTCATCCATCTGGATGCCACTGCCACTGATGATATAGCCAAGGAACTGCACTGAGGGCTGATGGAATTCACACTTTTCTGCCTTGAGGAAGAGGTGATAGTCTCTCAGGCGTTCTAGGACCTCCACAACGTGTTGGCGATGGTCTGCCATGTTCCGGGAGTAAATCAGGATGTCATCTATGTACACGATTACAAACTTGTGAAGGAACTCCCGGAGCACCTCATGAATGAAGTCCTGGAAGACGGAGGGGGCGTTGGCCAGACCATAGGGCATCACAAGATACTCATAATGACTGGTGGGTGTTACGAAGGCTGTCTTCCATTCATCCCCCTCACGTATCCAAATGATATTGTACGCGCTGCGGAGATCCAACTTGGTGTAGACAGTGGCACCGCAAAGTTGTTCCAGCGCAGCAGGGACGAGGGGAAGTGGATACCGGAACTTGAGTGTGATACAATTGAGTCCTCTGTAGTCCACACAGGGCCGCAAGCCTCCGTCCTTCTTGGCCATGAAAAAGAAGCTGGAGGCTGCTGGTGAAGTGGATGGTCTAATGTAACCTTGGGCTAGTGCCTCCTCAATATACTCCCCCATGGCTTTTTGTTCTGGAATGGATAGTGGGTATATTTTTCCACGGGGCACTGGTTCACCCGGTATGAGGTCTATTGTGCAGTCCCATGGCCGGTGCGGGGGTAACTGGGAGGCTCTCTTAGGGCAGAATACATCCTGGTAGGCTGCATAGCAGGGCGGAATTTCCACGGACTGCTTATCTCTTGGACTTTCAATGGACGTGGTGCAAACAGGGAGTCTCTGGAGGCCGGACGAAGATGGTTTTGGCCGACGAGGGAAACAGCCAGGAAAACAGGAATTACCCCATTTCAATACCTCACCGGTAGACCAGGATATGATGGGGTCATGTTGCTCTAGCCAGGGACGCCCTAAGATCACCTCCGCAGTCGAGCCCTCCAGGACCAGCAAGTGCTTTTGTTCCTCATGCAGTAGACCAACTCGGAGGGTAACAGGAAGTTGCCGGCTGACCCGGAGTCGATAAGGGCTTGTACTGGGAGGGACAGGTTGGATGTGACCAAGATTATTTCAGTTGCCAGTGGTTTACTACAAGGAATACTGGGAAGTATAGCACTCACCATTAGACGTGGTGGTCTTACTGGGCAGGTAGCTCTATTATGTCCAGAGGTTCCACAGTATAAGCACAACCCCTGGGTCAGCCGTCTCTGCCGCTCGGCCGGGGGTAGTCGGTTGACGGATGGTATGGGTAGGGGGACACTGGTCCTGGTGTTCCAATAAACACGTCTGCATACGAGTGGCCACTCGAATGGCAAGTTGTATAAACCGCTTGAGGCCGATGGTATCCTCGTATGCAGCGAGATGCAATCTTGCCCTGGGCTCCAATCCCTGACGGAAGGTATATATATGATAAGGGATTGTTCGTTCCATCCACTGGCCGCGAGGGTTCAGAACTCCAAGGCGTAGTCCTGGACTGAGCGCTGACCCTGCTTGAGCTGGTATAATTTCTCGCCGGCAGAGGAGTCTCCGGCTGGCCTTCTGAACACCTCGCGGAAGTGATCTAGGAAGCTCGCCAGGGATTGGGTGACGGGTCCGTTTTGTAGCTGGGAGATCACAAAGGCTACCTTGGAGCGTTCAGTGGGGTACAGGGAAGATTGCATCTCCAGGACCAGGGAACATTGCAAGATGAAACCATTGCAGTCCTCCGCTGAACCAGAGAAGGGCGCTAGTTTGGCCATGGGACTGGTACAGGGCGGAACTGCCGGTGTGACTGGAGCGGATGCGGAAGTGGCGGAGGTGGATGTGGTTGATGGTGGAGCGATGAGACCACGGCGCAGGATGTCCTGGAATGGATCCGTGGCACTCATGCTTCAATCCTGTTGTGGGGTCCGGTCTTCTGTTACGGATAGAGCAGACCGGAGACACCAAGATGATACGGATATAGTTTATTGTAACAGGTAACTGGAAATGTGCAGAGGAGAATGATACCGTCCTTTAACTGATTGTGGAGGCAGGAGTAGTAGTACTGTCCTTATTCCTAACGAGACCGGACACTGACTGTGGTGAGGGATTGTGTTTTATAGGGGAGTGGAGTGAATGATTAGGTGCAGGTGTGTGATAGGTGACAGGTGATTGGAATTAGTACTCGGGTGAGGGAGTGCGGTGTGTGTGTGGTGTAGTGGAGCCTGGCATGTCTGTGACACTGTGTTGTTAACTGTGTTGCTTAAAAAGAATTACTACCCTTCCATTGTGAGCATGACAAGAATTATAATATGGTCAATAAACCTGATTCTTGTAAAAGATCTGCATCAGTAAAGCTAATTCAAGCTGGTTTCAACCATTCACTATTGACCCTTCCTCATATTAAGCTTATACAGTTGTTTTTATTTATATATTTTTCAAGTAGAGGTTAGCTTTGGGTTAGTTGGAAGTGGATTTATGATTTGTGCCCCTGGATGCTTCTTTAATGAACTAATTGCCTGCTTGGTTGGTTCATTGATTTATTCTAAACTGCTGTGTACTGGTAATGCTTAAGCATTTGTGTAGCGTTAAAGTGTTTATGTACAGTATGTTGTATGTGACCTTACAGCTGCACCTCACTTGACTGAGAAGCCTCAGGATGTTCAGAAGACCATTGATGACACTCTGATGTGGGAATGCAAAGCCACTGCCAAGCCCAAACCCTCATACCGCTGGCTGAAGAATGGAGAGCCTCTGGATCCCATGGAGGTAAGGGATTTTTCTTAATGTGAGGGTTTTTTTAATTGCTTTTAATGAAAAAAATATGAACATGAACATGAGAATGATCCACCCCAGCATGCAGCACTAACCCGCTAATGGCACACTGATGGAAAGACACAAACAAATAAAAAAAAACAGATCATCAGATAATCAGTCAAGAGCATCTACCACCCTTTCATATTGTAGTGCCAAATAATGAAGAATGTTTGGTAGAATAATGAAACATTGACTGTATTTCTAAAACAACTAGTTCAAATTATGGTATTGTAAACATAGTTTACCACTTCATCGTTTCCATCCACATTTAAGCCAGAAGCCACGTTAGTCCCCAGACAAATACGTATACTTTTTGTGTATTGCACAAGTCTCATGAGGGCCCATGAGACCTGTGCTTGGTATAAGAAAATAAATAAATAAAAATATTAATTTGTGCTCTTCTACTTTAATCAACACCCAGTCTTATGAAGGTGTGCATCATTCTTTTACCAACAAGCACATTAAGACTGCTGAAAGCTGCAAGGCTCAGTTTAACAGGCTTGTATTTAAATGCTATTGCTATTGTTAGCAGAGTGTCGATATTATTTTCATTACAACAGCCCCCAGGCAGTTGTGTTGGTGGAGATAAACGTAATTTAATGCGTAAGATGAAAGATGATAAGATTACAGTAGATTCAGAACCATCTTAATTAAAGGATGCGCTGTTACCGCAGTGTTTTGTGGATTCATTTGCTTAGAAGAAAGTAATGCTTCAATCTCATAGGCTTGTACTTGGCAAGAACATGTCACTTTCAAATGGCTGTATTTGCTTGGGACTAAATTTGGCATCAAAAGCGTGTGTGTATGAGTTAGGGGAGGGTGCTTGTATGTGTTTTGCAAAGAAGCCAAAGTGATGCCATTTTCTGCCTGTCATCAACCAGGGACTCAACAATTTAGCGCTCAATCTCTCCTATCTGCTACTCTTATCATTAAGTCTATTCTCTCCGGGGAGGGTGAAAAATGCCTTATCATCCAAAATACATTTCACATTTAGGCAATTTGCCTTGTTTTGTGTTATTTTGCTGCTGGAGTGAGTGTGCTTTCTGACTAAAAGGAACGGCTCCAGTGAATCACAGTCTCTGATAGTGTCAGTGTTTGGATTGGGTAATGAGTCCAAAACCGGACTGTTGCTGTTTTGTTGGACATGACTTTAAAGGGGGCAGTTGGGTTTAGCTTTCTGTAACTTTGATTGAGCGCTGAGATAATATCTGAAATCTGGGGCACTTTAATTAGAGTGATGAACAATGCACATGCAGTGAAGAAGATTACAGAGTTGTGCACTCTAAATCATTTACCATTATGATACAGAAGTAGTTATCTACAAATCCTGTATGTGCAGCAAGTCAAATTTTAATCATACATTTCCTCTCAATTTCATGGTATTTGTTCATTTTGAAGGGCTGACAAAGGTTGCTTCCTCTTTTTGCCACACATTCTTAACGACAGGAAATCCTTATCACTCCACCTGTGCATCTTCAGTATTGATTTGTAAATAACATTGTAAAAAATCCTTTTGGGGGGGTGGCCAAGGTAACATATTCTCTGTACATGTGGCTATATTAATGAGGTGGGGTGGTACCATTTTCAAAATGCCACCGTCAACAGCAGCAACAGTAAATCAATTTCCAAACCCAAAGGTCAGCAATGTAGAGAGAGAGGGAGAAGGAAAGGAAGGCCAAGGGGGCCATTTGTTATTCCTCATTAGAATGGATCAGTCCTCCTCTCCCTCTCTCTCTCTCACACTTTATCTCAGCATCTCTGGTGCTCTCTTTCTCTTTCATACACTCTCTTTCAAGCTTTTATCCTCTCTCTTTTCCCTCTCTCTCCACCTCATTGTGGGCCCCCTCCAACCAAGGGAATTAAATGGCGCAGAGGAGGGCTGTCACTTCAAAATGTCACCCCAGTGAAACAAGGACCCACTCACGCTTGTATTTTTCCACTCCACCACCAGCTCCACTTTTAGTTACATACATGAGTGTGCGTTTTTGAGATTGTTCTACCTTTGACCTCCAAAGTCAGGGAACTGCCTTCTGAGGAGTTACTGTTGTTGTAGCACACATTCTACTGCAATCAGAAAAAGGATCATTACATCACGGACATACCACAGAGCGTGGTATGATTTGCCTTTTGCCCACAGCTCAACTTGAAACAGTGCTAGTATCAGAGAAGACTCAAGCATAATTAATGATAGCCGTGAAGCAGACGAATGCCACCATTTGTCTCCAGTACTAAGGAGATTGTGATAGAGCCACCACTGAGTCTCTGAGGGTTTTTTAACAGGGCTGTGGGCACCAACCCATGCACTCACACAGATCTCTTTCATTCCCCCGGGCCCTTGCACAGTGTAACCCAAAAAGAACCATCTATCATCTATTCAAAGTCGCTGTGGCTCTCTCTTTCTCTTTCTGTTCCTCGCTCTCTCTCTCTATCATCCTTTTCCCCTTGAACACACATATAAGCATCCAGTCCCAGCCAAAAACCCAGGAACTTGGAAAATGCTACATCCATCTTCACCCAGGACCCCCTCTGGCGGTGGCTTTAGCGCCAGGTCAGCCGTGTGTCCATCGTGTGACTGGGCCTCAGAAAGAGCCCTATTTGAAGATCCTCAGCAGTGTCACTGACTGATGTTAAGGGACAGTCCTTGTCTTTTCAAGTGGCAGTGCTGTAATGATTCCAGACGACAGACAGACTGGCGGCAGGACCCTCTGGACTACTTTGTCAGTGACATTAAAAGGTCTAGCTACACTCAATGGGAAAGATCAAGGGCAAGAACAATGAGTGCTGCCACACTTAAATTGACACAACTATAAAAAGGGAGCAGAAAGTAGTACCAAACCTTGTAAAGGCCAAAAGGAGCAGTGGGAAGAGAAGAATTTTGTTCAGGTGTTGTTGTACTCTGTGTAGGTGTTTTTAAAATTGCATGTATTTATTTTTAAACAAACAGCATCACATGCCAAGCTTTTTTTTCTGTGTAAAACTCCATGATACTTGGTGGAGTACAAAATAGCCTATGTGCTGCAGCTTATTCCTCACTAATTCCTCAGAGGTTTGATTTCAACCACCGTTTGATAATGTCTCAGTGCTATGTTAAGCAGAGGGGGGTTACATCTAGTCACCACGGGCCTATTAAGACCACAGAAAATTAGCAGTGTTTCAATTATCAACCACCCTCCTGAGGAGAGAAAAAGTGTGGCTAATGCTTGAATTAGATCAGGCCATTCATCAGAATGAACACAGTTGGCATCCTGGTACTTAAAATGTCCATATATAGCCCTAATTACCCACCTCAAAGCAGTTTTAGTCCAGCATTCTCATATTACACCTAGTATGTGATACTGTTATGGCACTAATTGGACTGTTTATAAGCTTTTTCTAAAAAAGATCTAATGCATTTCTTAGTAAAGTAAAAGGTTAGTCTTTAAAGAGAAAACACAAAATATCATCCACAGAGATTGTGGTCAACAAAAAATGATGTTGTTGCTATGTTTAATGGTTGTTAATTTAAGATTACCATATTAGCCATGGATGTTAGATTAGTCTAAATTAATATAAATGCTCCAGATGCTGTTCCAAACAAGACATAAAAGGCACCATTGGGATAAAAAAAAGTTCATGTAATACCTGAGAAGTAATACAATTTACAGTGACCTTTTAAATAATTTATCTAACCCATTTATTAACCCATACAAAAACAACAGAAAAATAATGCTAGAATATATTAAAAATATAGTAAACTACACACAGCCTAAAGACATCCTACTGTGCCAAGCAAAGAAACGTAATGTCCTAAAAGAAAAAAGTAATGGTAACAATAAAACTGTTTTGCTGAGTATTTTTTACATCTCGCCAGCATAAAAGGAGTCAATCTCTGCTTCACCACTGTAATTGCTACATAATTGCTGGTAGCTATCATCATCTTGAAAGTGTAAAAATTAGTACTTATTGCAGCTTTAAAGCTGGGTAGTTAGTTCCTTATATTGACATGAGTGTAAAACTGCCAGGCTTTAAATAGACATAAGATTTGAGGGAATTGTACAGATAACTGGTTTGTGGAATTGAAATGATCATGTATATCAGAAGACCTTAAATCTAGTATGCTTATACACTGTGTTCTGTTTATATAAGGGTGTTGTCATTCACAGGTGTCAGTCCTTTTAGGAATTAATGTCAGATTTGCTAAACGATCAGGTCTCGCAGACAGCATTTTAAGGCCCAGACTGGCTAGTCAATATTTTTATATTAACAATGGATCAAATGACTGCAGGCAATGTGAAAGGGATTACTGTAGTGACTAAACCATAGAGAATTTTGACCCACTGTACACTACCTCCCCAGCAACAACAGACAGACACAGTTAGCGATTACCTGGAGACCCAGATATTTTTCTCAGGAGGTAGTTGAAACCAAAGAGCTAAAAAGATGGTGAATATTGGACCTAGCTCATTTTTGGCACATGTACAAATGGGTGGTTGTTTGCTAACACGTTAGACTTAACAGGTTTATATGGCAATAATGTGTCATAATATATTGGGTGTGTGATTTTTGAGCTTTTTGTTCCTCTTGCCCCAAATGTCTAAAAAAAAATCAATTAATGCATCATGGGACCAACTAGAGACACAATATGATTTTGATAACAGTACTTTCTTTACATATTGATTAACCAAGGGCCTAAGTACTTTAAGGAGCATACAACAGTTGGATGTAAACCTTGGGTTGTACTGGGGCATGTTTTTTGCTAGAGGCATCTACTCAAGTCTCCTGCTGACGGCTCAATTTGTCTAAACCTGTTTAGTGCTTGCTGTCATATTAGCACAGCAGATTCCATTTTGAATCATGTGGTGTTAAATGTGTGTATCTGCATGCGTACGTGCGTGCGTGTGTGTGTGTGTTGTGTATGTGTGTGTCTTTAGCAGGACAGGGTTCAGGCGAACAATGGAGTGCTGACGATCAGTAGCTTGAATCTGGCCGACATCGGCATGTACCAGTGTGTGGCAGAGAACAAGCATGGCCGAATCTTCACCAACGCTGAGCTCCGAGTCATAGGTAAGGGAAAACACACAAGACTTTGTTGATTTCTGTAAATACATTCAGTGGAGTTGTTCTCATGCCATCTCTTTAATCGCTGTTAGATGGTACATGATAAACACTTAAATTTGGTAAGATGATTAATGTGCAAAAACTGCCAAAATAAATACGATCCCAGTCAGCCTGGTGGGGCACTATAATTAAAGGTCCACATTTGAGGCCATGTCTCCTACACCCTCAGTCATATTGGCAAAACATTTGCAATACATGTCTGCAATTTTACCAGTTGGATCAACAAGATCATTTTACAAAAACATTTTTTCCCTAATGATAATTTTTTATAGTTACTCTTTTTCTATGTTTTTGTATGAACAACATGTAGCCAAAATGTGCTGTATTACACATCTGAAGAATAAACTCAACTTCCCCCTTCTATTTCAATTAAAACTGAGCACATAAAAATCGAAATTTGTTTCTGTTCTTGCCTCTGTGTTGAGCAGACTGAGGAAAAAGGATTCAAGTCTACAGTTCTTTCGCCAGTAGTTTGCCCAAAAGTGCACCCTAGTTCTGCTCTCATAATCAAGTGACCGCATTGGATGCTGCAAGCCCTCAGTGGAAATGGCTGATTTGCTGGGGGATTAGCAGTTGTGTGCACTGAGAACAGCAGGGGATGAGAGCAACACTTTGCTTTGTTGGTTGTATGTTATATTAGTTAAGTAAATCAAATAATCTCCTGACTGTCTTTCCCCCAGTACTGCTGTGTTCAGTATTATATGTAACATTTAATCTGACATTTTCTTTTTTAATTGTAAAGGCATTGTTATTATAGATTTGGTTATCTTGACTGGAAACAGCTGGCCATATTAACTGTGATAGAAGGGAACCATGTCCATTTACTCATAGTTTTTTGCAATAATCATTCAATTTCACTTGGCCATTGTCGTAATTTGCTACTAACTATCAATTCATAGGTTAAACATCTGGTTTTAATTTACATATAACACTTTTGTTGTCGCAGTACATTTTTCCAGAATGGCACCAGAAAATCTCCAGTGAGCCCTAGTGAAGTTCTTGTATCTCAAGTGTCTGTGTCTGTTGTAAAGGAAATGGAATTGCTCTTAGAGTTACTAACTATAGACGCAATGTCATCATGGAAGATTAACATCATGCCACAGTTTAGATAACTGACACAGAAAGTTCGACATTTTGTCTTTAAAATGTCAGAAAATTGCCAGAAATTCCCATCGGGATTTCTCAGAGCCCAAGGTAACATCTTGAGCAGATGATACCTATACAATTTGCAAAACAAAGAAAAGCAGCAATTCCTGTCATTTAATAGGCCTGGACCAGAAAATGTTTCGCTTTTTTCTATAATTATATGATCATGAATATTATGTATAGATTATATAGATTATGAAAATTGTTGTTGATGTATTTTTTGTGGCTTGACTAATTAAATCATCGACTAACACATGAACTCATAACGTCATGAAATAAAATGCAGGATTTCAACTTAATGTATAGTTTTAGTATTACTATTAATGACAGTGTTATGAATGTTAAACTGATTTTCATCCTTTTATATGCCACCATCATGGGTTTTTATCTCTATATAATGCAGTAGTGAACACATAACTTCAAATCAATACACTCTAGGAATTTCTTACTTTGTTTATGTGGTCCCACTACAGACTAGAGGTTTTGTAGTATATTGCTACATTCATTTAATATACATGAGGATAAACAGATTTTATTGAATCTATAACTCCTCCAACTCAGGCTTTAAGATATGAGTTCACATAAATCCCACCCATGCTTTATGAAAAGACAAGTATAAATATCTGTTGTGTTGATAGAGGAAACGCTGGCATTTCACACTTAGTGTCAAGAAATAATTGTGAGACGTGTTTGAATACATATGTGTCATTGTGTGTATTGTTATGTATACACGTGCACCGGCATACGTTGGCAGGTGCTCAGCCATGTCACTGGCGCCAGGCTGTTTGTTCACTTTGAAGAGCTTTCTGCTGAGTCGGTGCGCATACAAAGCAGCTCCAGACCACGGCGTCTTAGTAATTAAGGCCTAAAAGAGCAGCAACAAAGCCTCCCTCTCATTTAACATTCTCTCATTTTTGCTTCGGAGCCCCAGAACTTAATTCTTAATGCATAATGTCCTCCCAAGGAAAAGGAAAACCCTCTTTCTTTCAAATAAAATGTCTTCTTAAATATAATGTGCTGTGTCTGTTCCCCTGCATTTATGTATGCATGTGAGTCTGTCTGCCAGTGTGCAACCAAGTGTATATGTGTATGGAAAGAAAAGGATGTGAGAGCTGAACTGCCTAATGGATGGAGTGACCTGCATGTTTTTAGGATGCTCCTCCACTCTCATTTCCTCAATAGCTCTACCCCCTTTGCTCCTCTGTCTCCTCCTAACAGTAAATTAAACCTCATCTCTGTTTTTTCTTCTTCTACTGTCTCCCTCACAATACTTCCATCCTTCTCTTTCCACTCTTCTATCAGTCATCGCTCCAGACTTCTCCCAGAACTTATTGAAGGCCCAAACTCTGGCCCGACAGGGTGGCGATGTTCTGATCGAATGCAAGCCCAGGATGTCTCCTCGGGGTGTGATTTCTTGGAGGAAGGGAAAGGAAGCCC
The DNA here is from genome assembly GCF_020085105.1 of Siniperca chuatsi. Taxonomy (NCBI): domain Eukaryota; kingdom Metazoa; phylum Chordata; class Actinopteri; order Centrarchiformes; family Sinipercidae; genus Siniperca; species Siniperca chuatsi. Next base: position 13,586,867 of record NC_058051.1, on the reverse strand, counting down.
TCAGAGAGAGCCACAGGTACCAGGTTTCTTTGTGTGGAGCAGTAAGAGCAGTGTGTATGCAACCATTGTTTAGTTTGTCTGCTTTACTTGCAGAATAGTATTTCATCGACTTGTTATTTTATTTTTCCCTACTTGATATTCATGGTGACAAACTGCAAAGAACAGAACCACAGTGTGACAAAATACAATTTGAATTGCATAACACGTTCTGCACTCCACCACTTTCCCCCTGCTATCTACATTTCTTCCCTGAACTCCATTGTACTTTGCTCTCCTGGCTGTATTCAGAGCTGGTTTCTGCACTGTTTACTTGAGGTAATTGGCCATTCCTAGACTGCGGCACTTGGATCGATGCACTGATCCATCAGCTCATTAGCAGCATGTAAGGCCTGGAGGGTCATTAGAGCACAAGGCAGACGATGATCCAGGCCACCATCAAGACAAGGAAGAAGCTGGTGAAATCCCCAAAAGGACTGATCAATGGCTTGCCGCTGAAAAACACACATTCTTGTGTGATAGTGGTTGTGACACCAGGGGAACTAGCTGGACACCTTGTTTTATTAGAAATCAGGTTAAGTACAGATCAATGCAATAACTCTGTGTGCTGGGGAGGTGAAGAAAAAGGAAAAACAAATGTTAATCGGACCAGAGAAACCAATTCTCCCCCTGAAGATATAATGCTGGGCAAGGTAGCAGAAGGGTGTTTTAGTCAGGATTCATACTGTTTCTTCTCACATGGCAGCAATCAGGAATATATGCAGATATGGTTGAAGGCAGCTCTTAAACAACATGGCCTTCATATCATTGGCCATAGCTAGAAGTGAAATGCCCAAAATGCCCTGATGTGCTATTGCAATTTTAATTATTGCTCTGTCAGGAAAGAAAATAAACAAACTGTGTATTTTATTTAACTTTTTTTTGCTGGAAACCATTAACTTTCAGGTGTGCTTTCATAATCTGTCATTTGTCTAAACAAATCACTCATTTCCACTTTCGGTTTGGTAACATCTTTATTTTATGCTGAAATGTGCCAGCAGGAGGCAAAGCACACCTGCTGGCACATGTGGTGACGTAGTGGGGGTCCAGATTTCTCATTTGATATGGGATTAATTGTTCAACTGGCTCAGCAGCTTTTCCACACCCAACCTCTGGATATTCATCCTTATCACAGTGGGAGTGCAGCAGGTTTAGTCATGTCACACCTCCCCCTGTCAGGCAGTATGTTGGAGAAAGGTGCGGTCTGATTGTTTATACTGATGCCAGGCCGAGACATCTTAGTTACAGGAGAGAGAGAGATGTTTTATTTGAGGGGGAGCAGTAAAATCAGCTCCAAGATTATATGTTGAGAACGCCTGCTTAATGTTGGACCCAGCTTGCAGATTTATCATCCTCTTAAGTATTAAAAAGAAAAATGCATCCATACTGCAATATGCAATATAAAATCGCGCCCATAAAGGCAAGATTTTCCATTTGAGATTTAACTTTACAGCCTTGGCCTGAAGTAGGTGAGCTGCATACAAGATGTTAGACTTTGATATTATTGCAGCATTTCTCGCAAACCTACTCCGTGTTAGCATTTACTTTCCTCCATATCGAAATGGGGCTGCTACCAATGCTATTACAGCATTGGCACAACACTAATCCATCTCACTGGCTCAACTAAAATACTCATAATTCCTTCTAATCTTCCAGGGATAATGTTTTCAAGGATCTGGAGCAGGGGAGAACAAATCAACTAAGAACAAGGCAGGATCTGATTAGTTAATGAAATCATGCAGTAGCGATACCTATATCAGATCATATCCCAGGCATAACAAGATAGACTTATAACAGGGTTTCTGTGCGCTTATGCAGGGAGCTATGAGGTTAATGATAAAAGGCTTACCCTAATTTAATTTCACTGCTGACCACTGCCAGCAATTGTAAAACAGATATAGGAAATAGCTCTTAGGAATATTACCTTTAGATTGAACCACTGTGTTTAAGGTTGTTAGGCTAAACGTTATATATTGCTTCATCATGTAATGTGAATCACTTTATAATCCTGCTACTAAAACAACAAGAGCTTTCTGGGTGTGTTGCCAATACAGAATGTGCATTGCTAGTGAATGAAATAAGCAGTACTTCAGAAAACTGCAAGTACCTAGTAATATATTGAGTTAATTATGCAATCCTTCTTAAGTGGTTAAAATAATGTTTTTCATTTACAGCCTCTTAGTTTTTTGTTGCACTATGGAGAGGCAGGGCAGGTTTTTAGATTACAGCCAGTAGCTCACTTTAACACCAGCCAATAAGGTTGAGGGTAAAGTGTCTGTTTACTATATCACACTGCTCAAGTTTTATGTACCTCACAAATTTCCCCAATACCTTAATTGCTCCAGGGCAACCTTTGAGAGAAAAGGGAAAAAAGTGAAAGCATTTCAGACAGCTAATGCTCCTTATATCTTTATCTTGGACTGTTCTTTTGTAGCTTTGGTGAGGAGAAAGCCTGGCATAGGCTACTGCACAGTTTAATAGCAAGTCTTATCCCTGTGACATCTCATATCCATAACTCTTTGTTATAGTCCATTACAAAGGAAGCCCTCAGTTCAGTTAGGAGAATATACCCCTGGCTCCACTGGGAATGGGCAATGTAGAAGAGGCTAATGTATTGTAATTCTTCCCGCCTTTAAGGCGATACAGGTCATTTTTGATCTTTTGGGAGATCCAGGCTGCCTTAAAGCCAAGGGATCTTTTAAAAAGGAGTGTTCAAGGTCTTCTTTCAAACCAGTTATGTTTGAAACACCAACACCATTACACCGTTGTGTAGGTTAGAAGATAACATTGGAGGATTTGCAGGGCAAGGCATTTATCATTTATCAATAATTTCTAAGGATTCAAATGTGGTCAGGAAATTGTTCTACAACCACGGCTGAAAGGCAGTATCAAAAATTGGTGGAATATAATTTCACCAAATCGGCATGACTTTTGTGACTGACGAAATTAAGAGATTAGATTAGATTAGATTAGATTATAGATTTTCCACTGTTGCTCGACTTTGTAAAAGAGGTGAAGCTGTAGCATTTTGTCAATAACACATTTCTCCCACAAGCATTGAATGTTTACCCAGTGGTGTTTCTTTCTTTGACAAATTACTCAAAAAATAGCAAAAATATCAACTATATTTATGAATATTAATACAATTATTAAGAGAGGGGGTGTGCAAGGAAGATGGCAGACGTGACCACGTGGGACTTTGTCACGCACAGAGACAAAATGGCGGGCAGACCCGCGAAACTCAGCTTAGCTAGCTATGCGCTCACGCTATCTGGGTCGTTTCAGATGTGTGTGTAAGTGTATATGTGCGTGTGTAAAAGCGTGTGGGTTAGTGGAGAGGAAAGAGAAAGAAAGCACACAGAGTAAGGCACAAGAAATGCCGTGGTAAAGCACAGTATCCTGCCCCGTTATCACACAGTACCCCGACAGCAAACTTTCCTTCACCAGCTTTGGTCTGATAAAGCACAGTTATTAGCTTCCACAGTGGTTAAACTAACACAGTTAAATGGCCCAACAGCATGACACAAAATGGAACATGCAACACACACAGAAAAACACACAGCAAGTAAGACAGAGTGGTCCGTTACTCTCCAAAATAGATTAAATAACATGCAGTTACAAAATCTATCTCTGCCCAGACACAAGCCTCTTACTTGAAAATCGCTCTTGGTTAGCGATTGTATGTGTCAGTCCGTTTGGGTTATCCGGGGAAGTCGAGCTCGGATACTGACGGAGCCGGGCCCACACTATCAGCGGCTCCAGTGGAAAAACTGTTCCTTCAGAATCAGAATCAGAAATACTTTATTGATCACCAAAGGGAAACTCTTTGTTACAGCAGCTCGTCTTTACGTCAGTGCACACAGGAGTACTAACAAAAAATATAATACAATACACTATAAAAACACTATAAAAACAGGTCAGAAAATAAATTAAGTACCAGGTGGGTATAAGAATAAGATAAAATAAGTGTGAGGTACCAAGTGGGTTTACCGGTTGATGATGATAATACAGTCAAATAATACAATGTAATAATACAAGTAATAGGTAGTGGTGCAAGTACTGTCGAGTTAAGTGTAGCTTATTGAGATTATTAAGGTATTGCACAGCAGTAAAGGAGGTAATACACAGAATATTGCACAATTATTCAAGTATGGCAGAGATGTAATGATCAATATCCAGTTTAGTGACCTAGGGTCATACAGAATAACACTTAGAGGGAGGAGTTAAAGAGTTTGATGGCCACAGGCAGGAATGACTTCCTGTGGCGCTTTGTGGTGCTTTTTGGTGGGATGAGTCTTCTGCTGAAGGTGCTCCTTTGCTTGACCAGCACGTCATGGAGTGGGTGGGAGACACTGTCCAAGATGGCGTGTAGTTTGGCCAGCATCCTCCTCTCTGACACTACCACCAGAGAGTCCAGCTCCACCCCCACAATGTCACTGGCCTTACGGATCAGTTTGTTGAGCCTGTTGGCGTCCGCTACCTTCAACCTGCTGCCCCAGCATGCAACAGCATACAGGATAGCACCGGCCACCACAAACTCATAAAACATCTTCAGCATTGTCCGGTAGATGTTGAAGGACCTCAGCCTCTTCAGAAAATAGAGGCGGCTCTGGCCCTTCCTGTAAACAGCTTGCGTGTTCTTGGTCCAGTCCAGTTTATTATCCAAGTGTACTCCCAGGTACTTGTACTCCTCCACAATGTCCACACTGACCCCCTGGATGGAAACCGGGGTCACTGGTGCCTTGGCCCTCCGTAGATCCACAACCAGCTCCTTAGACTTTGTCGCATTGAGCTGCAGATGGTTCTGATCACACCATGAGACAAAGTTCCCCACCACAGCCCTGTACTGTGTCTCATCACCACCGCTGATACATCCCACCACAGCAGAGTCATCAGAAAACTTCTGAAGGTGGCAGGACTCTGTGTGGTAGCTGAAGTCCGTGGTTTAGATGGTGAAGAGGAAGGGAGAGAGGACAGTCCCCTGAGGGGCCCCAGTGTTGCTGACCACGCTGTCCGACACACAGTGCTGCAGGCGCACGTGCTGTGGTCTGCCAGTCAGGTAGTCCACAATCCAGGACACAAGGGGGGCATCCACCTGCATTGCTGCCAGCTTCTCACCCAGCAGGGCAGGCCGGATGGTGTTGAAAGTACTGGAGTACTAGTCTCTCCGGTGTCTTCATTATGTGGGAGGTCAGTGCCACCGGTCTGTAGTCCTTGGAGCCACTGGAACGCAAGAGTGGCAGCAAAGGGAAGCAGTGGTCGACGTCGATGGGGAGAGAGAGGCTCAGCGGTGGTCTTGCTCTCTGTGAAGAAACGGTCAGTCCGTGTCTCTTCCTTCTGCAGGTACGGGATCATTATGGGGAATATACGATCAGGATCCAAAAGTGTGTTCAGCAAACACAATACAGCCTGTTGCTTGAAAAGTTTGTGTGATGTGTCTTCCTGCCGTAATGGGGGTTACAGTGGAAAAGACGACGAGCTTCAGATTTCAGATTTCATGCGCTATATTGCTCGTCTTGTCCAATAGGAGTCCAGAGTTTAGATTCAACTGAGATCTCGTGTTGGCTTCCACTGGGATCTCGCGTCAGTCTCACACCTGGGTGTGAGTTAACGGCTGTAGGGAATTGACTGCCATTCTACTGTCTGACCTTTGTTTCTCAGTCAAGCCTCTTAGTGAAGGCTTCAGCTTTTCCAGGTAGGTCTGTCTTTGTCTCTCACACGTGGTGAGGTGATGCCCAACAACAGAAATCCCAATGATCATGAACATCCCCCATTTGTCAGTTAAGCTGTGGCATCAGAATGTAAATCTAACAACTGTTTCACATCATGAAATATTAATCTGTGCACATGAGGCTTAATGGTTATTGCTTTCAATAACTTTGATATCACCAGGCCAAATTAATTATTAGTTCAACAAGCAAGTCTTATTAGCTCGAGGGAATTCATTTTATATGATATTTTATTGATCCCTGTAGGGAATTTTTCTTTGCCTGCCCCCCCTGGGGAGTTCAGAGCTGGTTGAGACTCAGTGTTGCTTAAGGACATTTCAGCAAGGCAGATTCTTGACTTTAGTGTGAACAACTGAAGGATGGGCTCTGTATTTTTAATCTCTAGAGATATACAGGACGACAGATATTCAGTGATGATCAATAAGGGTAATTGACCCTTTATTGACTTTGTTGTTTTCTCCGATGTGTTGTCAGGGCACTGCTGCAAAGACATAATGTACTTTAGTTCTGTACTGCTGGTTATTATGTATTTTTTTAATATTAAGATTTTGAGGTTTTGTACCTCAACTGAAAATATTTAGAAGTTCTGCTTTGCCTTATCTGATACTGAGCTGTTTTGCACATTTGTATCATCACACAATGATTTAAATGTATTAAACTGTGACACTTTGCAAGAGATTAATCGAGATCACAAGAAGGGACGTGAGATGGGAGTGGGTGTCTAATTTATGCTTGTCTGATTTCTCCATTGCACTGGTTTTTAACAAATGGATAACATTGTCCTTATATAACTAATTTAATTTAGTTTTCCTTTTTATTTCTTCCTTTAGTGCTCATTTTTATATACTTTGTTTTATTTTATTGCCTATTTTATTGTTTTATTCTATTGTAATATCAATATTTGAATATCTGTTTATATAGATTTTCTGTGTATGTACCGTGGAGGGGGCTACAACTGCGTTTCATTGTGCAATCCTGTATTGTATACTGACAATAAAACCTGGAAACTTGAACAACATTTTCTTTAATTACATAAATCACAACCCATTATGGTTGACAGACAAGCCTAATTAAGACACCTACCTCAGCTATAATTAGTAAAACTAACGGAGAAAATACAGCTATATTATACACAATTACAGCTTATTGCTGACACTTCTTCACTAGGACTAACACATTTAAACCATATTTATTTCAGATTGTTTCTATTGAAAAAACAAGATAAGGGAAATCAGCAATTATTGTATCCTCAAACCATGATAGAAGTACAGGGAAAATGTGAAACAGAAGAATGCAGGAAGTAAGCAAAACCTTCAGTCACACTGTCTTTTAAGGGATGTGATAGATTACATCCAGTAATTACAAAGATCAAAGGAGAGAGAACAATGAAAATGGGTTTTTTAAACCAGCTGAAATGCTTTGATTACAGCAAAGACAAAAAGATCAAACATAAACAGTAGGTATTAAAAATAAATAATTTAGTGATACATTATAATGTATAATTACAAGCTAATGTAAGTGAGATCTGATAATTTGTTTGATGAAATAAGGGTTTGAAATGAATGGTTCTGTGCATTATCTGCACACAGAACACATGAATAAGTCCTTTTAGCTTTTTACTCCAAGCACTCTGTGCAGCATGTGGCCAGTTTTTCACTAAAGCAAGGGAATGCTTTTTTGGTTTCACGGTGAATAGAATTAATCAAACCATTTATTTTTTTATTGTATGCCTCAATCACCTGTGACCCTGTCATTCATTTCACTTCTATAAAGTGTTTGGTTGTCCCAGACGTGTGTGGACTTAAATGTTTCTCATCTTTTATCTTCTCAAAATGCACAAAAATTTGGCAAAATGAATGCCATTGTGCAAGTTCTTTGTGCACATGTTTTCCGTACACACTATATTCAAGGTCTTGTTGACATTGACATGCTTTTAAGGCTTCCCCCCTCTACAAATCTTTTCAACACTCCCGGAGGGGGCATCGATATTTCTAAAGTTTAGTTTTTCAGCTTGGAAAATTGTTTCCTAATGTTACTCTGCCAGTACTTCGAATAACAGAAAAAGTAGTTCATGATTTGTAGTCATGGTTTATAGTTAAAAGTACAAATGATAATGCAGTGGTTGTTTGAGTTAAATATGAGCAAGTGAGTGAAATGAGAAAAACTAAGCTAATGGATGAATTGAATTGTTACTATGAGATGAAACAGTCAGATGAAATCTAAACGTGAAAGTTACTGCAACATGAATGGATAGACTGGAAGCACATGTACTCTGTTCGAGGAGTGCCTTGCTGCTGACTGCTGAAGCAGCAGTGTACTCTCTGTCAGAGGAAATCTGTCAGGCTTGACTGATGACACCAACAGATGAAATGAGAATCTTTGTAATATGGACTCGCTGGTGCAATCTGTCATACAGGTTCAACTTCCTTTTATTACCACACAACCAGGCATGTCGAATTTGTTTATTTAACATTGGATTAAATCCAATAACTGGTTGGGTTGGATCTTAGTAGAAGTAATTGTTGTTTGTACTTATACTGTTTACTCTTCGATTTATTAAAGCATTTGTCCAGGTTAGAAACTAACAGCTGCAGAGCTGTTGCATGTCTTGCAGTCATTGCATGTCACTATGTATGAACCTAACAATGCTATGAACTAAATGATCTCAGTAATGGGCTCCAACTTTTAAATGTTGTTTTAGATACAGCTGCTTTGGCATTATGCTGTATTTGCCTCCCTTCTTAACGGTTTATTTAGGGTGAGGTGTCTTAACCATCATGAAGCACTGTATGCAGGTGCGCTGGATTAACTGTATTAAAATCAATGCCATAGTTGCACGTAGTACAGCATATGTGACAACCAGTTTCTTAAGCAAAGCCAAGTTATATGGAAAATCATGTTCCTATTAAATTTTTTGTATATTTATGTCTGCTCAAGCAACATAATATTTACGCTTATACAGTATGAGTAGATCTTTAACATTCAGGTATTTGGACTCCCCCTTGATATCTCCCTGAACTAAAAATGAGACTTTTGAACTGTTCTTATCAACTGAGTGCTGAGAAATCAAACTGTAACTCTTCACACTGAGCCTCTCCTTATGTCACGATAAAGCACAGGGAGCCAATTAAAATTCACTGAGATAAACTCCAGGCTAAAGTTGAAATGCTTTAGGACACTTTAGGGCTTGCACATTTAGAATAGACTTTTATATATATATGTAATGACAGCCACAAGTAGAGCTGTATTTCAGTTTAACTTTATTAATCCAACACTGAAGGACTGTTAATTGGCCTAATATGGTGCTATGTATACTCTTTTTTACCCACAGAGTTACTGTGTTTGATAATGGAAGCCTACGGATTTCCAATGTTACTAAAATGGATGCTGGACTATACACGTGTGTAGCCAGAAACCAGTTCGGCGTAGCGAGCAGTGCTGGCAGTCTGTTGGTTAAAGGTAAGATATTATTTTCTTGACTTGGCTTCAAACATAGGCCCTGGTTGGTTTAGTGTAAATTGCAGCTGGATTTTGCTTGTTTATTATTTATTTTATCCCCAATAGTTGTTTCCTTGGCAACAACTGCTCCTATACTATACATTTAGCAGATAATACAGTTACAGTAATAATCTCCATTTATTAAGACAATATCACTGTTATACCAAATAGTACAATTACATCAACACCAAATATGTAATATACAAAACATTAACACCTTGTTTTCTTTTTGTCATGTATTTTGGGAATGGCATTGGTAGTTATTTGTTTAAACCTTTTATGTAATCAATTTGAACATCAGGCCTCTTGCAGGTTTTGTTATCCAGCCCTTGTAATAAACTAACACATCATTTACTGTATGATTGTCGGTATTTTGGAGGAACACGAAACAAGATGATCTGGCAGTCTGCACAAGAGCTGTGAGACACAACCGGCCAGTGCTGCATCTAAAATTAACCAACACTGACCCTCGCCGCACACTTGATGAACAAACAGTGAAGCAGAATTGCTATAATAAAGACTACCCTCTTCTTACCTGACGGATTTATACAGTCCAATTAGTTGATTGGCAGTGGCTGGAGGAGGCGAGACATGAGGCTCATTGCATTCATGCGCCTCAATGTTTAATTCATACTTTTTTGCACGGTGGCTCATAGCCATGCTGGGTTTGTTTGAGATTTCAATCCATTTAAATCACACACTTCTGCAGTGCAATGCATTTTCTAGGTCTTTCTAAAGAGCAGAGTCAACAACAGTGCACTATTAAAATGCCTTTTGGTGATTCTTCTTCACAAGATTTTTGAATTGCAAATTGGCTCGCATAGAAGCCCAATTTTGCTTTCTTTTTTCCCCCCAAAGCCTCTTTACATTTACGAAAGGAGCTGTTATACAGTGTACTGTATATACGTATGTGTGTGTATTTATAACATTGGTCAGAGGTGGAATGTAAATTATATATTTATTCAAGTACTGTGCTCAAGTTCAAAGTCAAGGAACTGCACAAGCACAGTACTGCAGAATAAGGTTTTATAAACATAAAGTAATATTACGTACTACTACTATTACAGGAAACATTAAATGTTTTGACATCTTTGCTTTGTAATGACTAAGTAAATGATTAATCAATCAAATTATTACATTTGTTCATTGCAGTTATTTGCATTTCACCGGCCTTCCCAGGTGCAGATCATTCCTAAGATTCCACCAGAGGTTGATGTCAACAACCACTTCATCCCAGACATGTTACTTTGACTTAACTGAGCCTCAGGCGTACTATTTAGGTTTCATTTCCTCAGAATGTGGACATTCAGGCATAACAACACATCCCAGCAATTCCTATGCTATTTAAAATGGAAACATTAAAATCCAGCATATATCTACACTATACACTAAAAACAGCTCTTTATGGTTGTTTGAAATATACTGTAATTCCATAGGTTTACAGAATGAGAACTGCCATGCACGGAGCGCACTGTAGGGAATGAGGGAGCCAATTTGTGATTTTCCTTCCAGTCATAACAGGAAATGAGCATGACAGCTTAGCAATCGGAAGCAGAAAGTTTTACCGCTCTCATTTTGCATCTGGTGCCAAACTTTCCAAAGACTCACCTGGAATGCACTGCCATGACCAGTCGGTTCTCCTTAGGGGGTGCGAGATAAACAAGCTGGCTTGTTTTGACAGAGCTGAATATAGACCTTTACTCCCACTGACATGCTGCATTGGCTTGCCTGTCCATTAGATGCTTATGACATGCATGCATAATTCCAAGGGACTGGTGTATGGGCCTCTTAGCCTGTGCTATATTCTCTGCACCGCACTGCTGTTGAATGAGACACCCAGCCGAGACGGACCAAAGATTATGTTGATGCGCACCACGCTGAGGATGAAATAGGATGGCTTTTTGTCTCGGCACAAACAGAGGCAAATTATAGACTCAGATCTGACCTGCCGTAATGGTGGAGTTTTTCCTTTTGTTTGTTTATTTTACTTGCGCTCTGTCATTGTTCAGTGATATATAAGACAGTACTCTGATTTATGAAACTCAAAGAAAGAGATGCAATATAAGCTCACTGGCAGACTCAAAAGTAATTTATCTTGTTTGGTTAACATCTGGGACAGGATTTGACAAAGGATATGATTTGTGAGTGTGGCATGTTTTTGCAATTATTTTTCAATGTTCAAGGTACATAAAGAAATAAAAACAAGCTTGCTGAAAGAAGCGTATGACTATACATACAGCAGAAAGTCTGGACAGTGTGGAAAAAGGTATATCTACTCTGAAAAAGGAAAGCCACTCTGTTAACATACCCCCCCTTTCTAACTTGGTGCTCCCTGTTTACAGAGCCAACTGTGATCACCAGTCCAGCCGGTCATCTGGACGTAACCGTGGGTGAGAGCATTGTGCTGCCCTGCCAGGTATCTCATGACCCCACGCTGGACCTCAAGTTCACCTGGTTCTTCAATGAGCAGCTCATCCACTTTGGAAGCCACTGGGCATATTTTGAAAAAGTTGGTGGGGTGAGTGCAATAATCTCTTAAAATCCTCTATGTCTTCAGGGTAAGACATGAAGGAAATGTGATATGTTGCGGCCTAGAAGTTGCACATGAACATCCCCTTCAGCTCACAATCATAACTGTGTACTTCAGAAATCATATGCAAGTTTCAGAGTTGAGCTGTTTAAATTACCTTTGAACTCTTCATTATGGCAGAACTACAGAATATATTTGAAGCACTGGATTATTGTGTTGGCAAAGTAACATATACTGAGATAAAAAACAAGTAATTCTGTATCCTCTTGACAATCTGCATGTTTCCATGTGAGCGTAGTAACTCTGTGCTTATGACTTTACCACTTAAAAAAACCTTCCAGCATCTGAAGACAGGCTTAAAGCAAAGCCATATGTGAATAGTTAAGGAAAATAGCTATTTGAATTCCATTAAAATGATCATAAACACATTTACGTCTCATTTCTCTACAGGTTAATTTCAGCTTCATCTTATAAGGAGCAAAATATTGAACGCTTGTTCATGATGAATCATACAGCTGAGATTTTTTTTTGACTGATCAAGGGCTCTATGTTCCGTTCTGCTTGTTAATAACACCTTCATTGACAAAAGCAGCAACCAACAAATTCATTATGCAATGCTCAGCCATGCATTACATTTGATCATCCAACACCAAATATTTTTCTCTTTTAATTAGGAAAGGCAATTATGAGGTCGTGGCTTCTTTATCATCTCTTGTTGTTTTTTGCATTCGGCATGATCATTGATAACAAGAGCTTTATAATTGTATGTAGCCTAGCAGTTAATTTAAACATTTGATGCCTTTGCATCAAACCCACACTGACATGTTGTGGTAGAAAAACTATGGACTTATTGATGGTGGATGGTCACATTAGTTTTACTTTTCTGATCTATATGGAAAGAGTACTTCGTGAGCAAAACAACATTTGCTGATTTTTTTCCTTTAGGAGCAGACTGGGATATGCTTTTCACTAATTGATAGAGTTTGCTGTGAACTCAAGGAGAGTGAAGCTTGTAACATACAATAGCAGTGAGTCATTGGCTTATACGTAAGGTGTAGGCATCATCAATGTAGTTACTGTAAAATCCAAATACTGCTCCCCAAATATATTATTTTTACACCCTCAGTAATATTTTCTAAATGTTCAAAGATCTGTTACTAATAGAGATGAAATATGCTTTCTTTATCCAACAGAAAGTAAACTGGAGAATTTTACGTAATTGAGTGAGTCATAAAAATTGTATTGGTTGTAATACCTTAAGGTTGTTATATTATTATTACCTTTAGTAAACATCAAGCAACAAGCTTATATCATCAGGAAGTTTGTTCCAGAATAACTGAATGCACCTTCACCAGATTTACTACTGATCATGGGTACAGGTAGGAGACCAGTGTCTGATGATCTGAGGTTTATGGAGGGTTTGTAAGCAGTGAGCAGATCAGAGATGTATTTAGGAGCTAGACCATTAAGTGATTTGTAAACAGTGATAAGTATCTAACAGTAATATGTTCAGTTTTTCTTGTTCCAGTGAGTACTCTGGCTGCAGCATTTTGAATGAGCTGGAGCCATCTCACAGTCTTTATATGGAGTCCAGCAAGAAGGGCAGCAAGAAGGGCATTACAGTAGTCTAGCCTGGAGGAGATAAATACATGAACCAGTTTTTCAACATCTGACTGAGACAAGATGAATTTGACTTTGGAAATATTTTTTAGGTGGTAAAATGCTGTTCTAGTTATACTTGTAATGTGGCTTGTGAAGTTTAGCTCTGAATCCAAGATAACACCTAGATTTCTAACCTGCTCACTGGGTTTCAGAAACAGAGAGATCAGTTTGGAGTGGATCTCCGGTCTCTGACCACTAGCGCCTACCACACGGATCTCAGTCTTGTCTTTGTTTAACTGTAGAAAGGTTTTGGTCATCCAGTGTCTAATGTCACTGATACAGTTGACAAGGTAATTTATGGGGTTGAAGTTACCATGTGAAAGTGAAATATATAATTGCATCATCAGCATATGAATGGTAAGATACGTTGTGCTTCTCTATGATGGAGCTAAGTGGCAGCACATAGCGATTAAACAGTAATGGGCCTAGAACTGAGCCTTGGGGCACCCCACAACAAATGTTAAAATTGCCAGTTTTGAAGTTGTCAAGAGACACAGAGAATGTTCTGCCTGTTAGATAGGAAGAGAGCCAGTTAATGACATGGCCGGATAGGCCAACTGAATTTTCTATTGAATGTATATTCAGTAGAATGTAGTGGTCGACAGTGTCAAAAGCTGCAGTCAGGTCTAGTAATACTAAGATGGAAACGTTTATTGGAGCACTGTTGATCTTTAGCTCATTGACTACTTTTATAAGAGCTGTTTGAGTGCTGTGGTTAGTCCAGAAGCCAGATTGATACACATCATACAAATAGTGAAGTGATAGGTAACTATGCAGCTGTTTGTAGACAACATCTTAAAGGGTTGTGATTGATAAAATTATGATTTAAGATAAAAGGGAGATGAAAAGGCTGATTGAAGGATGCATTGGCATATCCCAGTGAAACACAATCAGCATTTTCAATATTGAGTTGAAAAATATAAAAAAACTGAATATTACTGCACATCTTTGTAATTATCTGATATTGGAGTTTATATTTTGCTCAGTTTTTTCATGTAACCAAACACCCCATAAGTCATGACGAGTCAGCCTTAACATAAAGCATTTACCTTTTATTCTATGTCTAAAATCCACACAACATTTGGTTACTGTATTTTGTAGGACTTCTTACAGTCTCACTTGATTTAATAAGCAAGCTTTGAGGTTCTTTTTTCTTGCTGTATATAAAATTTGCCAAAGTGAGAGATCTGTGACCCATTCCATCCCCAGTTATATTGTTTTAATGATGGCAGGGAGTTTCAAAGAGTGAATGACTTGCAGCAACTACATTTTTATCTCTATAAAATGTCCCTGATTATACATCAAAGTAATAATCAAGTCTCATCCTGTTTCACAGTCCCTTACTTTCATAGATAAGACATAAACTTAACATTAGCTCTAACTTTAAAGTTCAAAGCTAATAATGCATTTGACATTGAATGATTGTCTGTAGAGTAAATGGAATCAGACTGAATAAAAGGTCTGAAAGAAGCTTTTTAATTCTGCACAAAGAACCTTCCTATAAATTATCATGAAAACCTTCAGTCAGTCATTTGGTGCGTCCCTGGACTTGTGCTGTACCTTTCTCTTCCATAATGTAATAGACTGAATGCCAAAAGAAATCACTGTGACATTGCACTTGTTTCTGCAGTCCTTTTAGTTTATTTTGCAACTTAAAATTTTTTTCATTTTTTTCTTTACTTTTTTGTGTTTTTTTCTCTTAACTTCTGCACTGACAGCGCTCGGCTGGTGACATTATGATCCGGAACATTCAACTGAGGCATGCTGGGAAATATACGTGTGCCGTTCAGACCAAGGTGGACAGTGTGTCTATTGCCACGGATGTGGTAGTCAGAGGTAAGGATGTCCCTCACACCACATGTTAAAAAATAATCAAAACTTAATATCAGACTTGTTATTCTGCGTTAAGAGGTTATGGCGAAGCGATGGCGTGAACACACATTGCCACTGTAGCTACGCCGAAGCTGACATGCAACTACACAAAAATGTAACTACACATCAAGGCTACAGTAGCTATGGAGATACCAGAGAAAGGCTCAGTTATCTTTCATCTTTTGTAGTAACAGATATTTAGCAAAGCCATTTCTGCTACAAATCCTCACTAGCCACAAATGTCACTCTCTTTCCCAGTGAATGAAAGAATGTTAACACAACTGCGATAGCTGACCGCATGGCAATAGTCTCCTATTCAATATCAAAACAACCTTCCCATCATCACTCTATATCACAAATTGAATGAAAGAATGTGAACAAAGTTGCTGTTGGGTATATAATTAAAGCACGATATGGCCTGATAATGTACGCCATATCCATGTACTATAATATATATATATATATATATATATATATATATATATATATATATATATATATATATATATATATATATATATATATATATATATTCATGTGACCGCTCTTATTTACTTTGACCCCCACATTGGGAACCACTGTTGTAGGGCATGTTATGATCTTTTTTTATGTCCTTATTTATAGTACAATAAACTGCAATTCAGAAAATCACAAAATGTGAATGATACAAAATCTGCTAATTTTGTTCCACCTTTATATGTTTTTGTTCTTTTCTGCCACCAATGTAACAAACATTGCATTTGGAATGGTTGTAGTTCAGCATTGCAGTCGCTGTACTACTCTCTTTCTAATCAGTCTGTCACATCAGCTCTAAGCATGGACCACCCATTCTGTATCTCTGTTCTTCTGTCTCTTGTCTTCATTAATCTCTACAGTATATATCATCCTGTGTGAGTGAACTGTGACTAATTATCCTTCCAGGTCCCCCAGACCCCCCTGTGGACTGTCAGGTGACTGAAATGACAGAGACCACTGCCTCTCTGTCCTGGGGACCTGGGGTGGACAACCACAGCCCCATCCTCAGCTACACCATCCAGGCCAGAACGCCCTTCTCTCTCGGGTGGCAAGCCGTTACCACCGGTAGGCTGGTTTCATCACACAGTCTGTGTGTAGGTTGTGTGAATATGAAGTTTATTGAGTAAGTAAAAAGGAGTGAGGGGGCGTGACTGGTATCCTTTTCAAACACCACACATGAAATGACAATAAATAAATAACACATCACCAGCTTGGCTAACTTTCAGTGGCAGATCTTGCAGGGCTTTGATGAAAGGTTATTTCTGTGATGTCTCTTAGTTCCTGAGCTGCTCGAGGGGAAGCAGCTGTCAGCCACTGTCATTGACTTGAGTCCCTGGGTGGAGTATGAGTTCAGAGTCCTGGCAACCAACAGCATAGGAACAGGAGAACCCAGCAAACCCTCTAAAAAGGCCCGCAACAAAGACATGCGTATGTATCCTTACGTTTCCTCTGCTGCCAAAAGTGACACAAATTGTTTGCAAATCATGCACATCATATGTAAAGAGGCCCTACTTCAGGATGGAAATTACATCCTTTCAAAGAACTTTATTGTACCGGTATATTTCAGAGAATTCTCTGCTTCCTCAGAGCACACAACACATGAATGAACTAAATTCACAACAAATACATTGATGCCTGGAAGCTTCAGTCAGACAGTTTCACCTGTGTGTGGGGAGAGGAAAAATAAGTCCCCTTTAGGGCAGTGCATAGAAAATACATATAATAGATAAAGTACGTTTGGTTCAGAACCATCATGCATCAAATCTAGCTAAAGGTGTGAATTAAAAAGACATTTAAATTTTACAAATAAATCACCCATCCCAAAAATGAGTAGTAGTAAATGAGTAGCTATGCATATTAAGTTTTTATACATAACTACACATACATGCAGGTATATGCACCTACGTATACATATGCATAGATACACACGCACATATACACACAAACCTTTATATGCATAAACATGAAAACATAAAGAAATATAACCCATAAAAAGACCCTCTAACTGAGTGCAGGGCAGTACTTTATGGCTTCATAGGTGTTTGGATTGAAGTCATTGTATCCACTATGCTACACACTGAAACCACCGATTTTACACAAAGTCTGTTTACAGGTCTGGTGGAGTACTACTGCATATGTGAAAAAAGTTGTTGAAGGCCTATTGTGGTTCCAGCTGTGCGAAATCTGATAAATTGCCTCAGGTGATGTCACTTGAGTCAGTGTCAGCTGGGGCTGAAGACTACAAGTTTGAAAAGGAAAAAAATCTGGAGGTGTGAAGTTAGAAAGAAGTGCGTTTACCAGACCTCTTTAACCCGCTCCTCATCTCTTCTTGAGGCTAGAGGCTCGAAGCCATGTTGGCTGCTACTAGCATAAAACACCTGAATCTCTGACTGAACTGTCTGCGGTTTAGTTGCATTGTGGGTAAGGTAGGTACCAGGTAGGAAGGTACAAGGAAGAAGAATGCATAGAATAAAAAAGACGAATTCTCTGGTTCTACTGCATCGATTTTGATCCTTTTTTTAAAAAAAAAACTGTCTATTGTGAGTCCTGCAGTGTTATAGGAATGCAATACTAAATCGATGGAGTACTCTTCAAAGTATGAATTTAAGAAAGGTCTAACTCTTGAACATGTTGGACATGTTCAGTACCAACTCTTTCCATGTAACGGTGAGCAACATAATACTCCAAATTTTCATTTCCAATTGCAGATACTTGAATATACAAACTGGTACTTCTAACACTGTGGTTGATCTGTTAGTTCCCAGGGTGACTCCGGCCAGAGTGAACGGTGGTGGTGGAGGACGTTCAGAGCTGGTCATCACTTGGGAGGTAAACTTGTATTTACATACATTGCAGTTTTGTTTGTGTTTTATGGAGTAGACGTGAATGTATTTTTATTCATGTGCTACATTAAAAAAAAACAACACAATTTTGATACATATATATCTACAAGGACAGTACAGTACCACCCTTATCTGTGCATAGCTGCATGTCTTTTAGGTATTAATATCTTTAAGATCATTCATCATGAATCATCCCTCTGAGTCATCTCATACCTCCTTAGCCTGTTCCAGAGGAGCTGCAAAGCGGTCCGGGCTTTGGCTACGTGGTGGCTTTCCGCCCACTCGGGGCACAGGGCTGGATGCAGGCTGCTGTCACATCCCCGGATGCCTCTAGATACGTCTTCAAGAATGAGAGCATCCCTCCCTTCTCCCCTTACCAAGTCAAAGTCGGGGTTTACAACAACAAGGGAGAAGGCCCTTTTAGTCCAGTGACCACCATCTACTCAGCGGAGGAAGGTGTGTACTATTACAACTATACAGCAAAGCATGTGTTAACTCTGGAATGTACAACACTAACACTGTGCCAGTGATTACACACTGCAACAAGAGATCAGATTAGTTTTAGTCTTATTTTTATCAGCTTTATTTTTATTCCAGTTTTAGTAATTGTCATTTCAAACACAAAGCCATGCATGAACAACAAGTGAATCAACAACTGTCTAGTTAACACTTTTCAAATAACTGTCACTAAAAGTGAACACTGGAAAATGTTCTGTGTAGCATGGATTGAGTCTAAAATCCTGTTACCAAACGCCTCGAAACAGTTTCTTACTGATCTTACATGGTCCTACATGAACATGAAAATGTTCTGCCAGAGTTAAAACAATCTTAGGTATTTCACATTGTGTTTTTGTCTTGAGATCTTCTCACTGATTTCAAGTGGGCAGGGCACAGATGGAAAAAGGTGATGTCACATATTTTCACGCACCAGTTGGGATTCAGCAATATATGCTGCTGTTGAGACAGCACTGTCAATCTAATCTGATCAATCTGCACACCCACACAGTCTGATGAAGTAGATCACATGACTTTATGACTGGTAAACTCTTAATAAATTAACTTTAACTTGAATTGTTGCACATTTAGTCATGAATATTTAATGATACAGAGAAATACTTAAGATATGGACACAAGTTTTCAGGGGCTGTAACATTGTGTTTAGTGGATAGACTAATGCATGCAGGCAGTCGTGGCTTTAGTAGGTTTTGGTTTGGGGCTTACACAAGTAACAGAATAACATCTGTTTATCAGGAAAAGCCAGCCACAAAAACTGAAAGGTAATTACTTTTTTTATGTCCAACGTTTGTTTATTGTAAAAAACTTTTAAATAACTGAAAGGTTATTCTCCATATACCCTCATGTTATTCTTTAGTGTCTTGTAAACATGTACATGTACAGGAAAATCTTTTGTTTCTGGCTAAGTAATTAAAGGAGCTTTTGGGCAGTGTAAAACTCAATGTTTAACAAGACCAACATTTTTTTGTGTATGATACATGTACATGTTCACAAGATACTTAAAAAGAAGATAATTGTGTTTAGATGAGTACCTTTCCATTATTATGACAGTTTCTTTAACAATAAACATGCAGTCCTCATTTGTTAAATGTAATTGTGCTGAACCGGCTACAGACACCACTGCTGGGGATTGTGGTCTATGTAAAACCAAGTAAAGTTATCATATCACATTTTTGCGTGAAACAAATTCCAGTGAAAAACATTTTTTTTCCCCAGAACTATGTTGGAGCACTCACTCCTTCTCACATACAGTAGTGTTATGGATGGATTGGATGGAGCTACAGTGTATTCAATAAGTCATACTGTAGATGTGGGTGTTGTGAATCTGTGTCTTCCTCCTTATCCTGACTATCCCGTGTGCCTTTCAGAGCCCAGCAGAGCTCCAGGGAGGCTGAGGGCGAGGAGTGTATCAGCGTCCGAGGTAGAGGTCACCTGGAAGCCCCTGGCCTGGAGCAACAACCGCAGACGCATCCTGGGCTATGAGGTCAAACCAACACATGCCCACACAATAGGAATTATACAAATATAGCGGCCAGTGCCAACAGCTAGTGGCACTATATCTTTTCTTTTTCCATTGGACAACAATGCAATGACCTTTTTGTATTAGTGTCTATATATATTCATTCATGAAGTAAACTAAAGTTGAGCATCATGAAAACCTCTAGGATTCATGCCCACAAGTGTACAGTTACAGATGGAAGTAAGTAACAAATCAGATGCAAGCTTATAAAGTATAACGTGTGTATTTGTTGTGTGTGTTTTAGTTGCAGTACTGGGGTGAGGGGGCAAAGCAGGACACAGCCAGTGTGATCAGGACAGTGGGGAATAAAACTTCAGTACTCATCAGGGATCTGAAGGGCAGAAGTACTTATTACATGTCCCTACGGGCCTATAACAGCGCAGGAGTGGGTCCACAGAGCAGCATAGTCAATGTCACAACCAAGAAACCACGTAAGGACTCTCAACATATTGTGGGGACTGACTGTCTTTTTGTGAATTGTTTTCCTTTGTTTTGTGTTTTCCCCCTCTGGTTAAAGGTGCATGGTCCATTTAGTATATATTTCATTTCACCAATGAGGTTTCACCAATTAGAGTGAAAGTAGGGAATATTCACTACACAAGGGCACCTTAAAGATACCATGTGGAGGTTTCTTGTTTATCAACTGTAATATTTATGGGGCACTCTGGTGGCCGAATGCTTAAGGCGCATACTACATACAGTAACTGCAACGTCCTGGCCCGGGAGTTGAACTGTGGACTTTGTTGCGTCATACCCCTCTCTCTCTCTTCTCACATTTCTTGTTGCTCTCTGCTCAGACTGTCCAAATAAAGGCAAGAATCTTTAAAAAAACAAAACAAATAAAAATGTTATTTTTACATTCAGTGTTTCTCACCAAAATGCACAGTGTAAAGTTGAGGCCTAAACATGTATTAAAGGCATTTTCTCAGTCATTTTCAAAGCCATTTTTAAACGTATTTTGAAATCTGCATTGATTACATCCATGTTTACTTCGGCTTGAAATCTTCTTCTCACCTTTTTGTGGGCACACTGCTTTCTTTCTTGGCGTCTTACCAATGTGAATAGTGTTAAACTAAGGGACATCATATAGCCCTCCTTTGCAAGTTTTGGCTGGAAAATGATGAGATGTTCCCTGCTGAGATTTCCTATAACTATTAGTCAACTCCTCTTTATATTGTTTCACCTTGTTTCTTCTTCTATGTCACCTGCGTGCCAATGAGCGTATACATGCGCGTCCTTGTGCGCATGCTTGCAGAGCACGAGATTCAAACAAAACAAGGGCCCACACAAAAAGGTGCACTGTGGAGCCACTAGTGTTTAAAAACTTCGCAGAGTACCTGTGACAGATGTATAGCATCTTATGTTCATATAGGCTATAAATTAATTTCACAGTTATAACACATCTCTTACACACTCACATGTCACTCTCTCCCCAACCTTCCCCCCTATAAACAGCCAAACATAAGACTGTTCTCACTCCCACATATGCATTCCTCGAGTCACTGCTCACTCCCAGCGGTGGGATGATGAACTGATAATAAGAAATCTCCTTCATGCTAAGTTGGTTCTGGACTTTACTGTTTACTGATGGGGTCGCTTGTTGTTTTTCTCCCTCCTCTTCCTCTCCATCTCCTACTCCCCTCGACCTCCTCCTCCAGCGCCCAGTCAAGCCCCGGACAAAATCATGTGGAACACTTCCAACTCCAAGGTCATCCTGAGGTGGGACCAAGTACATGCTCTGGAGAATGAGTCAGAAGTCACAGGATATAAGGTAAAAAGTGGAGAGTTTTACACTACACAGAGTGCTTAAACTGGTTTGGCTGCAGCTCTGACGAGTGAATGGTTTTATAGATTGTAACATAACAGAGACAGACTGTCTTTTGGTCCATTTACTCCACATGAGTACACTGTTTTCTTTTGGGGCAGTGGAGGGGTTGCCTATTTTTCTTAAAATATAAAAACAGTCCCATCATAACCCTAACGCCCACATCCCATTATTTTTTGCCACATAGTTTTAGCCACACACAAAAATCTACAATGTTTCTGATTGTTGATCAAGGGGGAGCAATTGTAGAAAACTTATACATTTTACCAGATGATTGATTTTTATCTTCCCAGATTGTGACATTTGACTTATCATAGCAGCATCATATGCATAATACATATTTTAATGATTGCTTCAGAGATTGCATTTCAGGTTGTTATGAATCCTTCTGAAGTGCCATTTGGCTTATCAATCTAAAGGAAATTGTTACAATAGTATTTTGCATGTACCTACTTTTAGAATATGAAACTGTGAAATCTTGGTCTTAGTCACCTGCAGTCATTACTCCCACTACATTAAACGGGTCTCCTGGAAGTGGGGTATACTTACTACTGTATAGTAAAATGGACATCCACAGTCCAGAGTCAAGCTGCAGCTGAAACATCAGGATTGATGCATCTCTACATTGCCCTTGTCTCTGCTGCACCCTCTACTCTGGTGGTCCAACACAGTCATGTGCAGATATCTACAGAAAGATTCATCCTTGTTAGTTTCAGAGGCAGCACACTAAATCTCACGGAGCTGTCTGAAAGATACACGAGCAAAAACTCTTTTGTTTGATTCTTCTTGTCAACACATCAGCAACACTCAGTATGATGCACTGTATTTGGAGCGACTTCATGCCATACCTCACATTGTTATCATCTTTTCCTCTCTGCTTCCTGCAGGTGATGTACAGCCAGGACAAACACAGCCGTCCCAGTGTGGTGGAGACCAACACCACCTCCTTGGAGTTGTCGCTGCCAGTCAATCAAGACTACGTCATCCAAATTAAACCCTTCAGCGAGGGAGGGGAAGGCAGCAGCAGCCGCCAGATCACCATCCCCAAGATAGCAGGTAGGACAGTGCTGAGACATGAAACGTGAAAATGATGTGTGTCTCTGTTTGTGAGGCATCACTGCAAAAACATATTAATTCAATTGAGCTAGTTTTAAGTCCACTCCTCAACATCTCTTGTCTACTTCTCCCTAATTTGATTGCTTCTATCCAAAACTCCCACAGAAAGACTGTGACATTGTTGCTATTAATCAAAGACAAATGTGTACATACTCTTTATAATATACTCTAGTACTGTAAACACAACATGTTCTGTAGCTGCATTGCATTATGGTCTTTTGAAGCTGCTGCTTGTAGATAAAGTAGTATCTCTGACTTTTCTATGATGTATTTTGTTCCCATTAAATGTTGGTGCAAAATGGTGAGTCTTCAAATAAGCCTTTTCTCTTTGAAGCTAAGTATGAACGTTGTGTTTACAGTTGTCTTAGCTGCAAAATACAGTCTCTTATCCACAGACTGAGAAATATATATCATCAAACCACAAAACTGGCTCAGACATGCAAAGAATATTGCCAGTAGCTGGCTGTTTAAGAGTGGATTTTTCCTTTTTATCAAACTTGTCTGTCTGTTGCTGTGCCTACCCCACATGTTTACAGTCTAGCTCTTTGAAAGTCAGGTTGCCCCATAATTGATCGTAGCACACCAGTGCCATCTATAGATATAGTTGTGTACTCACACCACACTGTTCTTTCTACTAAATGCATTTTATAGTTGGCTTACTGTATTTTTTTGACTATGATAATTCATGGGATACCTTCATGTCAGTCCATACTCAAGCCATGTTTACAGAAAAGCTTTACATGAATGTTTTCATACATTTCTCAACCACACCAGACCAAAGACCTGCTGGATTTTGATTTGTTTGTGTATTTCAGACTCCATACCCATTGGAGCAGCCCCAGAGTCCTCTGCATTTCCCTTGGTCAACCTCGCAGCGCTAATCCTCACAGCCAGGACTGTACTATGACAAACATCTGCAGGAACGCAGGCACTACAGCTGCTTATTAAGAGGAGAAACAGCAGGTCAAAGACTACAAGAGGCTGACAGCCACATTTCCACCTGCTCACTTCCCTACCCTCCTGTGTCTTTCCTCTTCTTTCTACAAAGATCTCTTTGTGAGGAAGATTATTTTCCTCCACCTTCCTAAAGGAGTTACTGAAAGGAACTGGCTCCTTCAGAAGTTGCTTTTATGGAACTGAAAGGACACCGTGACTCGACTGCAGTCTCTTTGAAGATGTTTCTTTCTTTGCTCCCTTCTAACCAGTGGATATTCTTATATGGTTTTAACCTTGGAGGCACAGTGGTGTGTGATGCCCAATAGGATGTGTATATGTTTTCTCTGTGGGACTGTGCAGGTTCTGTTAAACGGTGTGTAACTCTGGACTTTTCGTGGATGATGGGATTTCATCTTAAATGGGGATGAAGGAGACCTAAAGCTCTTACATAGCTCATATTTATGTGAGTGAAGTTATATTTAAGCTCGGTTTAAGACAAGATATGGGTGAAGTCATTTCCCTCGTCTCTTTGGACTGTCGAAGAAGGAAAACCAACTGTTACTAATCCCTGCCAAAAAACAGGGAGCTAAGCCTCATTGCTGACCAGAATTTGGGACCTTTGTAACTTTGCCTGGATTTTATTCATGCTTTTACGTTACACCACATTACATTGAAACCTCAGAATTGCCATGAAACTGACTGTAACCAAAGGTATTGAGCCAACAAGGTTCAGTTCCACCTGTTGTGTCATTGTGAGAAAATGCAGCGTGTACACCCCTGATATGGCTTCCATTGTAAACAGTAGACTTGTGTTGATCAATTGATGTCTTACCTTCCTCGCTCATCCATGATAAATGCGTAACAAAGGCACACTGAGCAGTGTGAGCCGCATTGTTGTACACTGTATGTATGAAATCCTCAGGTCCCAAATGAGCCTTAAGTCTTATGATTATTATCCATGTTGTTATTATTCAAGAGACGTTTTATTTATTTTCCTCCTCTGTTTATGCGCATTGTATTTTGGCTCACTCATGCTATAATTTATGAATAACTGACTTTACTGTACGCTATGCTGAGATTCTTCACTTTTGTTACTTTTTAGATCATATTTTGGGGCGTTTTGGGCTCAGAAACAACATGCCTTTCTCCTATGTCTTTCATGATGAGCATTGTAATACAGTACAAGTGGCAGTGATATCTGAATTTTCTAACAGCTTATTACAAAGTAGGGATGGCATTTTACTGTCAGCTGCTGTTTGGCATGAGATTGGTCAGTGTACGTACCTACGTCGCTTAGGATGTCTGAATGGATCAACCTGCTTTTAATAAACATAATGCCATTTTCCTCATTTCTTTCTTTGATGAGGCCAGAAGGTCGTGCATCATCAGGCCGTGCTATTTGAAGTAAAGCTCTTGTGGTCTTTCTTAGCAGATGGAGTTTGCTCCGGAAAAAGCTAGCAAGTGGACCTTGAGGTAAGATTTTTTGCAAGAATAAACTTTTACGGTTTCATTAATTTGACATAAAGGTCACACTTTAAAAAGTGACTAGAGTTGATGCTCACATAAAGTGTAATAACTTTCAGTTTGTATTACTATACATAAACCTGAACCCCTGCTTCTACTAATCAGACTCAATGTCGTAAGACAAAGTTTGGAATAACTTTAAATTCCATGGTCTGATTTTATTTAATTGACTGTGATAAGAGATCTACAAAGTCTCAACAAGCAAATAATATTTTTACATGCCTTTGTGGAAGGTATTATCAAAGCATTCACAGTTTGTGGTGGAAAAAGTATGTTAACAAGTAGAAACTGCAACACTGAGTTAAACCAAACCTATCCTGCAGCTGTGTTTCAGACCTGCAAAGGCCTTTGAGTTTGGGGTTTCTTGCATGAAGCGCTCATGCTGCAGTATTCCATTCAATTAAAGATCAGGACTTGACAATTTCAGATTGTAAATTTTAATCTCTTTAAGCCTTTTTGTTGTAAATGTATTTCTGTGTTTGGGGTCATTGTCACACTGTGTGTTCCAGCCCCTTTCAGATCACACGAGAGAGCAAGAGAGAGCAGCATTTTTCCTCTGTTCCCCCTTCCATGAATGCTCCTGGTCAGTAATTTGAAAACAGATGCTCGAGTGCAATCAGTATCTGCAGATCTATCAAAACCTGTAAACTGTGAATTTGTTGCCTCCTTGAGATTTGTTTGGCACTCTTGCAGTGATCTTGACACCCACTGCCCTCATAGGGAAGAGAGCACCAAAGTTTCTTCAATTTGTTCCATTTTATAAGCTGTATCTGCGTGAGTGTGAGCTATAACACTTAGCAATCATGCCTCTGAAAAGACTGGGTTGTTTTAAACTTCAAACATATCTGTTGTGGAGAGCAGATACTTGATAGGGCAGGACATCAGTGACCCACATCTGAGTATCCACTCACTAACTATTATATAACTTCCCTTTCATCATTTTCATAGAGGTTCAAATACTAATGTACAGATTGTGTAAGCATGTAAGTATGATTCAAACGTTTTCTCTTAGCTGTGAGATGCATTTGCAGCATTTAACTATTGCTGACAAAAAACTTAAATTCAGCAATAGTGAGCAATAATTGCAAGAAAACCATTTTTTTTTACAGTCATCTTAGGTGTATTAATAAATTCACTTTCCTTAACAAACCCTAAAACCAGATGCAGTTGGCACCAATGTATGCTGCATCTTTCTTTCATGATTGAAAAATACAGTAGCTGCACTTCATTATTGGGCCTAGAGGACAAATATACACGCACATACCAGCTGTAATAAGACAAACACAGATATGTGGAAGAGATCAAACAGAGGGATTCCCGTCTCATCTTGTTCTTTTTTTCTCTCTCTTCTTTATTCATTTCGAAGGAATGCAAGTACATTGTACAGCAAAGACACAGCACCAAGCAATGGAGAGCAGCAGAGCAGAAGAAGCTGCTGTGGAGGAGGGGGAGGAGGAGGAGGAGGAGGAAGGCTCTGTACAGAGAGGAGAGGGCTAGGTTTAAGGGTCAGCCCGAGGTCATTCAATCAGACTTCAGCACCAGGTGTCTCAACCACAGCCAAATGTCTGTGACTAATCACAGTCTGGTTATTACTTGTCAGACTTCCAAGAGCATGTCTTTTCGGGCAGAGGGAGGGAAGTTTGACCTTACAGCTTGATCCAAGGATAATTTTGCCCCTTAGTGAAGAATGGTGAGAAGGATTTCAGCTGGGTATGCTTGATGTTGTTGCAAAGCTCTCATCTTTCAGGTAACTGGTGCCCCCTAGAGTACATCAAGCCCATGGCCTTTAACTACTTTACAGCTTCACAATCCACCAAACGGCACCAAATATACAGTACAAGGTATGCATGGCTGCATTATTATTTTTTTCCCCACCTTCCAGTTTGACACCCACATCCATGATTAACCATCACTTTAAAGGATTTTTGAACCAAAATAAGAAACACAACGGGAATTACACTACACATGTGAACGTTGACAGTAAAGTTTAGTGTCTGAAAGCCAAAGTTAAACCTCAGTAATACCCTCATAAACCTGACATGACAGTTTTAATATAGTTTTTTTTTCATCTGAATGAATTTGCTGCTGCATTTATATATAAAATATGACTTTTGCAAGGAGACAAATTTTGTAGGTAATGTTACAGACACCATAATTAAAGGGAAAACCTTGTCGTGTCAAGTTTATGCATTTGACTTTCTGGCACTTCTGTAATTAAAAGTAGCTTGATCTTATAAAGTTATTTCATACAAAATCAGAGTTTGTACAATTTGACCGCTACCTTAATTGGCACACTACATGTCTATGACATCCCTCTAACATTCATGTACCAAATCACACAAAACTACAAGTTCAGAGATGCTGCTCCTACTGTATATTTTATTTATAACACTATACTTTGCTTGAAAGAGTATTGGAAGGGTTCTGATGCATAATACCATTTCCGCAGGCTATGTTGAAAGATGAAGAAAATTAGTTGTACAATGAACAGTGGCGGTGAAAAAATATCAGTCACCACAACTGAATGTAGGCATGACAGGCCTACTTCATGTTTCTCTACAGGGCAATTAAATTAAAAACAAACTGATATGTTAAATTGGCTTGAAATGAGAAATGGAACTGTTAAAGGGTTGTAACTGAAGTAAGAAACTGTAGCCACTGTGCCATTATTGGCGCTTAGCATTGACAAAACTGAATGCATTGTGTTCTTGATATTTCCCACTTTTTCTAATGAATACTCTTTATTTACTGTCAGGAAGCTTAATTTCCTTTTTTTACACGTCAGAGCTCAGAGTTGACTTCCAATTGTGAACAATTCGGCCTTTACATCTTTGTGATTTTTGTACAGTGATTTTCACATGATCCTGGATATCATGATCCATCCTTTGTATGAATTAATATCCATATTACTCAACTACGATCGAAAAATGCAAGAAATGATCATGCAAACATTATCTCAAATACTAGTTTTACTGATGCAGCAGCCCGTTCTGTTAGCCTACTCTATGTACTTACTATGCAAAGTGGTATGATATCCAGCTATATTCTGAAAGCATATGTAAAGGCTGGGAAAGGAGAGAAACTGGGCTCATTCTGGAACATCAGCATGCTCAGAAACTACATCGCCACCATTTGAATAAATACAACAGGTACACTGTGTGTATTAAGAGCTCCTAATGTCCAGACACATACATAGACATTATCAAAATGTCCAATCAAAGTCCATCATGATGCAGCAACTTGAATCATATCCTTGCATACATGCCACTCACACATGGTAAAATACATTTCACAGAAGTTAAAATCTTTCAGGTGAGACAGATAGAGGTAAATATAGTGATCGGACTAGCTCAGACTTTGGTCCTGCACAAACACTTGAATAAACACCACCAGAGGACCTTGTGGGGCTCTATATGATCCTTTCTCCTCAGTGTATCCTCATCAGTCAGTGTGATGGGGGGTGGGACCAAGCTCATTTGTTCATTTGACTGGCTATGTATGAGTGAAAAACTAAAAGTAGGGTTTTCTCTGCTCTCATAAACCCTTCTTCACTGGATGCTGTAACAGTATTGCTGCTACATGAAATGGATTATTTTACTTATTAACAAAGTGTAAGCACACACAGTAGTGGGGGTTATTTTTCAGCACACACAGCAGGAATTTGATGATTTCTTGTTATTCAGTACAGCAGGACAGACATGTAGAAGACTACTGTATGTGCATGACCATTTATTTTTTTAACTCATATTCTTATTTTGTACCAATTGATACTATCTGCACGGGATGGGTACCAACATGGCGCGAGACCTTGGATTATTCCACAGTGTGAATGAGTGCACAGATTATCTAAACAAACCCCTTCTGCACTAACTCCCTTTGACCTTTGAGGAATACTTAAGCAAGTGGTTTGAATATAGAGGCCCTGAGAGGCAGGGGATTTAGTTGGATTATCTCTTTAATTGTTCCAGATGTTTGAGATTCTGGTGGCATATTGTCCACCAATCAAGGACCATGAGTGATACTGAATAATACTTTTTTTTTTTTTTTTTTTGCATGACCCGCCAAACCACTTGCTGAACATGAATGGTTTAAATAGTGAAATGTTTGAATAAAACATACAACAAAAATAAAACATAGGAATTTAAAAGGAGTTTTGTTTCAGCTTTGTGTGCGTGTGAATGTGTACAAGAGGCTCGCTTTTGAGCGCCACTGGCAGTAGTCTATCAGTAGGGATGGTGGGTGGCAAGTTCAGGTTGGGTACTGACACTTCTGGTCCAAAGGGGGGCACTCTCGTCTCAGGAAATCAGGACTGTGGGTAAGAAAGAGGAGAAAGTCAACCTTAAATCCCTCAATCTCAAAAGGAGGGTTGAGAGGCTAAATCTTGGCCGGATATTATCGTTTGGAGTCGAGATGGCACCTGTACCTCTGATGCACCATGTCGATCCTCAGTGGACGATTCTGTTTCCCTGACAACAACTGCCTTGGTCACCTGCATATCTGGATGCTGCTGCTTAGCTTCCTGTATTGCAATAGCCAGAGCCTGCAAGTAAAGAGTGAACTGTGGTTATTGTACAAAAGGAATCATGGGTTACACGTAAATGTGTAACTTTTCTAAAGATTTTTGTTGATTTCTGTTTTATGGCTCAAGACTGGACTCCAGTTAAAATTCCTATTCAACAATATAATAGAACTGAAGTTCAACATAGTTTCAGTTCGAGACTAGGAAATTCAATTTGAGATATTTCTTGACACTTGCAAATAGAGCTAAAACGATTAGTCCACTTTTTGATTAGTTGATCGATAGACAAATAAATGGCAACTATTCTGTGAATAAAATCATTTTGATTTTAAAATAATGAAAAAATGCCCAACATTGTCTTGTTACAGCTTCTCAGATGTGAGGATCTGCTGCTTTTCTTTTTCATATATTGTAAACTGGATATCTTTGGGTTGAATAGGTTGACAAACAAGACATTTTAAGATGTCACCTCGCAATGGTCCTTTTTGTCACTATTTTTTGACATTTTACAGTCAATCAATAACAATTAATCAAAAAAATCATCACCAGATTAAGCAATAATGAAAATAATCATTAGTTGCAGCCCTACGTGAAAAGAACAGTTGATTTTCTTTGCATATTTCATTTATTCATTTACTGTATTCATTTAATGTCTGAAGTTACTAAAGTAGGCTGATGTTGAGCTGATCCGAGGTAGGCTAATGTTTGCAAATATATAAGCATGACATACTGTATGCAAGAATCCAAGGCTTAATCCATGGCTTTTTGGCATGACAATGATTAAATTCAAAGGATATTAAGTGTTTATAAATAGGTGCCCCCCAGCTATGTGGAGTCCTTCAACATGTCTTCAACCTGAGCCTGAGTCTTCAAAGGGTCCCTGTTCTGTGGAAGACATTTTGCCTTGTTCCTGTGCCGAAGACGCCATGTCCCAGTGGCTCCAAGGACTACAGACCGGTGGCACTGACCTCCCGCATAATGAAGACCCTGGAGAGACTGGTGCTGGAATAGCTGCGGCCCATGGTCAGACCCCTCCTGGTGGACCCCCTTCAGTTCGCCTACCAGCCCCGGCTGGGAGTTGAGAATGTCATCATCTTCCTGCTGAACCGCATCCACACCCACCTGGATAAGCCGGCAAGCACGGTGAGGATCATGTTTTTTGACTTCTGCAGTGCTTTCAACACCATCCGGCCTGCCCTGCTGGGTGAGAAGCTGGCAGCAATGCAGGTGGATGCCCCCCTTGTGTCCTGGATTGTGGACTACCTGACTGGCAGACCACAGCACGTGCGTCTGCAGCACTGTGTGTCAGGCAGCGTGGTCAGCAACACTGGGGCCCCTCAGGGGACTGTCCTCTCTCCCTTCCTCTTCACCATCTACACCACGGACCTCAGCTGCCACACAGAGTCCTGCCACCTTCAGAAGTTTTCTGATGACTCTGCTGTGGTGGGATATATCAGCGGTGGTGATGAGACTGCATACAGTGCTGTGGTGGGGAACTTTGTCTCATGGTGTGAGCAGAACCATCTGCAGCTCAATGCGACAAAGTGTAAGGAGCTGATTGTAGACCTACAAAGGGCCAAGGCACCAGTGACCCCGGTTTCCATCCAGGGGGACAGTGTAGACATTTTAGAGGACTACAAGTATCTGGAAGTACACATGAACAATAAACTGGACTGGGCTAAGAACATTCAAGCTCTTTACAGGAAGGGCCAGAGCCGCCTCTATTTCCTCAGGAGGCTGAGGTCCTTCAACATCTGCCGGACAATGCTGAGGGTGTTTTCTGAGTCTGTGGTGGCCAGTCAGAATCAGAAATACCAGAATCAGAAATACTTATTGATCCCCGAGAGGAAACTCTTTTGTTACAGCAGCTCACCTTTACGTCAATGCACACAGGAATAGAAGTACTAGCAAAAAATATAATACACTATAATACAGGTCAGAAAATATATTAAGTACCAAATGGGTATAAGTATAAAATAAAATAAGTGTGAAGTACCAAGTGGGTTTACCGGTTGATGATAATAATACGGTATAAGGTAATAATGCATGAACTGTCAAGTTAAGTGTAGCTTATTAAGGTTATAATGAGACGGAGGATATTGCACAGCAGTAATAGAGGTATGAGTAATATCAATATCAATAAATATTAATTTTAATATAAATTTTAAACTAAAATATTGCACAGGAGCATTACACAGAATATTGCACAATTATGTCAAGTATTGTAGAGATGTAATGATCAATGTCCAGTTTAATGACTTAGGGTCAAACAGACTACACTTAGAGGGAGGAGTTAAAGAGTTTGATGGCCACAGGCAGGAATGACTTCCTGTAGTGCTCTCCAATGCTATCCCGTATGCTGTTGCATGCTGGGGCAGCAGGCTGAGGGTAGCAGATGCTAACAGACTCAACAAACTGATCCGTAAGGCCAGTGACATTGTGGGGGTAGAGCTGGACTCTCTGGCGGTGGTGTCAGAGAGGAGGATGCTGGCCAAACTACATGCCATCTTGGACAGTGTCTCCCACCCACTCCATGATGTGCTGGTCAAACAAAGGAGTACCTTCAGCGGGAAACTCATCTCATCAAAAGCACCACAGAGCGCCACAGGAAGTCATTCCTGCCTGTTTAAAATTCCCTATTTATTGATATTTATTCATACTTCTATTACTACTGTGCAATATCCACCTTAATAATCTTAATAAACTACACTTAACTTGACAGTTCATGCACTATTACTTACTACTTGTATTATTACAGTGTATTATTATACTGTATTATTATCATCAACCGGTAAACCCACTTTGTACTTTATACTTATTTTAATTTTATACTTATACCGACTTGGTATTTAATTTATCTGACCTGTATTATAGTGTATTATATTTTTTGCTTAGAACTTCTATTCCTGTGTGCACTGACGTGATAGTGAGCAGCTGTAACAAAAGAGTTTCCCCTCGGGGATCAATAAAGTATTTCTGATTCTGATTCTGATTATACATAGTCCCAGTACTAAAATAATAAATAATCAGATTAGACCATTAGAATTGTGCAGTATTTCCTACCTACAAAGGTCCAACAACTACAAAAACTACAACTCCAAAAAACCAACAACCAGTAACTACCATGCACATGGTTCTTTTGACTTTACGGTTTCATTTAATTTGTTCTTTTAAGCTCACCTGTTCTTGGTCTACATCATCATCTCCTGTGATTATGATCCTCTTCTCGATCCTGGTCTCTGAATATCCTCCTTTCACCGTCTGCAACACACAATGGCTTTTCTTTTTATAGCCTTCAGAAGTAGAGACCACATTTAACTGTATTCAGCCAAAATAGATGAGCTGCACCTCGTCATGTTGCAAAAGCCACTTAAACATAATTATACATTAAATTGTAAGCGTTGTAAGTTCTACTTAAGCTTCTCTACCTTGGTGACATGAGTGGTTGCCGAGGTAACATTTTCAGTGACGAGGACGGGGGACCCTGACGCCTCTCTTCCAAGACTGCTTATATGCACCTAAGAAAGCAGAACAGCTGGCAGCATTAGGCAAATACTGTAAATATGGACAAATCACTACAGATTGTGAGGCAGACAGTAATTCGTTTTTGATATTTTAGGACATCAGGCACATATTCATAAATTCATGTCTTTGGTCTTTGTAAGTAGGTTTAAACCCTAGAGAGCAGGAAGGAGTGTGCTGCAGGTTGAGTTAAAATTGGAGAGGTCCTTCTGTTTGTACTCACAGGGGATACACTCTGTCTCGTAGAGTAAGAAACTTCACTTAGGCCAGTGACGCCCTGATCCTGAAACAGACAAATTCATCATGTGACTTGTAGGTAGCAATATGGCATGTTTTACAACATAATGAAACCCTTTTTAGTTCTAGTTGCATCAAATATTCTTTTGTATCTACAATATTTCTCACTAAAATATGAAATTAACCTGATCTGTGAACTCCACGATGGTCGTGGTGACCTCTGACCCGTTGGGCTGAGTTTCCGTCCTGACATCCGTCTTCCTCACTGTCGGTGTGGGCATGACGTCACTGGCCTCCCTGCTCAGTGGTGTGACGGCAGAGACGCGACTGGCTTCTCTGTGCGACTGCTCTCTGTCCACTGACGATGACACTGGCACTGACCTCTTTGGTTTTTTGGGTACTACAGGCTTACGTGAGGGGAGGAAAAAAAAACAAGTTTTAGTTTTTACATGTATGAAAGATGAGCTTGAAGGTCTGTTGCCTTTGATTTAAATTCAGTGGGAAAACAGGATTTTAAAGAGTAAATCAAATAAAAGAGCACATGGACAATGTTTGCTTAAAAGAGATATTTTACAATAGAAATAAGATTAAAGAAGAAAGAAAAGCAAAGAAGAAAATAGTATTCTTCATTACCCTTCAGTGCTACTTGACAAACAGCATTTCATCTGAAACATGTTGCCTGTCAGCATGTTTCAGTACAGCCAATTACTGTGTCTGCTCTTTTCTAGATTTCAGTGCATCAGAGGGCATCAATATATATTCAGTGTACATCTTAGGCTATAGACCTTTACGTTATACAGCTTTATGACAATTCAAATCATAAACCTGAACATAAAAACTAAACACTAGAAAAACACATTGAAATCTGTGACAAACACTTCGGGTGTGATCACACCACAATTTGTTTGTTTTTTTGTTTTCATTTAAACCGCAGTGGAAATGTTGTCACTGTTCTATTTTTGTACGTTTCATTGACGTTCACACTGCACACAACTACTGCACAGGCAAAAAGTTTGAGAGCTTGTAAACAAAACCTGCATGAACTCAATCAACAGCTCGTTTTGGTGGCCTGTCATCACACTTTGTTGGAAACTTGGGTAGCACTAAGAGGGGGATATGGTGGTGTTATAGGACGGGTGGAGGTTTGGGGAGGATAGAAATCCAGTCCTATTTCCTGTTGCCTAGGCAAAACACTTGCCTGCACTCTTTTCTTTTATTTACCTCTCATGTGCTTCTAGTTAAAAACTTGCAGCAATAAATGTGTAAAATACTTCCATGTGCATATTTTTAGGTGCCGAAAAATTGTATAGTTCTTCCTACCTGCCTGAACAAATCAAACTAAAGGAGTAGAAGTGCTCCACACACACTCGATGTGATGGTCTACCTGCACATCGGGCCGTTTCACCTCTGGTCGGACTTCTTCAGCCTGGATATGTTTGGCTGGAGGGCTGCTGCTGGCTCCTCTGGACAGAGGAGCTGACACTAATGGAGGAGGATGTTCAGAGGGGCCCTGCTGCTGGAGCAAGTCGATGCCAAAGCACAGACCCCCGTCAGGTGACAGATCCCTGTCTCCCAGCTCTGACATGCCCCTGGAGAACTCCTCCATGCCTGTGTGCAGGTCCGTGAGGACGGTGAAATCTACTTCGGCCTCCAAGCTGGACGTAGAGCTGACCGTGATGCTGGAACATTTGCGCTCGATGCCCAGGTGGGTTTCCTTCAGGTACAGGATCTCATGGTCCTGGTCGTCTTCTGAGACAGAGCCCAGACGTCTCTCCCATGGCTCCCTCTGCAGAAAATAGTAAAGAACATTTAATACAATTTATAACTTTCAGACCTTAATCAAGGAATGTGAGCTACAGAAAAAACAAATGCACTTTTGTTTCTCTACTGATCAGAATTAAAAATGTACGCCTCTTTTCCAATAATTACAGATATAAACAAAACCAGTATCAGAAAACATTAGAAATTAGATTTAGTTATTGTGTAATGTTAGAATTTTGGTGGTGGGGTTTCCCCATTGATTAGATATGAATTTACAGACTGTGCCTTTCATGAAACCAGAATAGTGAGACAATTTCCACATTTTGCATATAAATACAAGCACATATGCGCTAATGAAAACATCTTGAAGACAAATGTGTTAAATAATTAAGTGTCATTTGTTTACTTGTTTCCAAAAGAGTGGCTAAAAAGGAGGAACAACAAATAAGAGACTGGTGGAGCTGAGAGATGACTCACTGAAGCTTCGTTGAAAGGCTCCTCATGAATAGCGGGCGTGGGAGGTGTCTCCTATAGAATAAAAACAAACACCAAACAAACATTAATACAAAATGTAATAAAGCATGTGTCAATTCATAGGAATTACAACAACCGTAAACCATGATACTTATCTATACTGTAGCTAACATGTCAGTAATTGTATCAGAAAAGGAGGGAGCAGAAACAGAGGGTTAAGATGGGGTTTTTTGTCACTGCGTTGACATGTTCTATTTGAAGCACAACACATGGCTCACAAAAGCATTATTTGTCACCTTAGAGAAACCATGCTGCAGTGTTCTCTACTCACGGGTTTTAAGCTAATTGGTTTTGTACTGGGTGGAGCTCACTGCATTATTATTATTACAATGTAAACACTTAATTCATCCACCAACTCCAGGGCTTATGTTAAACTTGCACAATAAACACACATACGTGAATTTCCAGAGACTGTAAAGCTTAAGGCTACTGTCAGAAGCATGCACATAGGGTATATTTTATAGGTTGACATCATTAAAAATGACTGCATGTGCAATGGTAATGCCATGCACTGAAAGGTTAGATTCATCAAAATCCCTTGCAGGAAAAAGGCATTCATATTCGTAAATGCAGCATATGAATGCCTAAGCCCTGAAGAGGTTTGGCAGCTCTGCAGCCTGTGATTACATCTAATCACCTTTTTCATTTTCTGGTATTGCTACAG
Organism: Siniperca chuatsi; assembly: GCF_020085105.1. Taxonomy (NCBI): domain Eukaryota; kingdom Metazoa; phylum Chordata; class Actinopteri; order Centrarchiformes; family Sinipercidae; genus Siniperca; species Siniperca chuatsi. The sequence continues at coordinate 13,550,009 of NC_058051.1, read as the reverse complement.
AGGTGCCAAGGCAGAACATTTGGTTCAAATGCCCTTCTTAGCCATTTACAAAAAGGATTTAAATTATGTGAAAAAGAGGTTTCAAAGAAAAATGGTGGAAAGGTCTTGTGCTCCTTGCAACAGCAGCCACCTTTATCCTGTGAAGATGTTGGAAGGAGAGACCAGGTGTTAAGAATTGAGAACTTTGCTTAAAAAGGCCTGCAGCGTTCTGAAATGGCCAAGCAGATGTCAAGCTTTTGCGTAGGGGAACAACGGAAAGCAAAAAAGCTCTCTGGGACCAATGATGCGATGCGAAGGAACGTGAACTTTTGCTTTCTCATACACAGCCACATGAGTTCTGAAGTATGCGTGTGATTTTTTGTTTTTAGATGGTAAAAACAAGATTTGCACGACATCGCCTGAAGCTCATGCAATGTTTTACTTTCCGATGATTGACAAACAGGTTAGGGGGCAGATGGTTTACCGCGAGTTTCCTCTTGGCTGTTTCTTGGCTGGACGTCCTGTAGTGGATGTGGCTGTTGTCCATGTTGCTCTGTCTGTCTCGGGACCACTGCGTTTTCAGAGGAAGAGTTCGAGGGGGAGCTGTTGGAAATTTGGAGCTAGAGAGGAGATTCTCTGAGTTGTTTTGAAACTGATCTTCATGTAGCCCGCCTCCTCTTGTCCACTGACTTTGTCCTGTCGTACTTCTGCAGTCTCTGATCTCCAGTTGTCCAAACAACTCCTTCTTAATCTGTTGATGTAGTAAAGTTTGCTGCTGATATGACATTGCGGCTTCGCTGTGGTATTTGGTGGCCCCTGTGTTTTCCTTGACAACATCTGTGGCAGATTGCAGTACAGTATTATCATCCACTCTCCTTCCTGCCTCACAGGATCCGCCTTTTGATTTTGAGACTTGATCAGACTGGCTTTCGGTTTGAGGGTTTTCAACACCTTTGTTCTCTTTATTCAAAGACTTCTTTGATCTCTGTGGCTTGAGAGGAACTTTTTTGGTGACTTCTGAGTGTGAGTTCCCTGTTTCGTTGTAATCTTTTGCTCCCATGGGGCTTGGGGCTTTTATTTTCCTAGTCTCACAATGCCTCATGTCACTCTCAGTTCTTCGTCCCTTGTCCTTTGGGAGAGAATCCACCGGAGCTTCAAAGTTCTTTGGTCTCTCTCGATGAATGTTGTGCTCATATTGACATTGCCTCATATGTCTGTTGATCATCGCACTCCTCTGTTTGTCAGGTGGAGATCCATATCCATTTTCTTGAATGGCATTCCTCTCCAATACGGAGTCATGATGGCCATTAGTTGCTACTGTATCATCCATGGGGTTCATATCCGTTAGTCCTGTTGCTGTAAAGTCTGTTTCCTGTTTCAGAGATGTTCCAGGTCTGGTTTTTAAAGAGTCCCTGGGTGTTGGACAGTTGTTTACATTTGCTTCAGTCCAAGGTGTCACAGAGAACATATCTCTACCCATAGAAGAGGACTTACTCTTTTCCATTTTAGAGTAAGTATCCAGCACTCCTTCATAAGCATCCTGCTTGTCAAGCAATTTGGCATCACCAGTCGCCTATGTTGACATAGAGTAGACAGTTGCATTAGCCTAGCTAGATACACTGCTCTTCCATTTGTGATATCATTGTTACCTCACATAATTGCTGTAAATTATTAGTGAAGAAAAACAGTGATTAACTGGGGGACCTATAACTGTGCAAACGTTGATGAATTTCAAGATGTTCTTTTCTGATTTTCTGTGTTTTGGCTTGATGGAATCAAAATTTTGACTGAGAATGGCAAGAGCAGACAGGAAGGGAAAGGGCTGACCAAAACAACATTTTTAGAAACTCGTAACATACAGGAAACTAATTGTAGTATAGCAGGTATAATAATTTGGGAATAGGATCTCATTCTTACTGGTTTCCGCTCAGGGGTTCCTCCTGGAGGAGTAGCTGACGAGAGGCGTTTCTCCCTCTGAGCCATCTTGCTGTTAGGTTGCCTCAAAGCCCTCTTCAGTTCATTGATGCTGGCCTGGTGCTTCTGTAGAACATCTTCTGGCTTATCCAAGAACTGCTGCTTACACAGTGAAAGGCACAAATTAACATACGTTAATGTCCTGGATCTGAATCTATTAGATTCTGGTTACAGTCATTTCTACAATTGAACTAGATATAGATTTAAGTTGAAAATGAACCTGGAGGTTTTTCATTTTAAAATTCTTACTCTGTTCTGATGATGGTGTGGTGCCTGCTTGTCAGTTTTCTGTTTTGTAACTGTGTGGTAGGATGAATTAAATGCTGAACCACATGGTTAGTAAATAGAGGTCTTAATGATGACCAGAAATAAATATGGACCTCATTATAGTACACTCAGATCATGAGTATTATTAACATTTTTCTTTTACCTTACAGCATTGTAGACAAAGAGAGATTTGGTTAAAAGGTCTGGAGTTTTAAAAGTATCTACATATCTATATTTAACAGTACATTTTCCAAAAGTACTTAACAAAAATTAATCTTAAACACTATGATAAATAACTATTTACAGTCTACCTTAGTGAGCACAAAGCCCCAAACCCATTGAGGTTTGTAATTGTTGAGCCTTTTATCAGTGAATAGACAACAAAAAAAAAGACTTTAACTGGGAATATTGTTCAGAAAATATGAAACTGACATGCAAAAACAATGATATTGCATTTAATTTATTTGAAAGTGGTGCACCAAACTAACCTGAATGTGAATTAACTTGAATGTTTTAACACAAACTCTGTTGCTGTTTACTGTGTTCTAACATTAAGTGACAGGTACAGTTATGAATAAGAAAACACAGCACACCTGATGAGGGTCACACACAGCACATGCCAAAAAGAGAGGACAAGCAGTACCTCCTGTTTGGGCCGACGGGTGGCCAGATCCTTGTCCAACAGATGAGGGAGCCCGAGGTGGGGCAAGTGAGATGAAGTGAAGGGTTTTGAGCAAAGCAGGAGGTTGAGGATTGGGGGGTGGAGAACAGATGCGTGCAGAGACAAAGAGGTAAAGTGCTGCAGGTGAGTCAAAAAGGCAGGCGGCCAGACGGACAGACAAACAGAAACAGTTGACACCATCGGGGCTGTTTACTACGACTGTTAAGCCATTTAATGTTCTGCCAAGAAGACAGAGAAAATCCATTTAAGTGTCAGCCAATTGATAATTAATGCACTCCTCTATTGACTGAACATAAGTGTTTGGAGAGGGGGATTATTCCCATACTTCTTCATCCAAAGATTTGGTGAGAAGGCATTACAAAACCACAAATAAGCAGACCATTTAGTGACTAATGCAATGTCAATATTTCCTGCAGTACTTAATAACACTACCAAACATACATGCACAGGAATAACATGAGATTAGATACACTGGAATAACCTTTACCATTTAAATAGAAATTAAAACGAATTTGTGCATATATACAACAAATAACAGTGTATATCTAGAAAGCTGGTTCTGCATAAGAACAGTTTAAAAAAAATTATTATAATTATATACACCAGGAGATTTGTCAACTGGTGATCCATTGATTCACTGAATCATCAACAGTGCTTAAGGGCCATCTGTTTATCCTGCTAATAACAATTAATCCCTCTAATTTCACACAGCAACACTTTTAAAGATGCATGCTCTTGAACATGTGTTGACAATAAAAAAAAAAGCTTTTCCCGCTGCAGTAATACTGTTTAAAACACTATGGATAAGAGCTAAATGCCTATGAAGAAAATCGAATATGAATTTCCACTAAAACTACTTTCCAGTGGACAGACAATTAAAATAGAAAAGAAAGAGCCTGAATAAATGTATATTAAACATTTCGGGCCCTAACTTACACCCGGCACAAGCTACTGTAATGATGTGCATTGCATAACATAATTTGAGTATCGTTATTGCTTCGCACAGACAAGTAACTACAGCAGGGGAGTAACGTTAGAAGAAAACATTAGGAGAAAAAGTGTGAGTTTGTTCATTCATTTAGTCTATAATGGAGACATGAAAGCTGATACAAATTCTTTAGTAAGGCCAATGTCTTCAGAAAAGAGAAATGGGTTAGCTACCGTAGCTAAAAGAAAAGCCCTCTAGAAATCAAAAGACCAGTTTATTCAGGTAGCATACTCTATGTAACTAAAATGTAGTGTACGCAGATATAAGTAGTGTGTCATCAGATTTGCCTGTGCAATATTCCACATTTTCATATAGCAATAAGACAATAGAAAGAGGTTTGTTCCAAAAATCAAACCTTCATTTTTCTGGGAAAAAACATGCCTGGAGGCAGACAGAATAGCATAGTGAAAGAGAGGTTTATAGGAAGCAATCTAAACGTGGATGGTGTCATTATTATACAGCCATTACACTGTGCAATCAATATCTACTTCATAATGAAAAGTTACAGCAAAAAAGTTGTCTATTTCCACTTTAAATAGCAATGTACGAGCACACCTGGCTTTTAAAGGGAATGAGAGATGACACTCGGGATTGGTTTAATTCATGTTACACCTAAAACACACCTATGATTAATTAAAGGTACAGTGTGTAAGATTTAGTAGCATCTAGCAGTGAAATTGCAGTTTGCAACCATTTGAATACCGGTCACATCACCCTCCCCTTCCAAGTGTGTAGGAGAAACTATGGTGGCTGCGAAACTCGCGAACAGCCCTATCTAGAGCCAGTGTTTGGTTTGTCCATTCTGGGCTACTGTAGAAACATGGCAGTGCAACATGGCCGACTCTGTGGAAGGGGACCCACTCCCTCTTTAGATAAAGACGGCTTATTCTAAGGTAATAAAAACAACGATTCTTATTTTCAGATGAAATGAAATGAAAACATACTTATAAATATTATATTCCATTTATGCAATAGCTCCTCCTAAATGTTACACACTGGACCTTTAAGAGCACTTTACTTTGCGCCCAGATTATACACCGTTTTAACTAGCAAAAGTGGAGTTGGACACGCCCTAAATGTACTTGTGCCATGCACTTTAGACCATGCGCTGGTTTAAATAGGGCCTTTTGTGTCTATTCATCTGAAGATCCAATCATGCAGTTTCCATGGATTATACTCAGTGGAATCCTGGAAATAATGACATGAAAAGAAATAACATTCCCTCCAGAGACAAACAAACAATCAAAAAAAGGATAAGTCGTGCTTAACAAACACAGAGTACGGGTGCATGACCTACAACAACCTAAACCACACAGACAGACACTAAGGTCCAAGGCCAAAATACCTCTGGTTTTGAGTCTACAGGCGAGCCTGCCTCCTCACCCTGACAGAGAGGTCAGACAGAAGAGAGCAGAAGTTAGCAAAGTGTGTTAACATTACAGCAGGGAGAAGAGAAGAACTGTTAGAGGCAGGATGCTGGGTTAAAAAAATAACATCTGCAAAGAGGTCAAGTTAGATTTTGGGAGGCAATTTAAGAAATGGAGAGGAGAGAGCACTAATACTGAGAAGTCTTATAAGTCTGGAGAGGGTCAGAAAACAGGGGAAATTAGGCCAAGGAGAGAAAAGCAGAATGGTGATTATAGTCTTAAATGAAAAGGAATATGAGAGAGAAGGATGAGGAGTGTTAGTCAGAAGTTCATGAGGGATCTTTCTGACTTGGGGCGAAGCAACTGCTGTCTACTTTTTAAAATGAGCCAACAGGAACTGCTTTTGTATGTTTCGTTATACTTTCCTAAAAACTATGACAGTTTTCACACTTGAAAAGCATATTTCATTTATCAGGTGAGTGTTAATGTCATTTACATTGTTGATTGACTGGCTGTGGCTCAAAAACAGCTCATCTTCTCAGTGATGACATGTAATTCATTCATTCTGTGTGGACTAAAAGTTTTAGCCACTTTTAACAGCTATAAACCAAGGCAGCAAAGGCTGCAATGAAGGCAGGTTTCTGTGAATTTGAACAGTGTCGTGTCCACTGATCTTGTACCTTGAGCTCCAAAGTCTTGGTGGGCGTTGAGATGTTGACACCCCGACTATGCTTCTGAACTTGATCTTGGTCCTGACCTTCATGCTGCTCCAGCTCCTGATCTGTGTACTCGTCCTGGTCTTGGTCCTGATAGTGGTACTGATCGTGGTCCAGGTCGAGGCTGCCCTCTTGGTCCAGATCTTCTCTGGACATGAACTGTGTGCGTTCACTGGAGCTTCGCTGGGACAACTGGTCCATACTGTCGCCTAGAGCTGAGGCTGGTGAAATGCAATCACTGGGCTGTACTTAACATGAAATCACAAGTCAAAAACTGCCTTCATTTTTGCCAAGGAATTTCAGGCACTGAAAATATGGGACTCTCAGAGATTTGGTAGGCACTCTCTTCAGGGCCATAACACAAAGTCAGTAAGCCCTGATGCTAAAATATTTATACTGTGTGAGAGGGGAGAAGTATGTTTTTTCATACATATGTTGCTATCCATCCATCAATCTATTTTATAAACCTGACAGGCTGGAGTCAAGTTATTGCCTCACAACATAAGCCAGGAAATATAAGTGAACCTCCGTGTGGACAGTGAAATAGTATGGGTTCTTACCTCCATCAATACTTCGGGGCAGCATGTACCTCTTGCTAACAGACCGATCGAACTGTGGTGCAGGCCTGTCAATCAGAGCACTGGCCTGTCTGGTCTGGGCTTGGGTCCGCCCACTGTAGCGGAACTTGGAGCCAATCACCAGGAAGCCCTTGGGAGGTGGCTCTGGCGAAACCAACCTGCACAAAGGTTCTGTTTGTGTAAATCTAGCACAAATTCTAAGATTCTGCACCTTGTTGACATCTTTTACTTAATTACACAGTTTAATATCTGATAAAGAAGAGACAAAAAGGTACCACTTTATTTTACTGGTCCCTAATTTCTTAATAATTTCCTGTTAAGTTTCCTTAAAAGAACTACAGCGTGTGATTTGGTACTAATTATAGGGAAAATAAAGACAGTTCTAAGACAGTTTTTGATTTTAGTTAGTTGTGTTGAGTTTATAAGCAGGTGTTGATTTCCAGAGGAATTTCCTTGAAACACCAGCTAAAATATTAATAGTTCGACATTTTGGGAAATGCGCTTATTTGCGTTCTTGCCAAGAGTCAGATGAGAAAAGAACAATACCACACACATCTGTACGGTAAATATGAGGCTACCACCAGTAGCCGGTTAGCTTATCTTAGCACAAAGACTGGCTCTGTCCAAAGGTAACAAAAATCCCAAACCAGCATTTCTAAAGCTTCCTCAAGTCGTCATTACCGTGAGGTTGCCGATGAAGGCTCCAAGAAGTTACTGTGCCTAGCCAAGAAATAGCCTGGCCCCGTAAAACCACAACATGTAAATTTTACACTTTGGTTTTTGTACAGGTTAAACAGATGAGATATAATGTGTTAATTTGTGAGCTTTAGATGTGCTCGGACAGAGCCAGGCTGGCTAGCTGTTTCTCCCTGTTTCTAGTCGTAGGCTAAGCTAACCATATCCTGGATGTAGCTTCATATTTACCATACATACATGGGAGTGGTATCGATCTTCTCGTCTAAGCTGACTGGAAAAACTGACATCAACTTCATTTAAACCCAAGGAAATAATCAACTTATCATTGGAAACTTTATACTACATAAGCGTTGAATTGTGTGCAAGTGTATAAACTGATTACGGTCTCTATTTACTCTATAATTATTAGCTTATAATTACCTTGTCCTCTTCAGGAACCTTCCTATGAATTTACAGTTACATATCAGTTCCTTTCAAGGAAATTATACAAAACTATGGGACTTGTAGAAAAAAAAGCATTAGCATGAAAAGTTGGGGAATCTACACATTTGTATTTTGTGTCACTTGTAGGATAGGTTGATTGTGTTAACACTTCATGCAGGGTGCAACGACTGCAGTGCAGAAGAAGTAGTGTGTCTGTGTATCTGTGAATATCAAGTCCTACCTGAAGAAGGTGTGGTGCTCAATGCAGACCTTCCACAATCGCTTTGAGGCCCGATGGTTGGGCAGCTTGAAGCCTATGGTGCTCTCAAACTGTTCATACTGAGCAGTGACGGAAAGGAGTGGAAGAGGAGGAAGGGAGGTGAAGAAAAAAAGGAGAGTGAACGGAGCGAGTGTGGGGAAAGATCGAGGGATGGTGTCAGGGTGAATTGTGTTTACTCCTGCAGCAATGGAAAAATCAATGTTGTTTTTCTGTTTACTCTTAGAAATATATTCTCGAGTCTCCCATTGCCATGTCAGGTAGATTTTCCATCTCTAACCAACCTACAAATTAGCCGTTCATGCGCTCACTCCATCAGATGTTCAGTGGTGTGAACAGAAGACGCTTTCAAATCAATAGGTTATTAGCAATATAACAGGTCTTTAAACATTAGGAGTAATCCATTCACAAGTGGAAGCCAACTTTTGCTCCAAACAAAAAATCTGTGGGGACAGTTTAGAATGAAAGGGCTTTAAAACACAATGACGACCCACCAGGCAAATTTGAAGTGACAGCTGACTTAAGAGGATAGATCTGCAGAACAAAGTATATGCATACAATGGCCTTGGTATTCACTATGAAGATGTCAATGTCAGTTTAACAGTGGATGTAAAAAAGACTGCAGATACCCTGAAGGCCAAAGAATGAAGGAAAAAACGGCAAATCGTAATAATTTTAGGAGTTGAAAACCAGAGCGAGCATAATCTGGCTCTAACATTTGCATGTAAAATCCTTGATGAAAGTGCAAATCCTCATGACTGGCTAATCATGCTTTAAAGTCACTATAGAGGAAGCGAGAAGGAGGAGAAGAATAAAAACATGACCTATCAGCCTTTATCTTTAAAAACGGTATTTTGGTGGGCTACAAATAATGTCTGAAAAAATAGTCCTCGTCAGTTGTCACATGGTTTACTGCAGATAAACCTCAGAAGCAACACTTTTATCAAACCATGAAATGACTATTTATGCTGCTTGGGACGAGTCAAGGGAGACAATGATGTAATTTTAACAACTGTGAAACCATGAAATAGAAATGTGGAGTTTGCTCTTTACCAAATTATCCTTCATTCCAATTGCCTCAGCTTTGCCAGAGTGACTGTCATGAGCTGTTATAGTGGGATTGTGCATGCAATAATTGCGCAGTGAACTCCTAAGTCAAGCAACATGCAAAAGACAAGATAATGATTTTTATTTACCTCTCCTGGGCGGATCTTGATGTAGAAGTTGCTTCTCTTATAGGAGATCTTGAGGATTTTTGGCCAAGCGAATCGGTTGATCCTTAGACGGTCTCGGTAGATGAGCAGACCGTTGGCACTCACACCGAGCATTATGTCAATTCCTTCTGAATCCTGGTGAACACAGGCATAGAGCATCAAAAACCTCAGACAAAAGTGCATTGACAGATGAAAAGTCTGGGAGCACTACAGTTTTATCTATATACCTTAGCATGATGCAGGTCCACTCCATACATTGAGAGCTTCTTGGCATTTTCTAGAAAGTTCACTTCTGCTTCTGCTGGACTCATTCCCCTACAACACAAATGTCACACGATTCATCACTTCTTTCATATGCATCTCACAAATCAAAAATATCAGCATTTCCCATTATCCATATGGCATTTAGTTTAATTAATGAAGTCATATTTTCTCTGACCTGTAGTTATGGTGCAGCTCCATCACTCTCTCCTCCAGCTCACGTGTTTGGTTGGGCGCAAAGCGGAAGTCGCTGACGTAGTCAGGGCCATGTTCCTCGGGCTCGAAGTCTCCCAGCTCCGCCTGGACAGTGTAGGAGCCCAGAAGGGCGTGGGTGACAAACGAGCAGGGCAGACGACCGGACAGGATGTCATCCCTCAGTTGCAGGCACAGGTAGTACCTAAAGAAACACAGCAGGTGGAAGCAGAAATGCTGCTGACACTGTCTTATTTTCAAGAGTTAGGTGTCATTATCAGGAAACATCTGGAAGAAGCATTGTTGGACTTGTCAGGCATAGTCCTTATTTACAAATGTTAGCATGCTAACATGCTAAACGAAGATGGTGAACATGGTAAACACTGAACCTGCTAAACATCAGCATATTAGAATTGTCATTGTGAGTGTGTTAGCACGCTGATGTTAGCATTTAGCTCAAAGCACTGTAGACGCTTAGTCTTGTTCATTTCTGTATGAACATTTTTAAAAAGATGGAATTCTTCTTACTTGGCCCTGGTCTGTTTATTTTCTCTCCAGCACAACAAAAAATGTAACAGAATACAGCTGGGTTTAGCAGTCATCCTCAAGCTTCTATAAATTGAGTTGAGTTGAGTTGGTATCCTCTGCATTAATTAGATGGATGATTTTTAGATCTTAGTCACTGATAATTCCAATGCCAATCTAATAGAATTGTGGTGGACATTCATATATTCACTCAAAAACTCAACGTGTTGTTGTATTCAGACCTACCTGGTGATGTCTTCAATGAGCACAGACGGGTCTGGAGGGTAGAACTTGACAGAAAATCCAAAGGTCCAGGAACCAACTGTGGGCAAACCATCAGCAAGGTTGTTTTGCAAAGGGCTGTTCATTAAAATGCTGTATGTGTGTGGATTTGTTGGACTGTGTGTGTGGGTGGGTGTCTGCTGCACTTACCCCGAATTTGCTTCTTAATCTCTTTGGAGGGATCCAACCAATTCTGATAAAGAAAGAAAGAGACAGCCCCCCTTTGAGAAATTCAACCTCACCAAAATCATGCATATTCACGTTTTTAAGAGCCCTTTTAAGTACAGTAACTCCTTGGTTGTTCTTCCCTTTTTAAAATCTATTCCCTATTTGAAAGCCAAATATATTCATGCTACAAGAAAATGGATGAAGGCTTTTATAAAACACTGAAAACATCAATATTGGGGCTATAAATGCCAGTTGAATCCAGCTCCCTCTGCTTAATGTCACTAAAGCTTTCATGGTGCACTCTAGACTCTGTGCACCATTTTTTAAAAAGGCCATACTGTCTAATCACATTTTAAAAAGGTTAAAGGCCATGTATGCCACTCTAAGGCTTAAGCAAGGTTAAAAGGGCAACAAGGGACTCTTTGCTTTATAACACCTGGAAAAACAGTCTGGTTAAATGGGCTGGTTGACTGAAAGGCTGGTTGATATTTGACAATATCCAACCAAAAAAGTAAATAATCTATTAAAGCAGGTATAAAGACACACTGCAAATTCATTGTCAAAATTGATCTCCTAGGTTTGGTTTAATTGCAGCTGCTCGAGCTATACATAGGTTCAGTTACAGATCTTAGAATGAATAAAAGTACATGTAATGTCCTCAAAGTAAGACATCTTAATGCGTGTGTGTGGTTTTTGTGTTTTTGTTTCTGTGTGTTTGACCTTGGAGTTGTCCGTGTCCTGGAAAGACAGGCCAAAGTAGTCCCTCTCCAGCAGGTTCAGATGGCCACACACCATGTCCAGCAGGGTCTGGCCCTTGGCAAATTTCTGTTACACACACACACACACACACACACACACACACATGCATACAAACATATAAGAACACACAGCGAGTGGGATTGACTGGAGTGACAAAGTGCAGGTTCAGGTTGTAGGAACATCGCATACTGTAAAAGACATAAATAAGAGGACAGTGTGCAATAATGCAATTCATTAAAAATGTATAAGACTGTGGGGTGTGTAATGTCCCTGGTTCGATTCCAGCCGGCAACCTTTGTTGCATGTCACACCCTTCTTTCTCTCCTCATATTTCCTGACTATAGCTACACATAAATGCAAAATGCAAAAAAATAACCTTAAAAAAGATTTATAAAACTTTGTTTGTAATGAGATTTTAAATTATTTAAAAAGATATTGTATTTATTATAGAATTCTGTGGTCGGTTAGACAATAATATATTTTCTTTATTCATATTTCATAACACAAAGGAGTCAAAAAATATCAGTGACATAAAACTCCACCCCAACTGTTGTCGGAGAGATGCTTCCAGTCCATTCTCTCCCCTGTTGAGTAGGAGGAGCTATACCCGTTATGCCTATATAAGGGGAAGAATTGCATTTCACATCAGTGGCGTTTCAACAAACCACACCCATTTTCTATCCAGCCCTTCAGGACTGAGAACAAGGCCTCTGTGGGTTGCACAGACTGCCTTGGCAAAATGCTATTTCCACACACACATGCACAGACACACACACACACACACACACACACACAAACACACAGAGAAACACACATGCCAGATTCATCTCCTAGGGAAACCTGGCTCCTATGGCGACAAAGCAACCAAGCAGCTGTTACCATGGAAACAGAAGTAATAGGTCCTTTCTGTATGTGCATGTGCCCTCTCACTTTCTTCATTTCTGGTTACTACAAGGCCACCACAAAGCTTTGTTCAGCTCTTGTAAGAAAAGCTGGCAGTATAGTTAGCATGCCTTTTAAAAATTTAAGAAAGGCTAATTAATTAACCATTATAAAGTGATCTGTCTCTCAATCAATTAAATAATAATTTATATCATGCAGCACTGAGGCTGCCACGGGCAAAGTGGTGAGAGAATAATGCTGATTAACAGGCAGAGGCTGCAGTCAGAGATTTTTTTGGGGAGCGGCGCACATATTCGATTTTCCAACAAAATGAAATTGCAACACACATCTCAGGTGGTCCCCAAAGCATGGCAACCAATTCAGGAGCTGCTGATGAGATTTCGTTGTCGCTCCAATTGGCTCCAATCATATTTCTGTAACTAGTTCTGTGGGCTGATTGCGTTAGCAGCCATTTGGTGTAATCCTAGAAATCCATTTTGCTGATCGCCTCACCCATGCAAACAAGATGAGGAAAGATGGTGTGTGTGTGTGTGTGTGTGTGTGTGTGTGAGAGAGAGAGAGAGAGAATGGGTTAATGGCTGGATGAGGAGAAAGTAAATCTATTGAACTTAGTCACTTTAATTAATGCGTAAGCAGAGGAATGGCACTGTGGAATCAAAGAGAGAAAAACTGTAAAGATGTGATGAAGTTAGCCTGAGTTGGTGTAGCTTCTATTATGCGATGTAATAGCGTGGCTTTGCTCATAGCTACAGTGCTCAATCTTTATCTAGCATCTTTTTTCTAAAATGGTCAAAACTGAAGTAGCAGAGGCCAAGATACCCTGACATTCAGTCCCTATTATGGTTGCAGCTGATTAAATGCTGGAACCTATGTTTCCTAAATGCATACCACCTTTCATTAGAACTTCTGATACATGTTCATGTCTTTCAAATCCCACAACCCCAGTTTATAAAACAGGCTTTCTGTTATGAATATGAAGCTTCAAAATCCAAGCCGAGATAAACCTGATGATATCACCAGGATTATTTTTCCAGACTTCAGAAATCTCCCTCCAGAGCCACAGCAGACTTTGTTTTTCACAGGCTTTGTAGTACTACACGTGATGAGTAAAGGGAATGTCCCTTTAACAAAACAGCAGCCTATATTAAAACCTGACATCGCCTGAATACATTTTTTTTTTGATTTCATAGTTATGCCACTTTTCAGTTGAAGTAAACAAACATTCGAGTGTTGTACTTCACACTGGACTACATTAAGCAGCATCACATTCAATGCTACCATGGGGCAAAGACATGTGAATGCAATAAACATTTAAATTATAAATACTTGAAGGTGGATGGACCAAATATCCGGTGGTTCCATTTTATTAAAAGCTTTAATGACTTGTTCACCAAGTTTGGCTCATGACCACTTTGAAAAAAAGCTTCAAAAATATATTAGATGGGTGTTATTAAAATTGGAAGAATTGATGCATAGCATACTGTAGATAAACTGATTTCATCCTTCTTTAAGTTCAAAGGAGGCCAAGCTTGATCCCAGTGTCATGAATCTTTCATTTGATTTTAACTCGTTAACCACATGATCACATGAGCCTCACATTTATGGAGCTGGTGGTTTTGTCTGGAGGAGGCACTTTGAATGTAAGAATGTTGAGCACTCTGGACTGTAGGTTTTATTATGTGCATACAGAGATGTATCCCACTTTTTACTGCAAAACGAAACTCTTTTAAAAATAAGTTACAGAAATGATTTGGTTTGGGTCAGAGATATTACAGTTTTGCATTACAATTCAGGCTACTAATGTGTAAAAGAAACACATTTCAACAGTGCCAGTACAGGATAGATTGAGTATAAATGCATGGCAGCAATTATTGTATTATTTCCATCACTGTGTGAATAAGGCACCTCTTAAAATCGCATGGCTGGTCAGCATCAGCAGATGAGCTCTTAAATATCAGTGGCACATAATGCTTTGAATTCAGGAAAAGCAGAGCCCAAACAGCCTTACTTCTCTATTAAAGTGGAAACTTACATGGTCATGTGGTTAACCAGCAAAAATGAATGAACCGTGAAAATGAACATTAGCATTTCATGGGTTGGACCTGCAGAGAAAATTCTGCTCAGCCAAAGTTTAAGTGGTTAAAATACGAGTACAATGGTCTCCTCAGGATTTTATTTAAAAAACCATTCAAGGTGGTTTGTGAAAAAGTAATAGCTAGAGTTTGTAGGCTTGAAGGCAGTGAAGTACTGTAAGCAGGTGGTGGAGTTCTTTCTTAAATAGTATGGCTTTAGGTTAAGGACTGGACAATAAAAATGCACTGAGCTCAATCAATATCTGTAATGTCGTGAGCCAAACATCAGTAGTAGGCTCAGGCTGCTTCTCCGTGTTTTTATCATCAGGGCCTGCTTGCTCCTTGGACATTATGACTGTAATTAAAGTAATGATTTTATGGCATTCATCATTGTGTCCCTGCATGTCTTTTTTCCATTGCAGACACACTCTCATGCATACTACAGTACACAGTGCAAGCAGTCCTGGTATCTACCTCTTCTCCATATTTCTCTCCACTTCCTCCCCCACTCTCTTTATCTTTTCCTCCTCCTCTTTTCTTCAGCCATTCTATTTTCTCCCCGGTCAAACATAAGAGCGCTCATCTGTCAACTGTATGGATTTCCTGTCAAATCCCAATACTTCTAGTGTCACTGCCCAGGTGACATGAAGAAATGTGCGTGCGTGTATGCATGCACGTAACCAAGACGGAGAGATGGGGAGTTGAGTTGAAGGAGAATGTGTGTGTGATGCCTCAGTCAGGACTCCTGACATTATTTCTCCTCTTGCTGGCTCTTGTAAGTAAAATGTGTGAGGTCACGTGGGAGGCAGTAAGTCATAAAAGGAATATAGTGACATGAATGAGGTCGAGCGGCCAACGAGATCATTCCCGTCACACATCGCACTCCATCGTCAGCAGCAGCCAATGGGGTTCTAGTGCTGGCTTTAATGTGATTCATGGCAGCTCTGTAAGCCCTGCCCAGGATCTCCTTCTGGTGTGGAACACCCCTTTCGACACCCCTCGCTCTTCCTCAGAAGAAATTTCAGTCAAGGAGCAGATTAATTTTCTGCAGTGTTCTATCATGATGAGCGTGGGGGCTACTGTGAAATTCAAATAAACCAAGAGCGGTGGGAATTCACCGAGCTACACCCGTCTGTTTACAAACACAAAAGGCTACAGAGTCATGATTCACGGAAGCCAGGGATTGCTCATCTGAGCGTTCCATCCCCCACAAAGTACAGCTTGTCTCACCTCCCTCTACCCATCACTCCCCCTCTCAGTGAGAATAGCAGCAGAGCTGCATTTCCTGACTCAGTAGTATGTATTACCAAGGGAGACTAAATCCCACTGAGGTGTACCTTGGTGTGGTGTGCTGAGTCAAGGGTTCTGTTCAAATGGGGGAGATGTACACCAGCTTCTTAAAATGCTGTATTTACTGTCACCCTGAATAGCAAGATATGAATTTTAAGCATGCGTGCATTTTAGCGTGGAGAAACAGCCAAACTGTGTTTCAATAGCACTGCAAATCCTTTTGAAATCATTCTTTCTAATTATGTTTCTGCATGTTTGCAGAATTGCTGATGGTAAAACAATTACCAAAGGGTTGGTATTGAAAAGGAAGCTGTGTGTTTAGCTGTGATGCAGGAAGCAGCTTATAAGAATGTGTCTTATTCTAGCAGTTTTATCCATTATTTCTTTCAGTTATGGCAACTTTGTATCCACCAAAGTAATTGCTGAGATCTGGAAACACGGTAAAAACCCTACAACGAAGTATGATGGCGCACGAAACGAGCCATCTGGCCCTGATCCAGGAGAATACGAACTCACGGATGGTTGGAAATCATCTTAGCAACCTATAAGCTGGAAAAAATTTAAGATAAAGTAACAAAACACATAACTTATTCCAACAGAGCAAGGTCCCCTCAATTTAAGTCAATCCAAACAATGTAAAAATCACTTTGTTACTTTATAGTCTCCTGATGTTTTTTTTCCCCCAGCTTATAGGTCATAAAGATTTTCTTCCATCCTGTGAGCTTGTATTTTCAACATTATAAGTTCCGGGACATAGCCATGCAGAACTGTGATACATAGTATTACGGTCCTGGATCAGGGCTATTTGTGAACAGTTTAGCCATGTTACCTAAACCATTTTATCTGGATGTAAAAGTGAAAATAGTCAAGTTACCAAAGTCCCAGAAAATTGGCAAAAAAAGCAAATTCATGAGCCAATGTCAGTAATAATCCCTCATTGATTGCACAAGAAAACTGTGTCTATGTACAACTACGGCAAGTATTGTCAGTCAAAGTGGGACCAGGAAGTCATTCTAGAAAAAAAATATAGGTAATGTTTCTATTGTTTACCTTTGTTTTCGCTCTCAAAACTTAGTCTCATCATACTTCTTTTCAGTGATGTCCCAAATAACTTGGTGAGTAAAATGTTATTATTACAGATAGAAATGATTGCAAAAATATGAAAATAAGACCTACACTGTAATAATTTTTTAAACCTATAATCATTCAATCAATTTTCTCCATCCTTGATAAAAATTGAGTAGCATACCTCAACTGCAGCCTCATAGTCTGAACCATCAAGTAGAGTGACTTTGACAGGGACAGTCTTGGGCCGCTTGGTGGTTTTCTGGGGGGATTTGGAGGCTTTACTGGGGGTCTTCTCTGAGCTATCATCTGCTTCCCCGTGGTCCTCTGGAGCCTGGGAGAGATAAAATTAAATATTTCCTCTAAGTGAGATTCAAATCACTGTACTTTGTATTTCATTCAAACATTTGAATTCTGAGTCTCAAGAGGCATTATGTACTTGTCTTGCAAAGTGATTTCAAACCAAAATCTCTGATCATGTGGGGCAATCAACAAAATGCATGATGTAGTGTGAGCTGCTGCTCTAAGATGTTAAGTTAGTTAGTTAAGTTGCTGGCACAGGCAGAGGCGGCTAGCTGCCTTGCATATCAAACAGAAAGCCGGGAGGCCCCTGAGTGATTGAGAGGCCTGAGCAAAATGATCTACAGCTGCTGTGAGTTCCACAGCGCTCCCACCTGATTGGTTCTCCTGGCGTCACCCTCCATTGTGCTCTTCAGTTCCCCAGCCAATGCCTTCTCTGTTGTCATAGAAATGGATTGCAATCCTGCAAACACACATAAGCATATTTCAGTCAACATCAAATCTTTTCCTTTTTCAAAAAACAGTGTGTAGTAGCAGCAACTGTAGTGACAGTTTGCTAACGTTAGTTACATTACTTGCTGTGTCGTTGTTCACTCTATATCATGGTATTTGTCATGGTATTGGATGAATCGCATACCCCACCTTTAAACTAACATTTTGGTGTAATGAATGGCCACAGAACAGATACCTGTTACATCCAATTTCCTTTAATGCAGCTGACAGCTGCTACAATGTGTATATTTTTTCCCCACATGCATGGCCATTGCATTGCATGCATTGTGCATGGAGCAATGGTGAGGTAGAGAGAAAGAGGGTAGCTCAGCCAGTGCTGGCTCACAGCCTCCCACAGGAGCACTCTGCATGAAGAGTGTTGGCTTCAGGACGCACTCTTCTCACACTAGCGAAGGAGATAGCATAAATTACATCAGCCAGAGAGCCCTGCGGCACTGCACAAGACAGCAGACACACAGAGATGGAGAATGAGAGAGAGAGGCAGACGACAAGGAAGGAGAGGGCACTGGGAACGTGACGACAATCTGAGGATGAGACAGGAGGAAGGAAAGAGTAGCACAGAATAAAAGGCAGAGGCTACAAGGAGAGAGACACCAGGGAAAGGAAAAGAGAGGGACTGAAGAGTGAGACATACAACAATGCTGATACAATATTCGGGTGAGCTGGAGACAGATGAGGCTTGTCATTTGAAGGTGACCACTGCTATACTTGAGCTGGACTCTTGCACAGTGCCCTTTCTCCGGGTGACATACAGTACAATAGTTGATATTCAGATTAGGTGTTACAGCTAAGAGAAAACGAATTAGCCGAGATAAAGCCCAGAGTCAATCTGTAGCTTTAATATGAAAAGTGAGCACAGGGTCACAGGTTTAACATTCCTTATACGTCAGCTGAAATTTTCCAAGATAACATGGGAGGTTTTCTGCTAAATTACAGTTTCAATACTACACTTTCTGAGAGAGACTGGATTATGATGAGATAGTAATGGTGCATAGTTTTATGTAGGTGCTTCCTTTTCCCAGTCTGGCAAAAATATAGGGTGGTAATTGCCAAATTATGAGGTTGTTCCTTTGCCTGAGTATATTGTTTATCTTAGAATATCTCCATTTTTCAGCCTCAAGAGAAAGGTTGTGCACAAGAAAAGCAAACTCTACTGCATAATGTAACAATTCTTCTTCTTAAGTAACTCCAGGAAATGTGTCAGCCTAAGGCATGTGTAATATTGTTTAAAACCTGGAGAGCTCCAACTACTTAATTAATGACTACCTATAAAGTGAAAAACGGCCAAAAAGCCATAAAGAGAACCTGCTGTTCACTTCAAAGCAAACTGTCCTCCAATAGTAAACCTCACTTTAAAATTGTTGATCTGAATATGAGAAAATGAAATGTCAGCTGCTCTAAATATGTACCTTATCACACACACTGTGAAGATGTTGGTAATATAACCTAAACCTTGAAGCTTGAATGGGAAAAAAGGCAAAAAAGCATAAAATAAGGCAAGAGGTTAATGACAAGAAGGAATTAGTGAGGAGGGGACATGGGAAGCTCTGATAAAAAGTACAAAGCTTCTAGGGAAAACTGTCATTAAGGAGGAGCAAAACAGAAGCCTAATTTGGTCTACTAACAGCCAGTGAAGAGTTTGTAAACCAGGAAAATATATGGTAGTATTTTCCCCCAAAGAAGAGGACCTAATTAACAATTTTTTCCTCAACCAGCAGTCTGAGTACATCTATGTGTTTACAATTTGGGAGGCTGCAACACAGCACGTCTTAGCTTTCATGATAGGTCAGCCTCCCTCTGCATAATGAAGCCGGATCAAAGAGGAGAGCAGTCTGGCTCTAGGAAGGCTGCAGATGTCACACTCACACCGTGCAGTGTTCCTCCACAACTTTGAAGGGCCTGCGGGTTGTTTAATTGAGCAAATTATTTAATAATACAATTGTTTACTAAATATATTCTCATTATGACTGTATATTATATGCACCAATAACATTTTGTAGTGTTTCAGATTAAAATAGTAAAAATAAAGTGAGATTTATATATTTTCCAAAAATGGATTTCCATGTGTAAATTTGTCTTGTACGACTCATGTTTATGCAATGAGACAATGTCAAACTCAGACAAGGGAAGCAACCAATTTACATGAATGTATATTTACACAGTACTCTATGAAGAATAAGAATAGCTGTGAAACAAAACTTTAACATCGCATGGAGTTTACTGATGAGTGAACCTGTTCAATCAATACGAGTATCTCATCAAAAACGTCCACCCGCTAGTTCAAAAATATCTCAAAGTCATAGTGCAGATTCACGAGTTCAAGACTAACAATAATGAAACTTTATTTATGTAGCACATTTCATTAGGGCTGGGACAGTATTTATTATTATTGTATATTGACTTTCAGTGGAACCAACGATATGATCATTTTATAAAATTCTGTTTTCCAAATGAATGATTCCAGGGAAATCATGATTACTTATAAAAGTTGTTGTTTGTGTGAAGAGTTCTGTCTGATGTAAAGCATAACAGTGACACACAGTTCATTACACTGAGCTATAGAGCCTGACCGATAATTTAGGACACATCAGTGTAGATGGTGGCAGATAAGTAACAAGAAATAGCAATACAGAAAGGCCAAAGATATATTTGAGACAGTTTAGAAACAGTAATTTAAATAACATAGTTTGCCCACCCGGGAGCACTGACACGTTTTAGCCATGCTAACAGCATAGACCAGACAGACATCATGTCATCAAGCGCCAAGTGCCAAGATATTTTGGGAGAAAGAACTGCACTTTCACGTAATGAGAGAAACAGGAAAATGCCTGAAAATTATATTTTATTATATACCCATCCACTGCTGAAGAATGTATGAGCCTCCAGAGAACAGTAAATTGGCAGCAGTGTAAATTCCTTTTTGATGACAATAAATATGAATTAGCTTCTGTCATTTAAATTATGCCGAATAAGAAACTAAAAACAACTGTATTAATAACCAAGGCTTTCGCACTGAGATTTGAGGCATATGAGATGTATGAATATTCACTGTAAATAGTGTGGTAAATAGCTAAATGATGCTGGTGACAGTTACTACTGATGGATTGCTAGTTTGAGTAGGAGGCTGCAACATCAGTAAACATGACTGTCGTCTCCAACTAAATCTCATCCTAGCCTAGCACAAACATTAACAGGTTGGTTATTTACAAACATTTGCATTGACATCTATAGGATCTTCGGTTTGCTATCCCCCCAAAAGGGGCGTGGCCATGATGTTTTGTGAAGTACCTGTCTGGTCTATGGCTCTATAATGGCAATGTCAGTTGGTTGGTCAGCCGGTCCACCACTTTTGTCTAGAGTTAAATATCTATAACAACTTTAAGAACTTTAAGATTTCCATGAAATTCATGACATTCATGGTCCCCAGTCCCCTGTCAATTGAAAAAGGTCCCTGGCTGGATTCAAACCTGGGACATTTTGGTTACATAATATGAGTCATGGACCCTTAGGCGACCATAACATCCTTCAGCCCAACATTTCAGACAAGAGCTCATTTCATACAATCACTGTTATATACTGAGGAACACAAGAGATTGTGATGATTCAAGTCCATTCTTTTACCTTGACATCCATTTCTAATCTGATCTCATTCCTCTGATAAATAACAGTTATCCTGAACACTCACCCACGTGAGCCAATCAGATCTGTCCACTGTAATACCCCCACTCAGTGTGAATGTCATCCCCCCATGAAGCAGATGTCAGAACAATGTACCAGTGAATCACAAGCAAACTTGAGGAGAATCCTAATAGATCAGTGTCAGAGACTTTAGGGCGCTCAGTCATTTCACACACATCATGACTGCGAGGCCAATCAATTCTTTCATTTGGGTCACTTTGTGATTCAATCACCCCGGCTCCGCATCAGTTCTGGTCTCTGCACACCTAACCATCTGTGTGAGGGAGATGATGGAGACTGAGACTGTGAGGTGCTGCGGCTGCTTAGACTCAAAATTCCTATAACAGTCATTGTCTTCAGACAGACTCCCACTAAAGGTCTTTCTCCACAAAATCGTCTGGGGCCTTTTGGTTCTTGAACTTCAAAGAGCAAGCGTCAGGGAAAGTCTCTGTGAAGTATGACAGCATCGAGGTAGGTGAAGCTCTGAAAAAGGATTGAAGGCCTCCAAAAATAGCTGCATTGCGTGAGTTGGCTTTTCTTTACTTAAATAAGACAGAAATACTTTTTAAATATTTATACTTCAGACATTTATGGACAAAATTAAAACACTGTCAGACTAGATGGGAAAGTGCTTATATTAGAATGGTTATCTAACTAATGGATATAATTACACTCAGACACCACTGTGATACTGTACTACAGGTTTTAACATTTGCTTGGATCATAGACAACCAAAATAATCACAGACGGCTTCCTCTCTACTTCCACTCTTGTCTATTAACCTGAAACTGTGTGGGCACTGCGGTGTATGTGTGTATCTGGGTGAGTTTTAAATGTGTTTTTGGCCTGATGAAAACCCACTGCACCAAAAACTAACTAAAGGTCACAGCAGTCCCAAATTACCACTGATAGTAATTGTATCAGACATCAAGGGACAGAAGTTGATGTGATATTGATAGAAAAAAAGTCAGAGTTTTGCAGCCCATTCTCACTTTTTATCCACACTGTTGAATGAACACTACACACTATGTTAAAGGCCCTGATAACCTATTTAACTAAAGTTAAAAGAAATTTGGTTATTTCACACATTTTTCCATCTCTGAGTTTCCGTCTGTGCTCTTCTCACTAGTTCTCACAAGTAGGCGGGGCACTGATGGAAAGAGGTGATGTCACAAATTTGTATGCACCAATCAGAATTGAGCGACATAAGAATTGGAATCACAATGTGATGATAGTTGTGGGATTCTAAAAACCTAACATGGCAGCGGCGAATGGCCGCCCACCATTGAGTCTGGTTCTGCCCGAGGTTTCTGCCTCTTAAAGGAAGTTTTTTCTTGCCACTGTCGCCAAATGCTTGTTCATGGTGGGATTTGTTGGGTCTCTGTAATTAATATCATAAAGAGTACGGTCTAGACCTGCTCCTGCGCAATGAGATAACTTTATGATAACTTTGAGATAATAAAATTGAATAGATTCTTTGCTTAGGTTGCTATGGAGATGCTTCTGTCAGTCAAATCTGATCAAACCACACCCACACAGTCCTAACGAAGCCTATCCTGAGCTCAGGAACATCATGATAATCTTAAATGTTAAATCCATGTAAATGAAAGTGGTGGACAATGACAATGACATGACCACCTGTAAAATATAATGCAATCAATTGCAATAGTCATGCAATAAATAGTATTTTTGAAGCTTTTAAAGTTTGATTTTATCTTGACCGAGTCAGGTGTCGATCCTCTACTGTTGATTGTCTTTGATAGTCTCAGCAAAGTATAAGCTTCACAAATGTACAGTACAGGTATTCTTTCCAAAACATTCAGTACAGAATGTTCAGTCTGGAATATATCCTGTTTCAGTTCATGAACCAAATAATTAGTGCTAATAGTTTTATAATGTTTAATTAGAGTCTACATATTTCACAAATTCAAAATGAGTTCTGCCTAAAAAGCTTTGTCAGTGGTCACAAACATTTAGCAAATTTACCTGTATAAACCCTGTAATTCATTCAGAATAGAAGGGAGCCATGAGTCATTTACACCTCCTAGGCTGACTGTCATAACATAGAAGAGTGTACAGATGGTCCAACACTGTGTTAAAATATGAGACATCTGTAAACTTGTATTTTTCTCCAGCAAAGTATTTGCCTCCGCATTTCAAACATTTTTCATCATATTGCACTTTGTTTCAAATATTTACTGTGTTTCTGGGCAAAAAGTAAAGATGATAAATCTAATGTCTATGATGTACGGCTTCTCCGACTGTCAGAAAGAACAGATCGTATCTTCAAATCAAATGAATGTGCTTTGTTTCCATAAGAAGTATTGGCTATTCATGTGTGTTACAAAACACTTATCAATCTTTTAAGTCAAGACACCGATAAGCAAGATTCAGCCTGGTTCCTTTATTGTATCAAACACACATTCACACTGTCGTCATAGGCACGCATACATATGCACGCAGACTTCGCTATCACAGAGCCCTTTCATTCGGGATATCAGCCTTGCCATGTCAGTCTCTCTCTGGAGATGACCTCCTCTGCGCTCTACATTTCAGAGTCAGTCCAGATACTCAGTAATCATTACTGAGCATCGCGGCTGTCCTGATGTAAGCTTGGATCAACTGCACGACTTTGAAACCGCACTCACTGAAGAGGAAAGAAGTCTCAACCTGCAGAACGTCAACTACTCTCCAACAAAAGGAAGCAAAATGCAGACAATGTGATGCCCCAAAACACTCATTGTCTGCAGAGAGGAAGCTCAGATAAATTGCCAGATAGTAACAGACATGATGGCTGATCATCTAGGGCAGAATGATGTCCATGATGCACCATTCACTGCCGCCTGCCTGTGTCCATTTTTGTGTCATGCTGTCTCTCAAATAAAGAGTTTGTCAATTTAGAGGCCCCAAAAATTGATGCGTCTTCAGGCAGGTGTCAGTTGCCCACAGGCTCATTCTTCATCAGCAGGTAGGCAGGAGAAATCTGTCAAATATAGCAACTCAAAAATATGTCTCAGTAGAGCAGGGGAAACACAGTATGCTGTCAGGAAATTGTGCATGTGCTAACAGCGTCAAACGTTTGCCTTCCACCAGAGTATGTTGGAGGAAAAAAAAGGAAAAAAAAGGTATACCGTGTGAGAGCAAAACAGCGACGAAAGCAGGACTCACAGTGCCATCTGTACCTCCTCTGGTCACAATATCAAAGCTTTGCAAGAAAAGGGTTTTGGAATAATTTCACGAAAAGATTAAAATCAGTAAAGTGCCAGGCTCCAGGTTTCTAAAAACAATCAAGACCATTCTGCCATCTGAGAGATCAGTGGTGTGCTGAGTTGTTTAAAACTGATCGTAGGACATCCTTATTGTAACCCCATCTAAATGTAGGTAGAAAAACCTGCATTATTTCTAAAAAATAACTCACTGACATTTTAAAAGCATCTCTCAACATTTTGTGTCAGGTTTTAGAGCTCTCATCAGCACAACACACCTACTTCCCCCTCTCTGTGGATGCCGCTGATTGCTCTATTTTACAGCTTTTAGATCAAAGTACAGCATTTAACTCTGTAGATCAGACCTGCCCGCTTGAACGAGGCATATTTGCACTCTTCTTTTCCTGACAGCTACTGTGCTGTTGTTGTAAGAAAAGCATCATCCTCTCAAGCATTTCTCACAACATCCCCCTACAGTTTTAGCCCCCATAATGCATTTCATTGTTGCTTGTTTACACTTGGTCACCTTATTTGCAAATGCAGAAGACATGAATTGTTTCCATTCAAACCAGTGATCCCCCCCCAGCAAAATGCCCTTGTGCTTTAAAATAAGAATTTTTTTTTTTAGTGTTACAGTATTTGGCTACACAAAAACTGGATTTGAACAGACATGTTTTTTTTTTGTAATGATTTGTTTTTTGTAATTAGGGTTAACTGACCTTTTAATGAAGGCACTGATTCTGTTCAGCTTGTTAGATTTTAAGTGCAATGGCCCATTTGACCTTTCTGATGTTCTGACTAAAAAAGTGACCATCAGGGCTTTTTTACATCAGCTTATGAATAGCCTCACTTACAAGATCAGGATGTGGGTTATAATAATGTGAAGATGCTCATTTTTAAAAGAAAGGCTTTTATAAATATTTTATAACCATTTTTTGCTCATCCTAATGCATCCTTTTTGCTTTTTATTTAGTTTTAATATTGATAAATAATCAATCTTGTTATAAAAAAGTGTTACAAAAGCAAAGTAGTGACAGTAGGAGTAGTAGTTGTAGTAGTAACAGGAGTAATTATGTGTAAAGTGCTGCAAGGAGAGAGGAGCATGCAGATAATGTGCTTACTGTGATCTCCAGGCAGTGTTCTTCCTTTGCCAGAACGTCTTTTGTGACTACATCATTTACAAAAATGAACAAAACATGCCCCAAACTGTACTCCTGTTAATTAGGATAATTATTAATTTGGAGATTTAAGGGGATATTACTTTTGCTCAGAAACAAAGACAGTTTGCTCCAACCAAACCATCTGTCTGTTTTCAGGACGTTTTAAGAGATACTTCTAATCGACTATGAATATTGATCTAGGTCTCTTCTTTTTGTGCCAAGTGTAAAAGTATCCTTGTTGTTTTCCAGGACAGGTTGGCAGCCCTAATGGATTTTTGGCACTTTTTGGAGGTTAATCCCTCTCCATGATGCCTCTGACTAGCACAAACAACAATCTCAGTGTTTATCATTAGATGTCATCAGTGCAGAGGGACTGATGATCTGCCATGGCAACGTGCCAGTATTTAATAACACAAGGATTGGTGGAAAATAATTGTCATAACCCAGAATATTATTTCAATTTAATATTTAAAAAGTATTTACCTGTGTGGCTTTCAGGACCTCCTTTTTAAATGATGTCCTGTTAATGGTCTGGCCATTAGAAAACAGAAGTCCAGACATCCGGAGATTTTTTCATTTATATCTAAAAACTGTCTCTCAGCCACAAGGGCAACACATTATTCACAAGCATGGAACAAATGCTTTGCATTAATAACATTACAGGTAACCTCAACCTAGCATAGCTAAATGTGATGTAAAACATTCAGATCCAAATGTATATGACTAGCTTCATTTAATTTTCATCTATCCAGTATGTTTAAACTTTCTTGAGTATAAAACAGAAGGTCTAATCTGGCCTTTCAGTAAAACAACAGTTGAAGAAATGTCACTGCAATCACAGAAAAGTAAGTTGCTTTTACCATTTCAGATGTAAATCTCCATAAAATGTGAAGTTGCAAGAAATTGATATTAATCCCCACTAAGGGGGGTTGTTTGTTTTGTTTTGTACAAACCATAATTATATAATATTTTTAATTTTTGTAGCCACGCTAGCTCTATGGATTGCAATACAGGTTGGCTGGTTGGTCGATCAGACTATCCCTTTGGTCCTGTTCAAGGGATTGTCATATAATGTACAGACATTCATGTTCCTGCAGAGGATGAATCCTACTGATTTTGGTGATCCCTTGATGTTTCCTCTAGCACCACTATGAGATTGACATTTTTGGTTTTCAGTGAAATGTCTTGACTACAGGAATAATTGCCATGAAATTTGGTACAAATACCCATAGGGCCCAGAGGATGTCTTCTAATAACTTTGGTGATCCCCTGACTTTTCATCTAATGCCACCAACAGGTCCAAATTTCATGTCTAAGTACAGCCACACAGAGCCAGCATGGCTGGTCGACTCTTAGTCTTGTTACTAATTTAATATTTTTTTACTTTTTGAATGCTGTTCCTGCCATTAAGATTAGCCTACTAGTATTTTGAATCCAACACTACATGTAGCCTACAACATAATGAACACAGTGTACCAAGAATGGTTACCACGACTACTAGCATGAATAGCTACGAATTGTTATTATTTGTGTATCCAGACATGTCTAAAGCAGCTACTGTTGCTAAAAGGCAATAGTACGCACTGTCACGTAAAAAGTATTACATGTACTGTATATGTCATTTATTAAATTACGGTATCTACACTGACATCCACAGAAGCCACCCACTGTATTAGCCAATCACTGAACATTCCTCAATGAGCCTTTCCATTTTATCATGCAGCTCCACCCACATCTCGGCTTTATAATTAGTGCTTTCCTTCTACAGTAATGGCATACACAGCCAGTCCATCAATCCTTGCTGGGCAGAGGCTAGCCTTTGGGAAACCAGGTACAGGACTGTGGGGGTTGGGGAAGTGGGAGTGGCGAGGTGTCCTTGTTCAGGGAAAACCATATACACACATTCTCCAAACCTTTGGCACTCAGCAGTCTTGGAAGCAGATTGCGTAGCAGGTCTGCTGCAAATCATGTCACACCACAACAGAGATAAATGATGGGACTTACGAACCAATGAGGCTGCAAGTTCATCCTCCCCAAGAAAAAGCAAGCCCAGAAGGAGTTGTGCCACCTGCATCGACATTGTACAAGCACTCTCTCATGGGAAGGGTCTGCACTTCAGCAGGGGGTTAGTACAGTTTCTACACTTCAGCATCTGAAGTCCTAAGTTCCTCTTTTTGAGCTGATATGAAAAGACAGATTGTGTGATTGCGAACTTATCTGTGTCTGCTTCATTATCACTTAGAGTCAGAGAAGGTGGCAAATGTGCATATCAAGATTATTAGAGCGGGGGGGGGGGTGTGTCATTGTAAAGTTAATCCTCTCTGATTAAAACAAAATAAGGCAGTGAAATCTCTCAGAATAAGCTGTCAAAATGCATCGTTTGATAAATGAGTGGAATATCTTAAATATTTATCAGTTTAAAAGAGCCAACCTCTTCCATTCTACACCACAAAGTAATCTTACATCCATTTAGTGAAGGGGGTCATGTCAGGGTAAGTAACAAGGCATGGGAATATTGCATTAAAGGTCAAAAGCAATTTGAATTCCTGGGACATGATTGGAATACTCAGACTGATAACCTATTTTGATTTGTCTATCAAAAAACATGATTAATTTAAGAACCATCACTATACAGACACTTGTGTGGGTGACACTGATTGTGAGACATGTTGACATACTGTTGATACACAGTGACAAACACAGTCCAGACTGACAAACATGCTGCAGCAGTTCACATATACAATGAGACAGTGCAAGGCAAACTGCAGACAGTAGACTATACATATCATTCTTTTTATACAACATTCTATACAGTGTGTAAAACAGTGCAATTTACAACATCTCAAACTACACCCTTAAAGCTGACCATATGACCTTCACAA
This sequence comes from Siniperca chuatsi, assembly GCF_020085105.1. NCBI lineage: Eukaryota > Metazoa > Chordata > Actinopteri > Centrarchiformes > Sinipercidae > Siniperca > Siniperca chuatsi. The sequence continues at coordinate 13,521,592 of NC_058051.1, read as the reverse complement.
AAGTTAATATTTCTTGTTGTGCTATTTCACTGATTGCATCATATTAGGTATTACTGTTATTGTGTCCAGGTTTCTCATTAGAAGTTATGAATGCAATACATCAAATAAATTAGAATGCATTTTTGGTAATTGTTTTTCAACGTATGTGATAATGAATTACCTAGAAAAATAAATCTATCAGCTACAATTTATTCCATGGACATATAGCCCTACAACTCCCTGATTTTGTTCCATTTTATCACAACAGTCACACTCAATTAAACTGAAGACAACCATCTTTTTCCCATTCGTACAGCAAAAATGTCTTTTGCATGCTCATAGTGTTCACACTGATGATACCTCACTTCCCTTGCATCTTTAAAGATGTTTACTTGCAGAGTCAACCTTCACTCTTCACCGCAATGGTAGAGAGATGACAGGCACCACGCTGTGCCTGCAGCGCAATTCAATTTTTTTCCTCCTATTTGACCAAAGAGGAGAGTGTCGCCACTAACGATAGTTAACACAGAGACATCAGGCGTGCCTGTTTAAAATGCAGTTACCATGGGAACCCTAGCCTAACATCGTCTGTCAAGCATATCAAAATAAGAGATAAAAACAACCTGTAGGCATTATTTTGCTAGTTGACGCATACACACTCCTTAGATAGAAGAAGTGGTGAACAATCACATTGGACTGGAGTGAAGAATGTGACAGTTCATGTAGAGGTGGGCACACTGAAGTGACACAGTGGAGACAGTGGTGGTGGGTGGAAGAGGGTGACCAACAGTTTCAAGTAGGATGTCAGCTTCTAGTCTGCATTAAAATGTTTTGTCAGTGAAAGAAGATGTAGAACTATGGTATGTGTGGAGGGACAAGATTATGTAAGATTATACACTAAACACTATGTAAAATAAGAGTTTAACCATGTTAGTCGATAATTTGTTGCTCATAACTCTGGTCCGACTATTTAAATCAAATATGCAATATCTGATGTACAATATAGCTGTCAAAGTGAAAATGGTGGAGTGGATTCTCTTTTATTAGAGAGGTCATTTTTATGGCCTAATCTACACTGTAAATTATCACAATATAGTCTCAGTAGAGGATATGTCATATGAAATTATGCTAAAAGTCTTCAAATGTAGGGCTTGTGAATGGGAAAAAAATCAAGTCACCACTTTCTCATCTGCTCATAACATAAAATAACTCATCTGTCTTTATTGGTATTTGAAAATCAATCATGAGGATGAGTTTTACAACATCAATATAAAGTACTGAACACAGAAGCTGCCAAGTAATTTTTAAAAAAAAATTTTCTCCTCTATGGGAGGATTGTTACAATTGTTCAAACGTACTTATCTTTGAGCTTCTAGTACTTCAACATACTTTCATTCATTTCATTTTCTGACTAAGCTGGTTACCACAACTGAACTTTCAAACTGCAGTTTTGTTTTATAATGAATACATTTATATGTTAGCAGTCACACTCATTTTCTTCAGGTAATGCATTTTTTCTAGTTTTAAATTGAAACACTGTCAGTCTAATCTTATGATTGCACTTGATTTGTGGTTTGGCATTTAATGATGCCAAGAGAATATACCTTTGTCAAACCGTGTTACCAGTCATAACTTATGATGTTAGAGGAGTGATCGCCAGAAAATGGGATGTCTTGCTGAGTTAGGCATTGTATCCTACAACACATCATTTGTGATGATAATGCAAAAAGTGACAGTTTATTACATGCTGTTATCTTTAATATGCTTTTGAAAGCTTCTCTCACTTCTAAGCGACGTGAGTTTATCTTGTTGAGAATTCCAATTTGGCTGTGAACAGACCACTGGCCCTGCTTCAATGAGCTATTACAAATCGATCACAGGATGACTTGAAATAGGACTCGAGGGGGAGAATTGTATCAAAGTGTGCTACCTTAAACAAGCATGCACGGTGAATTTACATGCACAGAAACACACACACAAAAGTGCATCCTGCGGCTGTAGAACACATGACCTAACCTTTACCCTTATGACAACATGTGCATTGGTGACAGATTGCACAAAGGTTACACATAGACCGGAAAGTAATGGAGTCACCGCCTGTGAACACCATGTGTACATCCACCATATAACCTTGCTAGTCCTTGTTTTAACTGAAGAGTTTGCTTGCATGTCTGTTACATCTTACCTGTCATAGATAAGAGCAAATTGCTCTGTGGGAAATGTAGCATGTAATTTCATTACTGCATTACCTGCAGTGAGACTCCTTGAACCACCTTGACAACAGTCTAGAAAACAAATATTCAATTATCATTCCTGTAAGTGCAAATGTATCCACACAAAGAGGCTTTGTCTTTTAATGTGAAAAAGCAAAGGGGCATAACAGAGGAGCACCACACTGCTTATAGTTGCACCATCATAATGCACACCAGGGAGGCTGAAAGTGGAGCAGGTGAAAGAAAGGAAAATGAGACTGGATGATGCATGGAGGGACAGAGGCATAAATGGACAGATGGATGGATTTTAGATCTAATTTGCCCCCTCCCTGACTCTGCCTCCACAAATTCAGAGTCTGGGAGTTACTGTAGCCTTTGGTGTGGCTGCAAAGGAGCCAGATACACATGGACTGACAGTCTGTGTGAGTAGGATGAGGGTGAACAGAAGGATGCATTACTGATAATGGTAACTTTTACAGTCTGACTTGTCTTGAGGTGTTGAAATAAAACTTGCTGAATGGTGCAATTATGTAGGTTTTTCTTACATTGCAATTTATTTGCTAGTAAACTCTCTTTGTCATTTCATTCTGTGCCACACTTTTAGAGTAGTAGCTGTGTTATTTGTTTCTGTCCCCAAAATGAAGACGTTTGCTTTATAGTTTTATGTTTCTTGCAGATTGCTGTATCTCCTATAACTGTCAAAATCTGATCTGAAATGTATTTTTGTTTACAGTTTACACACCACAAGATCTAATTGTCTGTCATGTTAGGAACACATTGTCCAATATGTAGGACAGAGGATCAAGCTGCATTCTGATAATAGAATTCATTAGAGAAAGACATCCTAAAATGACTCATTATTTTGTGATTGCGGTTTATAACTTGTAATTTAAATATAGTTTTGAGTAACAGCTTTTAAAATTGAGGACATTTCAAACCCACTGCAGAGATGTTTAAAGTAATGTTTTATAAATAGGCTATTTCAGACACCTATTTCCTACTTAACTAATTTATCTTTAAAATACAGTAGGCCTATATTCCAAGGAAAGCAATCTGATAACTCTGATTAAGGCCAGTTAGCCCATTTTCTTTATCTAATGAGATAAATGGGATTTTTCTTTTTAAATGAACACTTCTAGTTTCAGGCCATTTCCAGTTGAATACCCCACTTTCTCACAGTGCAATTCACACATTTAAAAGAGCTTCCGACTGCCGAGGCGCCCACGCCTGCCCCCTCTGCCACACCCGCGACAATACACTCCGTCTTCAATTAGCTCTTTATCTTTTTCGAGCATCAGCTGTTAGCCTATAGCTCCACATAGAGAAGTCACAATCCTTACACACGCTGGCATGTCCAAGAATAGGTCTGAACAATTGTGGGCTGGATGTGTAGGCTACAGTACCGGAGCTGATCAGGTGCTATGTAATTCTGTAAGACGATAAGAAAGGTGCACCTGCTGACTCTTTCTGCCTACTGGGCCCTGATATACATGAAATAAAGAATGCCCTGATTCCATGCAGCTTATTAAACCAGCCTGCCGACCATATTGGTCGGATTAAAGCTCTGTGGCAACCGTGGCAACACCCTCTTCTTTTGTCCATGACACTTTAAGCAAAAAGCGGTGTCTTAGCAGAGCGTGCAGGGCACGGTTTTGTGCAAAGCTTGTCACCGGTATGAAAACGCTCCCCAAACCTTGCCCACAATGTCATTTCATAACAACCGGCAAATGCAGCATGCACCTGTTCCGCTGTCATCAGCGCCGTATCAGACAAATAAATAAAATGCATAGGCTACCTGTCCTGTCAGGTCCGGGTGTCAAGCTTCAATCCGGATTGTGATCATTGAGATTGCAGGAAACTGGAAGACGGACGCCACCACCGCCCCAGCGCGCCTTTCCTCTGCCACGGGGGGAGACGTCGCCCTGCAGGCTGGGACAGCAGACAGGCACAAGCCGGCAGGGATGGCTCACGGTCGGGAAGGGCTAAGAGGAGAGTAGAGGGGCGTTTTCACGGTGTAAGCAAGGGAACTCCTAACGTCGTGCGTGATATGTGATGACCGCTCCGCTTATGACACGCAGCGTCTCCCTCCACTTTGCTTTACTGATTTTCGGGTCATATTTTTCCACCGTAAAGCACGGTGTTGAGGGCTTTTGGCATCGCGACTGAAAAAAAAGAAGAAGCTCTAAGGCACATAGACTCCTATAGCCTAGTTTCACTGTCCGTAAACAAATTTAAACTTGTAATTAGGTCTATTGTTATTTCTCTGTCTTCTAAATGAGTTTTCTGCATTAGTAAGAAGGATTCTTTAATATCAATTCTATGTCTAATCTAGGCCTATTCCAATTTAAGAAGACTCCCCCTCCTTAAAATGAAGAGACACCTGCCGAGCTGCTGCTCCAGAGCTTTTGAGCAAGGGACAATACTGCAGTGTCAGAGCGCCCTCAAATGCGGTTTATGCACCTGTCATTTAAATCTAAATGCAATGGCATCATTAATTGCAAATCAGTGCACTTGGATTTGCATAAAACTAATGGAAAGTGTTATTGATAGTAGTTGACATAAGGATAGCTTTAGGACCAAAGAGCCGAGAAGATGTAATGCAATGTAAATGTAACTTTTTTCTTGCTTTGAAAAGACATATAATGTTGTTAAAGAGATGTACATAACAATATGTGAAATCAGTTATGGTATTTTATCATAAATGTCCACTTTCTGTTTTATTGTGGTAAGAAAAGAGCTCCTTTAGCCAACTTATATTTATTCACACATCCAACAAGCTTTAACCCCTGACACATTGACATTCAGAAGCGTGTAAAAGCCCATCTTTAACTCACAACTCACTCAAGTCAAAATCGACATACTCTGTCCTGCACAGTGAGCGGTGTTTTGAATGGATGAAGGCTAAATGGGTGATGCATTGCATTGGTGACTCATAGGAACCTTCTGTGCTGAATACCCTCTTTGGCATTCATGCACAAGTGTTCTGTTCAAATGCAAATATGCATGCAGGAAAATCAATCCCTGTCAAGCTTCAGTGGGTCTCCTTCAGTTGCTTACAGGATATGCAGAAATGAGCAGCGGAATGACTTCATTGCCATATGGGGAAGAATTTTGGAGCGTAAACTAATGCTATATAGGATATGTCTTAATTTATTATCCCTGTAGTGAATGAAGTAAAATATTTATTAATATATATAAAAACTGAATATATGACCGGATACCCATTAAAAAACATTTAGGATATCAGTGTAACATACTGTATATATATGTGAGTGTAAGAAGTCAAAATCACTCCAAGAAGTTGTGAAGAGATTTCTCCACATGGTGGTGGTCATATACCATCATCACACTCATCACGACCATGAGGACAGTGTACAATGCACTGTACAGCCTGTACATGCTTCACCCTTACATCACACACATATCAGTTTTCAGTCAGCCCCCTAAAAGCATTTAATTTGTCTTTCACCTGCATTTTGAACTATGTAAGTATGTCTGCTGGTAGTTTCAGCACATAAGAAGAAACCATCACCAGACCTCCATATATGAATTATGTTGCTCTATGCTCTGTCTCACGTCATTAGCATTTTTGCAGTGTTATTCTGCACACTGAGACTGAGCAGCGCCATAAATCTCTTTACTACTGTACTGAGTACTTTACATTATTTACACTGTCATATGGTTGTATTTCCTTGAGGCAGACACAGAAATGAAGTATTTCTCTGAGGACAAGAATGAGACTAAAGACGAAATCGTGTCATCGCCACATGCCCTTACACACGATTTATATTTGAGTTACATGATTTATGATTTGTGATTTAAAATTTCTGGATTTCATTTTCAGTCACTTCCAACTTATAAACATGACTTAAAGTCTTTTGGCCTGAAATTATGATTTGAATGAATACACCACTGAGAGTTTATTTAAGTTTCTAAAGAAACATGATTAGCAAATTTGCAGACTTCCCAGTATTGCATTGCATTGTTAGAGAGTGAAAACTCTCCAGAGACCCAAAATTACAAGCTGAAAGTGACAGTGGTGTGATGTGATTCGTAGCAGCAAAGTCAGCAAGTATATATAAACAGCATACACCTAATATATAATATGATTAAGTAATGATACTTAATGTTTGTCTGTATTACTATAATATAACATAATAGACATATAACATAGAATGTGAAAATAATAAAATAAACATAATATAATATAGTACAGTATAACATAGTATTGGATATAAGATATAGTAAAAGGGGAAATGTAGTAATATAGTATAACATGATATACAGTATAGTACAGCAACATAACATAGAATATCAAATATAATATAGTATGAGTATAGTATATCAGTTTCAATCGAACAGGACCTAGCTGCTTTTTCTAATGATTTATATTTTATTCTTCTTTTCTATATGAACTATCAAGGCATTAAAATAACTGACAATTAAGTGTTGTCCCTGTTTTTCACACACTACAGTACTTTCCAAGCTGTTTTAAAGTCAAGTCCAAGTAAAGTGTCAAAATTGCATGTCATAAACCAGTCTTTCCGGTCTGTTTATTCCAATTACAATGGAGCAATGACCTAAATCCCACCAACTGCACAACTGTGGTTTGAACGTCCAGGGGTGTGGTGTGTAATTCAACAAGAACACTAAAAGCGAAGGTTGTAAATGTTTATTGGTATCATAGTTAGCCACATCTCTCTCTCTATCCTTGTGTGCTTTAGTGTGCTCTCCTCTCCCTGTGTTTCTTGTCAGTCCTCTGTTCGTCGCTGGGTGTGTGTATGTGTGTGTGTACTGGCCTGGGCGGGGCTCCCTGGTTCATCCTCCTGCTGCTGATCACTGGCACACCTGACGTTCATCATCCACTCAGTCTCCACAGTATATCTACCTGGCTCTACCATACCACCAGTGCCAGATCGTCTCTGTACTCCAGTGCGATACTGTCGTCACGACGCCGGTTAAGTTGTTGTTACTTGCTATTGTTGTCTCTCTTGTAACCTTGTCTGTTTCTGCCACAGAGCTGTTACCTGCCGGTGATCACAGTCACCGTATCCTCTCTGATCTCTGCAAAGCTGCCTTTCCTGTCCTACCTGCCACACTACACGAGCTAGCTGCCTTGCCTGTTCTGCCTATCACGCTACACGAGCTAAGCCCAGAACCTACACTCACCGTCTCCATCATTGCTTGCAGTTTTATAATAAAGACTGTTGCTACCACAGTCCAAGTTACCACTTCCTTGTGTTCTGCATTTGGGTCCTTAGATCGTGCATTAAAACAATTGGTGGAAAAGTTCCTGTCTGTTTGGATCACTGTTGTGTTTCTACTTCCATGCTGTTTATTTTAGGGGCTGTAAATTCCTCATTTACAAGCTAAAATGCAGAAGGAGTTCCCAGAGTTCTTCAAGCAGCTGACTTCGCTTTCATCAGCCCTTTCTTGCAGTATTGCATAACAACAGACTACTGAACAATTAAACATAAGACAGAAGACCTCATGTCTTTCTTTATGATTGACAGCTTGTGGACTCAATCAGACCTATTACATGAAGGGTCAAGGATTCCATACAAATGTGGCAGTTACTGATAAAGTTGGAGTCAAAGGCCAGCGTGATCAGGTGAAGATAGGGACTGACAGGGAAAACAACAATACTTTGGATGATTTTTTTTTTAAACTGATAGCAAGAAAATTGAATTCATAGGACTGTGACTTAGATGGGCACAAATACAGAATGTGACATGTCATCAGCTTGTGTGCACATTGTTGTTAATATTGAGGTTAGTATCATGGGGTCATAAGTGAGGTGCTGTGTGTCTCATCTGACTACTGCCTCTCCGCTGAGGCTTCACAGAGCGTATTGGTTAATGCAAATTAATTTAACATCTGGATCTGTGAGATATTGTGCACCTCGTAGAGATATGTTTGCTAAAGTGCATTTTGAAATCACATTGTACGGTATGTGGCTTCCTAGAACATGTGGCTTATGAAACTGGAAGGAAGATGTGAGTACTCAAGAATTTCAGCCATTCACCATAAACTGTCTTAATGGATGAAAACAAAGTATTTGTATGGATTTCCAAGGATGATTAATTTAAACTATAAGTCCAGTGACCTTAATTGACTTAGATGCCCTATTGTATCACTACTACGGAGAAAAATGTTTTCTACATTATTCACTGAAGCCACTTGAATTATAAGAACCTTGTAATAGAATAAAAAAAAAAAATCTGATTAGGCTTAATATGATCAAACTGCTTAAAACATCTGAGGTTCCTACATCATTTCACTGAAGACAACCTGGACACAGATATAGCTGAACTCTTGCTCTATGCCAAGTCTAACCCAAGTGAGGATTTGATAGATAACTAGACCGAAAAGTGAAAAGATTTGGAATTCCAACTGCTTTATGTAACCCTGGGACAGTCCTCAAACTCAGAAGCAAGGATTGAGGTTAACATATTTTTGGCAATGTGCACTAAAGCAATAAAAGTGCTTTAGGGAGCAGAGGCTTGACATTTCTTGTACATTGAAAGCAGTGAATGTGTGGTTGGTGAATCAGAACATATGGTCGGGTCAAGCAGTGCAGAGCATAAAGTTTCATAGCTCTTCACCTAAAGTATGTTTGATCCCCAAAGGCTCCCCCAAACAATGGTTCTGCTCTTTTTCCAAGTTCCATGTGTACTCTTTCCTACCATCTGTGACCAAAGGAGACAGGGAGCGAGAGGTGAGGAGACTTTTCAGAGAAGCCTGGTGAAACGATCAACAAAATCACAATAAAACCATGAAATCAAATTGAAAGTTAAAAAAGGGGAATCTTATGCATTTTAACTTCAAAAGCAGCACAAAAGAAGTCTGGGAATGTTTTTTATTTTATTAATTTATTTTCAAAGACTTTCTGTAAAGGCTCAGTAAATAACCAGGTTTGAACCCAGATGGACGACAAGCAGATTAGGTAAAAGTTCAAGTTACTCGTGGTCAAAAACAGGTAAAAGTCAGCAGAAGGGAAGCAGAAGTCCATGGGTCAGGAAGGGGATCATGCAGGCTAGGTCGGGCAGGCAGAACAAAGGCTGGAAAGCTAAGGCGTAAGCAGAATAGACAATCTGGCAAGAAAAGAGTGGAAATATGATGGGAAAGTGGGAGTGAATAGTACCTTAATATGCGATTCCGAACACATCATTAGTATGTGGTAATGAAAATGGAGCAGACAAGAGAATGAGTGACTAGGAGTTGGCTTTCCAAAGAGCTTCACTTCTCTTTGGAACCTCAACAATGGAGTTTTTATAAATTTTACATGGATGCAGACTATATATCTTTTGCAGTATATTATTATATTATTGCCGAAAAATATATTTTTTAATCAACCTAGTATATCCAAGCAATGCATATGTAAATGAAAACATACTAGCTGTCACCAAGTCATTATTGTATTTTTGTAGGAGATCAGTGGAAAGGATGAAAATTTGTACTGTTGGGCTGGGATGAATGTTTAGTTAATTTGTTAAAAGGCATCAAATGGGCTAAAATGTGTTTAGTAAGTTAATGTTGCAACTGATCTGTTGGTACAGTGAAAGGCCGTATAAGACAAACCAAGGTCACTGACATTTGTAATGTGTGTGCGTGTGTGTCAAATTTTAATAAAACATTAGAAAAGTCTATTTGAGTCTTTTTTAAAAGATGGTTACAATTTATTATTATTATTATTATTATTATTATTATTACAGTTATTTTTACTTCTATTGTGCACCATAGACATTTTTTTTATTAAAATCATAAGAAAATGGTGTAGCCATGTACTTCCCAGAAACACAGGTCTAAAGTGCAGTATTCAATACTGCAGTGAATTACAGTATCATAGCAAATCTAAATTCTAGGAAACCAAAACAGTACAAAGCAATCTGTGCTGTTATGGGCTATGCGTTTTTTTATAGCAAAACTCTGACATGGTGTTCCTGTTTCATGGGATAGTATGTTACCATAAGCAGACAGAAAATTACAAGAGGCAGAGAAGATAAGACTGAGGGAATGACAGGCAGCCATGTTCGTTTGCTTTCCTTCACACTCCAATTTGGCCTCCAGATGTGTTCTTTGTGTGAGGTCGAGGCAGATAACTCTACTACTAGCAGCCTCAAACAAAAGCAAATACATCTTATAACATGCTTGTTCTTTAAACAGGTTTCCAGTAACTGTAACTTATTTTGCTATACCTTTTTATTTGTTATTCCCTGTGACACTGAGTAGGAATTAATGGGTATAAAACAATAAACAAAACACCAACATCCAACAGTGCAGGTTCAGAGGGCATTGATATTCCCAGAAGAATGTGTAGGTATGAGAAGAATGAGACTTTTTCTGTGAGGATGCACAACAGTCAGTGAACTGTGGTAAACTTTACAATGTTGTTCATGGTAGTTTTTACAGCCAGCAAAGGTTACACTCACTCTTGCACTCATGCTATTTTCTGAGTATTCCTGTCAAGTGGATGTCAGCCTTGCCTTCAGTCATTGCACATGCAGAACACTTGACACTTAAAATATATTAAAATAAGTGATATTCTCTCCATTTGAGCATATGTTGAGTGTTGTAATGTTACAGAGAGTACAGTGCAGCTTAATGGCAGTTAACTTCAAATGATCCACATCTTAAAGTTTCTTTTCTTTGTTTAATGTGATTTAAATTCAGTGGATTATAAACCAATGCTAAAAGCGTGGCTCCAAGGGTTGTATGTCGGTCTGTCTGTCAGTCAGTCTACCACTTTGGTCGTGACCCTATGGTGGAATGTAATTAAGTACATTTATTTATTTAAACATTTGTATGTTCTTCACTAACATCAACAAATAATCTCACACCTAATGTTTATGTTGCAGGGGAAAAGCGGACAGTGGTATCTGATTTCAAATATCTTGGTGTAACAAATGACTCTGATCTTACATTTAAAAAACAAATTATGATGGTAACAGATGTAATAAAGTTCGACTTGTCAACTTCTGCAACATCAGAAACTGTCTAACTAAGGCAGCAACTCTATATTTCAAAGCAAAGATCATGTCATATTTGTCATACTGTTTGACTAACTGGGCACAAGCTTCCTGTACAACACCATACACTCATGACCCCGTCAGTTTACCACCAGGGTCTCAAGGTGCTTGACAGGAAGCCAAACACCCATCACCATTGTTACTGCCGAAGAAATCATAATTTACTGGGCTGGGACAATCTTATCAAATTTACAGACGCTTGTCTTAAGATTCTGCATGGCTTGCCCCCCCCTAGTGCTTTTATAAAGCAGAAAACAACTCATGATAGATACATTAGGTCTGTGGCAAGAGGGGATTGTATAATACCTATGAGGAGGACTTTTTCAGTGAGAGCAGCTCACACATGGAACAGTCTGCTAACACTTATCAGAGACTGTGACACGTATCGTTCATTTAAAATCATGGTTGAAAGACAATCAAGTGTGTGACCATTCTTATAACTTATTCAAATAACCTGAAGCGTGCTTTGTTTTATGTTTTATAACAACAACAATAATAACAATAAGTTTATTTGTATAGCACATTTCATGCAAAGATGCAGCCCAAAGTGCTTCACAAGACATATAATAATAATAAATAGCAAAGGCAATAGAAGGAAAAAACAGAAAAAAAAACACAAAACAAACAAAGCAAACATAAACAGTTTGATGAATGATGCCAGCAACGTCAACCCAAATCAAAAGCCAAGTTAAATAGATAGGTCTTTAATTTATTTTTAAAAATACCAAGAGAGTTTGCTGTCCTGAGATCCAAGGGGAGGGTGTTCCACAGTTCTGGGCCATAAAAACAGAAAGCAGCCTCACCAGATTTCTTGTGGGACACTTAGGAACTTCTAAAAGAAAAGCAGTAGAAGATCTGAGTTCTTGTTGGGACATAAAATGAGAGGCAGTCGCTGACATATGAGGCTGCTAGATTATGTACGGCTTTGTAGATAAGTAAAACAACTTTAAAATCAATTCTAAAAGATACAGGTAGCCAGTGCAGTGACGCAAGCAGAGGGGTAATGTGATCTCTCTTTTTTTGTATTGATAAAAATCGTGGCTGCAGCGCTCTGAATTATCTGTAATTTTTAAGACTTTTTAGGGAGACCAGTAAAAAGACAGTTGCAGTAATCTAAGCGACTAGTAATAAAAGCATGTACAGTATCAGCGTTTCAGCATCGTTCTGAGTTAAAAATGGTCTAATTTGGGTAATGTTACTCAGATGAAAAAAATATGTTTTTGTGACCTTGTTAAAATGGCTAATGACATTAAGATCAGAGTCTAAAACAACTCCCAGATCAGTAACATGTGTTTTGATTTGCTTGGACAGGCTAGCAAGCACTGACTCAAGTCTCTTGGACCAACAAGTAGAATTTCAGTTTTCTGCTCATTTCTTTTTAAAAATGTTTTACTCATCCAGATGTTAATGTCAGTGAGACAGGTAAAACGAGCATTTAAGGAACTGTGGTTGTCTGGCAAAACAGAGGTGTAAAGTTGTGTATCATCAGCATAACAATGGTATTTGACATTATGGCGACTAGTTATGTTGCCCAGAGGGAGCATGTATAAAGAAAAGAGAATAGGACCCAGAATTCTTCCCTGCGGAACACCGTATTTGATGTTAAGTGTCTGTGACACAAAGTCGCCTAAACTAACAAAGAATTTTCTTTCAGACAGGCATGACAGGAACCAGTCAAGCACTTTGCCAGAGAGACCCACCCATTTCTCAAGTCAATTAGTTAAAATGCCATGATCGATCGTATCAAATGAAGCGCTCAAATCTAACAAAAATAGGACTGCTTCATTGTTTGAAATTCTTAGGTCAGTGGTCAGCAGGTTCAGTGCTATGGCTGGATCGAAAGCCAGACTGGAATATATATAATATATTATTGGGACTCAGATGACCTTGTAACTGCTCAAATACAATCTTCTCAAGAAGTTTACTTATAAAAGGAAGATTTGAGGTAGGCCTGTAGTTGGTACAGTCGCTAATGTCCAGATCAGGTTTCTTAAGGAGCGGTTTTACAGAGCTGTTTTAAATGCAGAGGGGAAGGTACCAGACTGCTGAGATGTGTTGATTATTCTTGTTGTTTCATGAGAGATGCACTGGAAGCTGGATTTAAACAGGTTGGTAGGAACGGAGTCTAGTGCACATGTGGATGACTTAATTTTGTTGATGGTGACACCAATTTCATCATCTTTTGTCAAACTAAAGGATGTCATAGTAGATGGAGGCTCACCCAGCAGTAGATCACAGAGAGTTGATGAACCTGCATTTGTAATATTGTATCTAATGGAGTCGATTTTCCTGACATGAAGCCTGAGAAATTAGACTTCATCATTTAAACTGAAGGCTGGAGATGGGTTCAAAAGAGTGTTGATCATGGAGAAGAGGACTTGGGGTTGTGTATGATATGCTGTAGTGTCTTAGTATTGGCCATTGTTGCTCAGGTCTACACTGCAAAGCAAAAACAAAAAGCAAAATAAAATAATTCCACCCATGAAACACTGCAGCCTTTTATGAAGAATTCAAGACACATTCTGTGACAAAAAAATCTTTACTCAAAATCTTAATTTATTCAGTTTTTCCAAGGTGAACTTTTGCACTCAAGACACATAATTTATAGTTGCTTACAGGGTTAGAGAAACTAATTTTGTCAGACACTAGTGCAGAAAGCTTTGACATAAATGTTTTATGGTTTTGTACGTTTTTTTTCCGTTGACAGAGAGCAACGTACATGTTCAAATCTGTCAGTAATCCTGACGTCAAGAAATGTGAATTGATTTACTGTGCAATTTACTGTTACACCTAATTACTTCATCAGTCTGACAGTAAAATATGTCCTTGAGGCTTGTTCAAGGGTGCCGGTATAAATTCTGACAAAAAAGTCAGACAATAAGCAGATAAACTGATGACCCCAGAATATTTTCATGCACCTATAAATAGTTTGATCTGTTTTTACCTCTCCAGTTTTATTGTGTTTCACAGAAGCCGTCTGGATTCACATTACAGAACGAGGCTTCAGCTATGAGATTTATCAGAAGCGTGAAGTTGAAAGTCATCAAAACTGCTAAAAACAGAAATAAACCCAATAGTTACGAGTATAGTCCAAATACTGCACTGATCCTAAGGTGTATTTGCACATAACCACATAATCAGTATGTCCTATCACTGTCACTCATTGTAAAAACCCCTTGCCTGCAGCCATCTCACCACTTCTGGCTTCTATTCCAGGCGATAAGAGAAAATAAGTATTTCTCTCCCTTAATAGCTATTAACATTCTTCCACAAAATTGTGAAATCTTTTAAGAAACTTTACCACAATGGAATGAAAATGAGGATCATGTATGTCACTACTTCAAAATTGTGAATAGTCCTGCTAAAGTGAAATGGAACAAGACACTTTCAGCGTTAGGCATACAGCACAAGATGTGTTGTAGAAATTGAGCTGTTAGAGGGAAACATTAATTAAGCCCAAAGACCAACAAATCATTAATTCATGCTATTAAATTCTTTTAGGAATCTTCATACATAATTACATGTATTTGCAGCAGGTGTGGTGCAACAACACGCACTGATACACTATTCTTCTCAGTTCCCTGTGGGCATATCATCGAAATAAGACTCTGACAGACAAGCCTATTCAGGTAAATGAAAATGTAATCATCATCCAAAACAGCCTGATTTATACAAGTACAAACATTTAACCTTTTTACTGCAGCTAATAAACATGTGCTCACTTTAAGCTCTTATTTAGTGCTGACTTCTGTTATACCTTCTTCTTTTATATGTTAAATTTACTTGTGTTTTCCTCTGTTGTGTAACCTGCTATTTTGTAAAGCATGTCATTACATAGTAGTGTTGAGGTTTTGAAGGAAATACATTAACTTGCTTCATTCATAAGCAATCAATAAAATGAGGACGAGACAAAACATGCACATAAAGAAAGAATGTTTTCAATTCACAGGATTGGTCTTTCAAAGTCATTACTGGTGGACCTCTGAAGACACATCGTGCATAAGCTGAACACATTAATGTGAATGTCATTAGCTCATGTTGTCCTTTCTCTGTAAAGAGATGGCTTTCATTGGGGCTCATTTCGCTCTTACACTATCAATCGGCGCAGGAGCCGATAAATACCTGTGATTACTGCAGTCATTTTACCCGGGAATGAATGCCGATCGTACCTTTCCCACTGAAGACAAAAGCCAGATGATAGTGGGTGTTAAAGGGTTTTTTGTCCAGTGTGAATCAGAATCAGAAATACTTTATTGATCCCCAAGGGGAAACTCTTTCGTTACAGCTGCTCACTATCACGTCAATGCACACAGGAATAGAAGTACTAATAGAATAGAAATAGAAATAATAATAAACTAAGTCCGCAACGAGACAATTATTTGTAGTAAGAAATAATTTTGATGTGCAAATCAAAATATAATACACTAAAATACAGCTAAGATAAATTAAGTACAAAAGTGGATATAAAGTATAAAAGCTAAAATAAGTGTAAAGAACAAAAGTGGATTTACAGGTTGATAAGTACGGTACAGTATAATACAATGTAATAATATAAGTAATAAGTAATAGTGCAATAATGAGTACTGTCAAGTTAACTGTAGCAGATTAACCAGATTATTAGACGGATCAGTTGAAAGGGGCTTTACAATATAATTCTCCTTCTCAAGCTGCAGTCTTCCACATAACAGGCATTTATATTTTCCTTACATATATACAATAACTTAACATATGGAAACAAATTCATCCAACAACTGGTTGCAAACCAACATATATTGTATGCTCTTTCAAAGCCCCTGGAAACGTGACTTTAAAAGAAGTAGTATTTTATACCGTTATTCTATAACATTAAGTTAAAAAATATTTTTAAGTATTGTTTATTAACAGTGTAACACTCAAACATGGCAAATCTGCTTCATCAGGACTGATTGGGTGTAGTTTGATAAGATTTGATTGACAGTGACAATAACAATCCACCAACTGTCATCAGATTCATATTCAAATTTCGCCAAATCCTGAGTGGTGCATGGAAGTATGTGACATCACCTTATCCTAACTGAGCCCCGCCCACCTAAAAAAAGTGAGAAAAGCAGAGAGAAAAAAAGAAATACAGAAATCTCACATGTGAAATAACCAAAATAGTGTGATTCAGTCACTCATAGTAAGAAGCCGATTGAAAAAAAACTTTTTCAGGGTCTTTAATGCTCTATTTTCTAGTACATTTGAGCTTTTTTTTAAGCTCAAAGGGTTTATTTTAAATTTTTGAGAGTGGTGAACGAAACAACACACAAAGCTTAATTAACTGTTTGACAGTTATTTTATCATAATTTTGATAAAGCAGTTTAATGTTGAGGTCACAGAGTGTGAATGACTGTTCAATGGGAACACTCCTCACATTCCGCACTTGACTGAACCAGTGTTTGCATGTTATTCTGTTCCTTGAGGTGAGATTCAACACTCGGGTGCTTAAGAACTCAAATGTTATGAAAGACTTTGCCCTGTGTGACTTACCTTTGCGGTGAAAAATTCTACAGATTCATGCCTCAGGGCAGCAATACATTTATCTTGAAATTTCTGAAACAAACCTCCTTATCCTTCAAGTCCAGGAAGTTTGTGCTTGAGCACGCACCCTCTAGGTGCAATGTTCTCTATAAGCAGGTACCGTATTGCAAATGCCCAGTGCAGCGTGTTGTCAATTTACTTCCAGTCACAGGCCTTTGATAACCTTTCCTCAATCAGGCCTAGATCTGCACCACACCTATACCCTTTATGTTGAGCTGAAAACGAGTTGAGGTAGCTGGTAATACTGACACCTCAGTGTTGGGACTAGACACAGTACCGGGGGAGAAAAGAACATCTGTGCTGCTGCTCTTGAGTAGAAGAGACCTGTCACAGATGCGCCAGGCTCCACCATCCACTAATCACCCACACCTACTCCCAATTACACTCCTGCTCCCCATTAGTTACCAATCACAGCCAGTATAAAAGCCCTGCACTCACCTCAATATGTGTCCGACCTCGTTCAAGCTTAGGACTCTCCATGCCACTAGGCATAACACTTCGTTTCTCCTGTCTCCAGCGTTTCTCCTGTCTCCAGCGATCTCCCTGCCTGCCTCCAGCGATCTCCCTCCTACAGACTTCCCTCTCCCCATACCCACCAAATCTGGCTGTCATTCATTAAAGGTCCATTCTGGTCCATCTCGGTGTCCCCTGCCTGTCTGTTCCGTAACAGAAGGTCGGACCGAACCGTAAGGATGACAGCCAGATACCCTGATGACCCCTTCCCAGACCTGGAGGATGTTATCCGGTGACATCTCCTCACCCATTCACCACCAGTCATTCCCACCAGCGCATCCTCAGACACTCCTTCAACCCCTCTGGCTCTCAGACTGATTGCGCAATTACAGACCTTCTCTGGCTCAGCAGATGACTGCGAGGGATTTTTGTTGCGGTGTTCCCTGGTCATCGGCCTACACCCACACCAGTACCCCATCAAGCGATCCAAGGTGGCCTTCTTGGTGTCCTGGCTTGACGGACTGGCGCTCCGCTGGGCGGCAGACAACTGGTCAAGAGGTGAGGCCATCACACAATCCTTTTGCCACTTCATATCGCTCCTCAGGAAGGAGTTTGGCCCGCCAAATGTCAAGTCGTCAGCCAGTCCTCAGCCCACACCTCTACCGACCACTCTCCAATCTACCTGCCCGCACCGAAGCTCCACCTCCCAGCTGCTCGCCTGCTCCGCCGCCTCCACCTCCAGTCCCAGTGCCGCGGCCCCTGCTCCCAGTCCTGAGGCCCAGACGCTGGTTTCCAGTCCTGAGGCCCAGACGCCCTCCAGGGGGTTCCCGCTTTCGCCACCAGGTCCCCGAGGGTCCCAGCCTTGGTCTACGCCGCCTGCCTCCAGCGATCTCTCTCCTACAGACTTCCCTCTCCCCATACCCACCAAATCTGGCTGTCATTCAATAAGGAACATTCTGGTCCATCTCGGTGTCCCCTGCCTGTCTGTTCCGTAACAAGACCAGAACTGAAGTTGTCAACACATGTGTAATTGTCAAGCCGAGTTTCAAACTCCAGAACAGCTGTGAGGGTTGGGTAATGTTCTTTAAATTTTGCCTTTTGAGAACAAATGTGAAGACCTTTTTTTCCGCAATGGTCATTAGTCGGGTGGGAAAGACATGGCACTTGTTCACTCAGAGACAGTATGATGCAGAAGATATATTTTTCAATTTCATGTAAATAATTTGTTCCGCTCAATTAACTCTCAATGAATGGAACAGCGAAAAACACAGGAGGAGAAAAAGAGAGACTCCATTGTCCATACTTCATGTTGCATTCATTCACACAGCATACTTATGTGATTACAGCAACTCTTAAAATACTCCATATCCAGATGTGTAAAAAGACAACAGTTTGTTAACATGTTAGCCATAACATCAGTCCATTCTTATTCCCAGGTTGCCATATACCGACGTTTTGTCACGCTCCTCAGCGTCTCATAAAACGCACAAGATACTCTTTAGAGTCTGTATGAGAAATTCAGGATACAGAAAAAAATAGTTTAAAATGCCATCTGGGAAAGAGCAGAATCACAGAGAAGTCTTGCTGTATATCACTGATGGTCAAAAAAGCAAATGGGCTTTCATGATAGATATGAACATATGCCAGACATATATCAGCATGGATCTTTATGGACATGCTAACAAATCCAAAGGCAACAAAAGATGATATTGACTTACTAAACATAAAGGGACACAGATAAGTAACGGGACAGCTTGTGAAGAAGAAAAAAACAACAAAAACAATTAAAAAAAATGGTAATAGCTAAATTGAGAATAAAGAAGAGGAAAAGGAGAAGACGAAAAGAAAAGGGAGAGGAAGAAAAGACGGACGGCGTGATCTGATCGGGTTTGCATTTCAGGTGAGTTATGCATGATGGGTTTGGTTTAGTATTATTCATTCTTTCTGTTCATACATACACACATACACACTCCCACATACACATACATATCTTTTTTATTTTCCTTCCTTCATGTTTACATTTACATTTATACTCACCGGCAGCAGAATAGATCTGAGAATTGTTCAATATATTTTGTTGAACTGTTCAAGTTTGTAGAGCTGTTATTCCATTGACATGTCATGACAGGAGCTCCAACCATTGTGAGATGTTGATTTTTTCCCTACTTTCCAGTTTAGTAGCATTGTTTTCTTGGTGCTAGTTAGGGCTACAAGTAGGGGTATTATGATTTGTGTTGAACATGTGTTGAGTATGTCCAGATCTCCAAGTATGCATATGGAAGGGGATAATGGAATGCTATGTGGACCCTTGTTTCCTCCTAACACATATATTTGTGGAGTGATATTCACAATTTAGTATCTTATTTCTCTGTTTTCACTGAACTGTAAATTATACTGTAAATGAGATTTTGATATCCCTAGTCCACTTGTCAAATAATTGTGTTCTACATGTGTTAGTGCGTAGCATGTGACAGTAAATAAATTAAAAATGTCATGTTTTAAAAATGTCATATAAGGCCCATGAGGCCTCAAGAATGCTACACTATTAGCAACTAAATATTAAGAGATTACTGTGCTTCTATCGCTATAAAAAGTCATGATACTCCAAACAAGTAAATTCTAGTTTGTCTTTCCGATTAGTGTATGAATGCTAGATTCATGAAATTACTTTTTTGGTACATATCATACCTATTACTATCTTTAAAACTCACCACATTGCTTTTGACATTGCTTTTTCTTCAGATAATGACTGCATAATTGGTCAGTAGTACATGTTAATTAATTAATTTGTTACTATGTTACTACAGCATGTTATTTCCTTTTACTAAGTAAAAAGTACACTGGTATACAAAGGTACTGTAATTCTTGGATTAACCTTTAAAACTTGTCTATGTGTCTGGTCTATGTGCACCATAATTTACTTACAAAAACTGTTTAAATCAACACATTTCATTCCAATAGCATAGAGTAAAAAGATGAAATCACTGACAAAAGAAAATGAATCAGTGTTTTTCCTCCCTTGTGCAGGTTATCAAAAGAGATGGAGACGTTTAAGTGTAATTGCTTAAAAGATTAAATCACTCTCACTGGCATCAGGACGTAAAGTTCATAGTTCACTTTTGATCTTCAAAACTGGAAAGATTGTGGCTGAGTAAGACACCTTTTGACCATTTAGAGGGACAAGACAAAACAATGTAAACACTTAATGAAAGAGGACTTAAGCTTTGCACTAAATAAATCACTGCAAACAGTACAAGGTGCATCATATTACCTTCCATGCCAACTAGCTTTCAACTGATCCAGCTGCATTTTACAAACAGATGCTAATTTGAAAACTGTTTAATTTGAAAACTCACATATTAAAGTGTTAATTGCCAGAACTTTTTATAGCTAAAAATAGTACTAGTTCATTGTAATATGCCTCAACCTTGCAACAGTTTATAATGGTGATTGATGTAGTTTTACACAAAGAGTCTCAGTTATTTGGGCTATTCCCTGTAGAGCAATACATTACAAATATCACTCAAAACACGTTTTAAAATGTCTGACTCAAAAACAACCCAGTAGACCTTTGTAGTCATAAATCACAGGGTTGACAGGGTTTATTACACATCATTGTGGATTTATGGGAAATTATGTAGTTCTACACTCGTTCTTGAAAAGCAAATAAGCAGGACTCTAAGGTGGATCTAACGCTACGTACAACATTAATACAGTATGTAAACACAACATAAGTGTTTCTCATGCACACAGCATTAAAAAATCTCAGATGCTGGTTATGTTCTCACCAAAAGATAAGAGATTTTAATGCATCTTCACATCCTAATTACATGTATCTTTGTGTACATTGTTAACAAAAACATTACTGCAAACTTATTACAAATATCATGATGAAAGATGAATCAATAACCTAAGACACACACCTATCAGAAACAGTTATCAGGTATTTGAGCAACATAATATCATTTTTAGACTTATACTCCAAATCAAGAATATAATACACAAGCCAAGCATAATGTAATGTCTTTAGAATGGATTGAGGTAAATACTACATATTTTATACCCGAACTCAAAAAAAGAATATACACTATGCAAAATATCAACATGCTATTATTGTGTCTGGAAATGCTTGTGTGGCCTGAGCAGTCGTTATTGTCTTTCAATTGTCAGTAACCAGCAAGAGTTCACCGTATGGCACAAATGGTCTGTTCAGTTAATGAACCAGACCACAAACAACAAACTATAAGCCATGGTAGGGGCCCTGAACCTGCTGTCGCATGGTCAGGATGTCTGCACAGAAATATTTCCCAGAGTATACTGTGGGAATAAGGCTTTTTCTCTTAGAGCAACATTATTGGTGCCCACTGCAGAAGGTTTATACTGGGGCTCCAGGGTAGGCTTACTGAGGGCAGATTTAGTGCGACATTCCAGGATGATAGGTGGAATTAGGTTTTCAAAGGGTCTAGTTGGTCTCATGTTCTGTCTTAGAAGAAGAAAGGTGTTCGCATGGCAGAAATACAGTTCTGTGACATGAAATATATTCTCTGATTTACAACAAAATAACAAATTATTTAAATGACTAATTATTAAACTAATTTATAAAGAACAACAACAAAGACAACGTTAGTTACAGTTGCAATTCTTTTTAAAAACCCTGTTATCTCAAGTTAAATTATCTCGTGATCTCGAGATAACAACGTAACGTTTTCTTGAAGTAATGGGATCATTTTCTCCTTATCTTGAGAAAACAAAAAGAAAATTAACCCATTATCACAAGAAAATTATATTTTGTTTTCTCCAGAGGACATGAAAATGATACTGTCATCATGAACAAAACAACTTTGTTATCTCAAGATAACTAACTTGATCTTGATCACCAGGAAAATCATCACAAACACGACACCAGTTACTGGTGTTTGTATTCCTCACCTGTAGCAAGGAAAAAAAAATCAGATCATCATGCTAATTATTTAGCGACAGCAGAATATGCAGGTACTGTTGCTCATTTTAATTTTGTCATAAAATTTACAGTATGACATTCAAAATGTATTAGATACTGTACAATAGACTGGCCCACTTAGAGAGACAGAATAATAGAATAACACCAGAGGTAGCCTTGAGAATTGAAAGCAAGCTTATGACTGGATATGGTGGCGGTTCTTAGCTCAGTAGAGGAACATAGGATAGGTCTGGGGTCTTGACAATCATAAATTCAACTCAACACACAGAACACTACTCAGATGGGCAGGAACAAGCAAATTAAGCAAAGCGAGGGTTAAAGCAGCTGACCTTATACACACCCAACAGACAATAAAACCCCAGGCTACCCAGCTGTGGACCTCCCCACATTAAACCACTTTCCCCCTCCAGACCAGAGAAGCTCAAATATTCCCATGAAAGAATTTTACTCCACTGGGTTTGGGTACTTTTTTTCCACTGTATGTAGTCTGGCTAACTTTACATCAGAAGACTGCAAATTGTAGGCAAATATGTTTAACACAAAAGGAAAGAATACATATTTTCATGTTATCTATGTTAAGAGCATAGTACAAATACACGGAGTGACAATGAACATTTGTGGTTAAATGCCCCAGTGCCATTTCTTCCACTCCATGTACTAGAGCTCATGTATAAGACTGAAATGATCTGTATTTACATGTGGGTGATGTAGACTGGTTGATGCTCCCCAGCAAAGGTCAATATAGTCACAACCTTTTAAGTGAAAAGTACATTAGTAATTAGTCACTGGTAACAACAAAAGAGGTTCTAATAGTTAAGTTAAAAGAAGAAAATTAAATATATCATGGTGCATACCAACAGTGAAAACGCTATTACTAGCTGGTAACTGTCAGGAAAGTAACTATTAACAAAATATAAATACTAGTGGTTAATTCTGAGCAATTAGTTTTGCAGCATAGTTTCTGACAAGATGTTTTGCTATATGGTTAAAAAAACTGTATCCCATTCCATATCTATTCCCTTTATATTATCCCGTTATAGCTGTTGATGTATTGAGATATAGAAATATGAGACTTATAAATATAAATATATATATCCATAAAGTCATACATACTATATACAAAATGAGGAGGCAACTATTTTTTGAAAGGGTATATGTAATTTGCAACCACACATTTGTTTCCATTTTTCCATGTCAGATCATGGGTATGATCATTGTCAAACTCTTGAAGAGCTTTGCCACTTGATGCTTTAACAAAACTATGAATACTGTGGTTATACATTAAATGAGAAACTTTTATAAAGTAAACAGTATTCTTGTGCATTGATTCAGTATGTTCTATAAAGTTACATGCTCTTTAATGTTCACGCTCTTTCCATTTCTTTCTCTCTCTCTCTCTCTCTCTCTCTCTCTTTCTCACACACACTATATTGTACTGGTAGTGTTTTATGATACTTTTTATGTAATGTAAATCCTCTTCATGTTTTGTAAAGTAATAATTCCCATAGATAAATAATCTTGTGTACAATGTGACCCACTATACACTATTTGCTTGGACCACAATGACTTATTTACTTAAAGATGGAGCCACACAATGGCACTTAAATAGTCAGAATGGAAATACATTTTTGATGTCCACTTTTTGATCCAAGCTGCAGCATGCACAAAAAGGCAACAATAGCTCACTATAATTCTCTTTGCAGTACTTTTATTAAATCGTTTAGCAACAGTGAATGCTGTTACTAAACAAGTGGTGATGCATTCTTGCCAAGAAATTTGGCAAATTATTATAAATATAGAAAAAAAAAAGCCTTTGTAAGCTTCAGGGCACACTGGAAAGGTTGTGCCAAACTTAGAGTGTGTTGTCTGTAAATGCTTCCTAACATTAAACTCCATTTTTGGAAATTATGGAAATGCTCTCAGTTTACTGTAACCACATGGACCACAAACCAATGGGCACTAACAAATACTTGTCCATTTACTGCTTTCATTGTCCCTTGCTGTTTTCTAGAGTAGACTGCTATTTGGTAAACAGTTTGGTTTGGTGAGACACAATGCTGCCCGACAGAAAAGAGAGGCAACACAAAAGCTTGTCTGTATTAGATGTTAACTGTAGTTTTCTTGTGGGAGACAGAGTAGTGGAGACACAGGAGAGAGAAACTGGAAGGATTCAATTATTGGCCAGTGGAAGGGCACATGTGGCCCCAGAAGCAAGGAACACAATCGCTCAACTATGGTAGAGCACTGCATGTTATTTTATAATTTTTAACTCTATAGTAGCATGGCTTCATTGAATTCGACACACTTGAACCACAGTCTGTTTAGACCTTGGGCAACATGGTGCTTTCATTTTTTTCTTCACCCCAAGTCGAGTTGTGATTTGCTAAAATGCGGCTCAGTCTTCAAATCTTTCACATAAAGGGTAAAGTTGGTGTTATTTCTTTCTTTCTTTCATCTTCATTTCTAATGAAGATGTAAATCTGTAAAAATGAGTCGCAAATATATAGTTTTTGAGTATTTTCCTGAAATAGCTGGACACTGTAGTTTTTAGCAAATGTTACTCAAACAGGAGGACTATTTTCAGATGAGGATTAATATACATTTGGTGCTATTTGTGGCAGTAGGACAATGTATGTGGGATTGACTCTAGATAAACTACAGTGCCCAGGCTTTGACAACACAGGCAATACTTGTTAATAGAACCAATTCACTGTTGGTTTTGGTCTTTTCATGGGATTTGTTAACAATAAGAAAAATATAGAATATGGTCAGCCTTACTCTTTAACATATACTGTAAGTAATGCACAGCTCCAAGCAATTAATGACAGCTAAAGGATAAGTGGCTGTTATTAGCTGCATTGGAACATGGAACTATCAGATTTTTCGGACTAATACAGTTTCTACAGAGTCGATGTTATCCAGGGGCAGTGAGGTAAAAGCACAATGGATATGATAGTTCAGTTGCAAAGAGCACAAATGATATATTATTGCTGAAAGAAATGATATGAACAAAATATCCAAACTGTCAGGGTGTGAATGCTTTTCAGATTGACTTTAAATAGTCTCATAAAGCAAAGCTCAATAATATGCCCCAAAACGCAGGAGGTCATAAGCTTTCTCCTTTGTTTGCGTGTTTTGATGTTTTTAAAGGCAAGATATTACAATAGCATGCCTTGCTCCTACTTTCCATGGCTCCTCATGGTACTTTTTGCTTGTCAACATTTTCGTAGAAATGTCTTTGTTGTCCCTTATAGATTGATAGAAGCTTATCTAGATAGTCAAGTGTAGTCCACAACACTCTGTTACCAAGTGTGAATACAAAAGGTTTGTTTGATCAAGCTTGACAGAAGCAAGGCCATTGGCGATTATATTATGGTGAAATAGTCCTCATACTGCTATCAGGGGGGAACAAAAAGGGGATAGCCTCCAGGGATCTGTTTCAAATTTGCTGAAGAGTTCTTGAAACCACTCGGCCTGATGAAACTTGCTCCAAGAGGTATGATGCTGAGGAACATCGGCAGTGTCAAACTCCAAAGTTCTCCCTTTGATTGTGAGTGGACCTGTAGAGGCAAGAGTGCCAAACAGAGAGTGAAAGGGCCGAAGAGGAGGGAAAGGTCCATTCCACTGAGGAGAAGAGCAGAAGATGGACAGGCGTCTAACTGTCATCCAGGACCTGGGACTCTGTGGAGACTCCTGGTTGGCAATGTCTGCAGGAAGCTTTGAAAAGAACATTTCACATTAAATCTGTAATATTAAAGGGTTAATCCAGTGATTGAGTATTGCACATCTACAGGCCCAGTTTGTAACAGGCTTTCTGTTATACATTTGTAATCTCCAATGGCATCACTGCCATCAGGGTTATCTCGGCTTGGGCTTGACATCATCAGGGTTATTTTTTTTTCTCTATTTCCTCTATAAGTAAACTGAACTGTAAAACTGGTGGAGTACCCCTTTAAAGACACTGACGCTGGAAACATGATAACTGCATAGTGCTTCTCAATAAGCAGCCAACTATTTATATGCAAATTATGAAGTGAAACATTTGATAAAGAAAAAAGAAGAAGAAAAAATGAAATGTAGAAATACAGAAATGTATCCAAAAATATGGCAACAAAAGACACTTAACAGATTTATGGTTCGCCCTGGCTCTCTTCACCCCCATGATAGGTTTAATGGGTCTTTTTTAAACAAATATCTAATTTTATATTTACTTCCGATGATAAGTATAAATCTTAGGCAATAGTAGAATAATTTTGCCTCATTTGTTAATTAGTCTATTCCTCTAATAACAAGAGATATACATTTTTTTCAAGTATATCTGCACACCAGAAAAATAATGATAGCATAAACAGCTTCTAGCTTTGCTGTTTAGTTACTGTTTGTGTTCTAATACTGGTAATGGTATTACATGAAATTAATTTTTCACAACATTTTGTACAATACCAGATCGCTTAAACTTAATTTCAAAATAATGGTTTTCCATGACAGTTGGTGCTACAACTGTAGAATTTACTAGGGTATTAACAACATTATTTTATATTCATACATAATATTAAACAAACAGAAAATGTGTTCTATTATTTGACACCAGAGCACTCAAATACACATAACCAGCACCTTTAGATAGAGCAAAGCAATGCAAAACAAACTGCCCAAAACTGGCCATGCTTGATGTTTGTTTACTATTAGAAGCCTTTTTATCAGCTCGATTAGTTAATTTCAATAATTTTACTTATAATTAGCTTGATGTGTTGATGTAAATATACCTAATGTGAACAGAGACTGAGAAGGATCCAATGAATGTCATTTTTACAGAGAGAATCAGACTGACCTTGACAGACAAAAATCATGGCACTCAGGGTCTGAGTCAAGCAGAACACAAATGCAGCGCTGAGTCTTTGCCCCTTCACGTTCAGTTGCTTGTCCACTAAGAGCACGTCTGATTCGCTGAGGTCCTCTGTAGCTTGACATTCCATAGGGCACAGTGCGTCTGAGAAAACACAGACAATCTTTTTCAGTAAGAGTAAAAATCACATTCATTCACAGCAAATATCAGATATTGTTTGCTTTAGAGAGAGAGCTCAAACATGGACAAATCTTCTAGTAGCCCTCGAGCCAGCAGTCATATACTCCCTTTTCACACCATAGAGAGAGATCTGACTAGATCACATGTTATAGCAATTTAGTTTTAAATGAAAATCATGCACATACACACAAAGTGATACATACTTCACGATCTGTGCACATTACATTAGTTTAAAATAAGGTTTCTGAAAAGTTGCACCTTCAGCGCCTTTTGAATGATCTGTGTTAAGGCTTGTATAGAAACAGTTGAGTTTCCACTGTATCTGCCTTGTGTTTTTCATTCTGTTGTAGATTAAATGCTTTGGGAATTGATAATAGGAAAAAAGGCTGTCAGAAAAGTCAGTGAAAGTGAATAATAAACTTGAAATATGACTTCTGTTGATCAAATTTCCAAAGTCAGAGAATCCATCACTGTATACGGACTGTTCTAACCCTAATCCTTACACCTTGATCTCACTGTTTACGCTCAGAATGTCAGGCTGGCATCACTTATCTTCTCTCCATTTTCTCCCTCTTTCCACTCATCTGTTTTTGATCATATGTGGATTTTTGAAAAAAATACAAAGGTGTTTGTGGCTTAAGGAGCTATAAAGTCTGAAGAAGCAAAGAGGAAGGAGAATCTGTTCTAAAACCAATTTGAGTATCCCAGCAGGAATTGTACACTGCTGAGAGGAAGGTCTGCCAATGAGGGCGAAAAGACTTTTGAAACAAAAATCCATCGAGAGAACATTTATAAATGGCTTCCCCCCGTAGATGTGTCAGATTATGTCAGACAGCCTGCTTCCTGTACCCGATTAAATACCTGTAGTTTGCTGACGTCCTGCCTGCTGCTTCCACTGTGTTTGCCTGATCCTGCAGCCTGTCTGTTTACAACTGTAAACTCGATTGATCTCAAGGTAAAAGGCCTTTTAATCTTATACTTACGTTCAGTCTGAAGTGGCTGCTGTGGGTCAGAGTTCTGTCTTAATGTCTTAACATAATGCTAACATCAGCTGGGGGCTATCATGTGACAGCAGAAGAAGGGCTTTGAGGAAACCTGCCTTTCAAACAATACGACAAACTGAGTAAAAACACTTTAATTGTAACTGTAGTGTAGGGGAGAAGTCACAACAGCAGAAGGAGTACACACACTGACGCTTGAATGCTACCTATAACCAGTCTTGTGAGCCAATAATAGAGTAGCTCCTCTGGAGCATTTGCAGTGCTTCACTATGGGAGAGAGGTGACGCCCTCTTGTTACTATACTGAGATTATGAAACTTCAGCTTGAAAGAGCCACAGCATTTTGGGGAGTTTATCTTCCAGCACAGTGCAGTGCTCCCCACAATGAGAGCACACATATTTCAAAACACACTTACTGCTTTTATATTAATGTTGTGGCTTCTGTCAATATCCCACTCAGTCTTTAAACTATGTCAATTTGTCCCAACTTGCTAAGCACTACTAAAGTGTGTTGTTTACCTGAAACAGCCCACAGCAATCTTGGCACAAGAAGACAGAGGAAGAAAGAATGCTTTCCTATTGTCTTGCCAAGGATTTTAATATGCGGTTAGGAGGTGGCAAAACCATGCACCACTCCTCAAAACATGCTGTTGAAAATTATATTTTGAGGTATTGCTACTAATCTGCGGTATGCTAGGCCACATGTTGAACACACTTTGTGTAAGCACAAACTGTTAAAAATTGCTGCTTACTGTAATAATGCCAGCTGGTAATGTTCACTTTTCATGGTTCCTCGTCACCTGCAGAGCCAACATAACTCCTGAGGCGCAGTTAGCCAGCACAGGCCCCTGGTGATCGGAACATGACTGCTTGGTGGTCCCAGGACCAATCCACCAAATTACTTCCACCGTTATAAATAATAATACTTTTGTTATGTTGCCTTCCTCAGTGTTTGACAGCAAACGATGTTTATGCCACAGGTCAGTTCTGCCTATATCTAAAGGGAAAGTTAATGAATCTAAATTGTGAGCAGTTTTAAGTATATTTTAATGAATTAATTTGGTTTTGTTTAAAAGCAGACTAAAGACTACAACAAAGCGCGTTAGTTTCTGTTGGGCTTGCCATCACTTGAACCATGACTGCGTCTGGCGCCTCAGGGAAGCGGTTATCGGGCGTGACTTGCTATAGTGTGTTGTCTTGCAGTGCACGACTCAAATTTGAGTTGCACAAACCAGCCACATGCCAATCTGCGTTTTAAATAATTTCGATTGCAACATTTTTAATCCCAACTGACAAAATATGTTGTGCAAGACGGAGATGATGCACAATAATAGCACATCCGAGTGGATTCTTGGTGAATTCTGGATATTTTAAAGCATTTAACAAAGCATGTCTTACTCGGGAGTGTTGATCCAGATGATATCCAAGTGGCAGTAGTAGACGCACTCTTTATCCTTGTAGGAATAACAAGTGCAGCGCTTGGGTCTGGACTTAATCTCTGTTACCTCAGATCGCCCGGAGCCAGACAACCTGCTGGAGCCTGGGAGACCTCCGGGCTTGACCTCGGATATGACCAAGGCATCGGATGTCAAGACACCTCGTATTGTACAAGAAACATGTTAGAAATAAGATAAGTAATAAACAAATAACCAAATGTGTACAAATAAATGAATGAGGCTACGTGAATAAATGTTGAAATTAGTTGTAAAAGTTTGTTGCAGCTTGCCGACATCAAACTTACCTTGTAAGAGAATCAATGCCAGTATGTTGAAAAGCATGGTTTTCGCGAGGATGGATAGTAGGATATTCCCAAAATGAATCATAGCCTGATGAGGATGCAGCACACTTGTCAAATTAATCTCCCACCAGCATCGAGTGAAAATCCATCAGTGTAGATGTCCATGTGCAGCTGATCTCATATGGTCCAGACGTCAAATAACGAATCAGAGGGTGTTTGTCTTACAGTTCCTTTCATATTTATAGCTTCATGTCATAAATCCTACCGTAACTTGCACATTGAAGTGAAAGGAAAATGCGGTTTCCTTAATACGAATAGCTCTCCGACTCGCAGTCACACAGCAAAGTGTGCTTTGTAAAGGTGATCTTTGGAGCAAAGAGGGTAACGATGCTCCTCAACGTCACCTCGCCTTCTAAAATCCCAAATCAAAGATGAAGAGCTTTGGAGAGGCTCGGGTACACGTCCACGCCTCCCTTAACACCCCCTCTGTCATATGCAGCAACACTACAGTGTGTGTTCACTGAGATGAACTACTCCACTTGTGTTCCTGTTGATGCATGACATTGTAAAATATGATACTTGTCTTGTTTAAAGATAGTAAAATAGATTATTCAGCAACACTTGGCAGCATGGGCCCTTGGGCCATTAATTATTGTCTCAAATACTGCACATTAAATACTGCACAATTAATACTGCACATTAAACCAACAGTATGATGAGGGTATTTCCCTGTTTTGTTGTTGTAATTTACTTTAACAGAACCAATAAATTAAAAGTACAGGCACATACATTATATACACACACAAACACACCTTGCAATATAATCAATCTGGACACTCCAAAAGTGTGGAAAAGTGGGATTAAGCAAAGACATATAATCTGAACTAACATTTATACACCCCTCTGTTATATACAGTAAGAGTCAGTCCAGAAATGACCAGAGCCTTTCCTAAGGTGAAGATGAGGTGCTGCTTCTGAAGTTCAATAACAAAGGTATTTTTGCCTAACATGCCCTGACAATAAAAGGGAGATGCCCTGGTCAGTATGACTATGAAGAAATGTTCTAAAATGTTCTCATTTTGAGAACATTTGAATGCTCCAATAATTTCTGAGGATCATTTCGTGCAACAGTTTCAAGGCCCAGAGGACCAATCCATTAATACTCTTGGGCAGGAGAATTACTCCTTTGAAGTTTATAATCCTATGGATCCAGACAAACCCACCTCAAGGCCATCTACAAACAAGGCTACGTCAAGCGTGAGAGTATTTGTAAATATGTCTCAGGTCAAATTCTTTTAATTTATCAACGTCAGACAAATTGTAAGCAATTACAGTTAATGATTTTAGTTGTATGTTTAGTTCTAGTGGTTGTGTATTTTAGTTATTGTGCTCATTGTTTACATTACTGAGGTGATATGCAGTATATGCCTTTGCTAAGTTATTTTTATTTGAAATTGTATTATAAAAAAGAAAAATTTAGTTCATGTGGCAGAAATATCTGTAGTTTATTATAGTTCTCTCCAAGGATGGTGGGCCCATTGTGATAATAAATGGCTCTTGACTTGTGTCTGAACGGTTTCTCAGTGACAAATGACTGTAAATCTGTGTGTTTGTGTGCATGCGTGTAGCTGGAGGCTCTGCAAGTCTACATCTGCATTTTGAAGCATTTTGGCTGGGGGTCCAGATAGGGACTCAGGGGAGTGTATATACTTCTCTCTCTCTCTTTTCATACATAGGAACACCAGATGTCATTATATAATTGACTGCTTAAGTGCCTCTTGGTCAGGTGTGTTTCCCTTCATCATTAAATAATGTACAAAGGCGTTAGCAAAAGGTCTAAAGTTGATTCTGGGTGTTTTGCCTTTGGATTCTGTTGTTGTCTCTCAACATGAGGAAGTGTCATTGTAAAGCTGGCCATTGAGAAGATGAAAATTATTCGGAATGAATCAATCAGCCAAAATATTAGATGTGTTGAAATCAACTCTATTGGTAAGAAGTAAGAAAGTACTAGTGAGCTCAGCAGTTGCGAATGACCTGGTAGACCATGGAAGACAAATATATTGGATGACAGAATTGGACCACCTGTCCCACAGATCACAAACACTCTCCAGGATGTAGGCGGAGATGTGCCAAAGATACCAGCATAACTTCAGAGGGTTCACAAGAACAGGAATAAAGACCAGGTTGCACTTTGCACCTGCAGAGTTTTGAAACTAACTGTTATGGACAGATGAGACAAAGCTCAACCTGTTCCAGTATGATGTAAAGTATGGAAGGAAAAGAACACCTCATAATACAAAGTTGCTTGATATCAGACAGAATTGTATCAGTCAACTCGGTGGAGTGGGTGGATTCAAAGGTCTGGACCCAGGCAATATCCAAGGCATGCCACCTCATCTGTCACATATGGATGAGGAGGGCGCGCTCACCTGGTAGAGCGTGCACCCCATGTAAGGCTGAGTCCTTACTGCAGCGGCTTGGGTTCGGATCCAGCCCGTGGCCCTTTGCTGCATATTATCCCCTCTCTCCCTCCCCCTGTCTATCTTCAGCTACACTATCAAATAAAGGCAAATATGGACAAGGAGGAGGTCATGCAGTAGGACGATGAACCTGAACATGCAGCCAAAAATACCAAGGTGTTTTACTGTATAGGTCCAACCAGGTAAGCGTTGTTGTTAACTGATCAAGTCAATTACCCAACTTCAGTCAAATTTAGCATGTGTTTTTTTATTGACTCCCAGACTGAAGGTAAAAAGCTCACTAAACAAGCATGGCTTGCAGGTCAGGCCTGGGAGGGCCTCACTAGAAGAAGTGCCCGTTGATGTATGTGAGATGTAGACGTCAAGCAGATTTGCAACCAAATATAACATGTCAATCAGATTTCGGTGAGGACTCCTGGCACTAAAGCCACTGTAAGTTAAATTTTCAAAGAGGCATTTACAGTGTGATGAAAGCAAAGAGGGAAGCGATCAAATGTTGGTCAAATTAATTTTGAATGTTGCTAAAAAGTCAATGTAATTCAGTTCCACTCAATTCAATTGATCTGTTCTGTTAATCAAACTACTGTGGGGTGTCAGTGTGTGCTGAGTTCATTAACACAAAACGCTCATTGGTTGCATGAAGTAATCATTTGAAGCTAAATGTGAAGACCTTAGGGAATCTAAAGGAGATGTTGTGTGTGCATAGGAAAACCGATAAAATCAAATTTTATGAGGGTGTACCTACAGCTCTGTAGCTATTATGAAGACAAACATACCTCACTGAGCTTCCAACTCCAATTTCCTTTTGTGTTGCCTCCTGGGGCAATTATTACTATCAAACGCCAGACTGCCATAAAAGACTGGATCAGAGGAACACAAAGGAAATCTGTTTAGATTTTCTGTAATATTCTCGTCTGACTGTGAAAATGTTCCTGCCATACCTCGACCTTGCCCGTGTCTCCAATCTTGCACCCCCATTTTTAACTATAACTTGATCATTTTGTACATTTAATGAAAACTATACACAACAGAATAAGCACTTTGGATACATTTTTATTTTGCCGATTTAAATTAATATGATTGTTATTCATATTTATGATATAGAATTGGATGCTGTTTATTGAATATTGCAATTATAGTGCGATGCTTATTCTTAATCAGTCTTTCAGTTGACAGTTGAACCACAGACAATTGTTTCTTAAACGTTTTCATGTCAAGGACACCCAAATTGATATGTAACAAGCCGTGGACTACCCTTTTGATACATTTTTGTCCCAGGGACACCTATCTGACAAGACAGATGTTAGATATGGTTTATTTGAAAATTCCATAACTGTCTATACTGAAGGTGGGGAGATAACTGTGGAGAGAGTGAAACCTCTGATCAGAATAGTCATTCTTATGACTCTCTCTTAAGGGGCGGGATCACCAGACAACCAGATTTTTTTAAAGAACTTAGAAAAAATATCCTGGGGAACATTTTTTTTTCACCTGTTCTTAAGTCATAAAACACAGGAGAGAAAACGATTTTGATCACACTTAGAAGATGGATCACCATAAAAAAATAATTCTCACTTGCCTTTCAGGGCTTCCGTAGATTCTCCATCACTTGTGGAAATAATTCTCCAAGGATGAACTAATAGATGTAGGATGAAAATCCATTTAAATGTAAGTATTTGAAAGAAAAGATGAAGTCTTTCCTGCTGAGCTTGAGGTATACACACTCACAGAGAAGCTGGTATATATAAAACATAGAAAACACAACCACACTTACATGAAAGAAATACATACCTTCATGGGAATATTGGGGCTTTTATTAAGATGCTTTGGCATGATGATCCAAAAGTCTCCAACACTGTTTACTGTACCGTCTCACTCACTGCGTTACATACAGTGGATTTGTAGTTTGCTACAGAGGCATCCAGTAAATCTAGATCTGTCTGACTTATGACTGCCCTCTGGTTCCTTCCCAAATTCCCCAAGGCTAGGGTTTTGTGCCATACCCCAATTCTCTGGCAAATTCCCCAAGCTGGGAAACAGAGAAAGAATTCCAGATAAATGAAGACCACATTCTGTTTATTTTTCTCCTGACCAGAGTTGTGGAAACGGAATGCTATCAGAAAGCTGACTGCGTGTGGTTTAGCGGTCATATGATGCATGCATGCTTTCAAGGTATCATTTTGGGTTTATCAACCTAGTTTGGCGAATCTGATGTTGCAGTGTGAGTTCATATGATCATGGATGATTATTTACACTAAATAGGTAGTCAAAAATATAAATGCACGGTACAGAATCTCCTTGGATACATTGGTTTGGCAAAGCTGATCGAGACAATAAAAATTGATTGAGGTGTGAAACCTAATAGTAGGCCTCTTTTAATTAAATCTCTCTAACATTTCTCATTGCATTACGCAACCCATTTTACTACTTATAGTAAGTAAATTGTTAACCTCATTTTTATTAGCAATGCCATTATAAAAATCCATCCTGGACCTTCCAGGTTTTCCCAACAGGACATTTCTGGTATCCTAGATTGCTGTAATAATTCTACGGAATCTATTTTTCTCCATGCTTCACCTTAAGGAGTCAGACATATGGTTTCACATCATAACATATGGACTGTAAGTTCACTCTCTGTCTGCCAACATCTGCTTATGTAGTGTTGATTGTAGCTGCCCTTGACTTAATCAGCATTACAGTGGGTTCAAGGCTTAACTGGGAGACAAACGGGAATGTAATACATTTCAGGCTGCTCCTGTTTTTCTTGGCCTCCTCTTATGTTTTTTCAGAAAACATTTTGGGTGTGCAAAGACTGAGATTCCCCTAGGGGATCAATAAAGTATTTCTGATTCTGATTACCCCTGGAGTGCTGTGAAGCTACTGTGGCATTGACTGGAGAAACAATAAACAGGTGGCATTAACTTCTCAGAGGCTGCAAATATATAAGCCTGTTGAAATTATTATGAGGAACTGTTATGTAAAATGGTTCTACACATGTGATAAGGGTAAGAAAATCAAGCATAGAAAGGAAGTGGATCGCAACTGTGACGTAGAGCCAATGACACATGAAAACTTTTTTCAATTTGGACAAAAGCCACACTTCCTGCTCTTTATTCCTGTCCTACCGTCTTAAAGACCAGGTTGAAATTTATTACTCTCTAAATCAGTGGGACAGATCTAGTTAGAATATATGAGATAATATCTTTGCACAGAAGCCTGCCATGAAGACAATCATTTTCTGACAGTTTGTCAGTTACATTTACACTCTAAACCCTAGCAACAGTGGTGTAGTTTGCAGTTAAGTATGTACAGTGATGATATGCAGGACATAGGATCTGTCTGGTTTGACCTCAAACTATGTAATTTGCTGACATATTACAGTGTACAGTTGATTCAGTCCCATTGGCATCAGTGACATACCACAGGTGTTTCATCTGCATTTGCAGAAGGGCTTGAACAGTGTACTAAGTCTCAGCAGAAAGATCTATGGCTGAGTTGAACTTTCCACCAAACAGAACATCATTCCAAGTCAGCAAGATGCCTCCCTAATAAGTAACAGCTGATGCCCCTGGATCATACTGATTTCCTGCTTTGTGGTCGCTGCTGAGAAGCATTTAGTTTACCAGGACTGATGACTATCACCCACTGAAAATTGTATGACCTGCGGGATGCTTCACAGTGAGTGGTGGTATTGGGATTTATGCAAAACCCACACCTTGGTTTAAACCAGTATTGTCTAACTGAGCTAGTCAAAGCCTTTCACAGAAAAATCTAGATTTAAAATGACAATCTAAATTGGACAATAAAGTTGGAATTTAACTTCAGATCCATACAAAACATAAGCTAAATGTTTGAAAGAGACAAACCCATGGCTTGATCCTCAAAAACAATTTCCATTCCAAGATACTGGTGATCATGGAGTTTTGTTTTCATCCTGCATAAGGACAAAAACGTAAGTGGTTAGCCAAAATTATAAGCATAATAGGTATAGCTGCCACTAGAGACTGATAGAAGTTCTCTGGAGGGGTGACTGCCAAACCAAAAATTGGTGCACACACACAAATATAGGAAATCTGCCTCGAAATAAAAACATGCTTAGAGGTTGACCCCTGATTGACACCTATGGTTTAACCGATTATTAGGGCTTAAGAAATCGAGTTTTGCAGAGGCTGGGTTTTGAAAGGCATGAAGTGAAAAAAATACACTAAGGACTAAACTGGGTTTTGTAATGCTGCAGTGGTGATGACATGACAATTTATGTAGGCATAATGTAATTTCACTATATTGTGTTTAAAAACAAGGGTGTTGGTTGGCTGAAATTTTCTTCCTGCAAAATAGAAATATCTGAATAACTGTGAGCAGCTGATAAATTAAAACTTTTGGCGTAGATGCACAGATGGCATTTAAACATAGGCCTTAAAGGGACAGTTCACCCCATGCAAAATCAAAAATATATTTTTTTCTTAGCTGTGGTGCTATTTATCCATCTAGATTGTTTTGGTGTGAGTTGCTGAGTTTTGGAGATATTGGCCGTAGAGATGTCTGCCTTTTTTGAATATAATGGGACTACATGGCACTCGGCTTGTGGTGCTCAAAGCACCAAAAAATAAATAAAATACATTTGAAAAACTCAACAGCAATGTCTCTTTCCAGAAATCATGACACGGTTACTAAAGATAATCCACAGATTTGTTGTGAGCAGTTTCATGTAGGAACTATTTTCTTTCTACCAATAGTTCCTACATGAAACTGCTCACAACAAGGTCAGTGAATTATCTTCAGTGATTTGTCCCTTTAAGTTTCTTTGCATCTTCAAGCTCAGATTTCATCCGATTTGTCATTATCTACACTACTGTTCACTGAGTGAATTTGGGCAAATACGATACTACTTCTTTACATCGATTTGGGTAATTTGTCAGTTATCAGTCCCTTACATGCCAAAGTTTGATTTTTCTATTGAGTGCTACAATCACATTCTTGAGCCATCATTTGATATGACATGTACAGCTGATCTAAGAGGATGGAAATATTTAATGATACTTTTTTGGAGACTAATTAACACATGCATGTATATCTCCTCTGCTGGAAACGTGACTAAAGGAAAAACGCAAGAGTATGGTTTTCTTGTCTGAGGTTAACCCAAGCAAATGATGTTGATGATGTATGAAAGAAAACTGATGCCATCTTATAGCCAGCTGTTTTGGATAATATGATACCAGCACTGCCATATTTCACTAGATTTTCATGTCTGTTCTTCATCTTCGCTATTGTTAGAAATAATGCCCAAATTCCTATGTGACAGCAGTTCAATCAATTCTTCTAACTATATGCTATGTCTTGTTGTAACAGCTATAATTTCTATGAAATGACAAAATAAATATGATATGATACAAATAAAGTGCTTGATTCTATAGCTTATCTGCATGGAAAGGAGGTTTTGAGACTGGGTTCTGGCTCAGCTGGTAAAGTGATCCATAGATTACACACTGTTGAGAGGCCTAGTCGATGTTCTTTACTAGTGTAGACACTTTAGCCTGTTCTGATTATTTATGTCAGAGTCTAAAGTAAGATGGTGGGTGACAGAGAAATAAAAAGGCACAGAAAATCAGCATATGAGATGGTAATCTGCATTTCCATTTATCTCCGTCTCCATGTATTCAGCTTTTCACAGGAATCTGACTCAGGTGTAAGCTTCTCTTACAGTATTGACAACAAGGAGTATTAAACAATAAATGTAAATGTTTTTCAACTGGGTATAGATTTAGCTGTTATTAAGATCATTCAGAAATAAGGAAGAATCCAATACCGTGTACCCCAGTCCATCATGGTTTTATTGCATATACAACGACCAAAGGATCATTGTGTACCAGTTAAGTTATTCGAGGTTAATTAATGCACACTGAAACAAAACAGGCTTCTGTCACCAAGGAACATAAACAGATTAGATACAATCCATTAACCGTAAGCTAATGTATGGGGGGTGAATATGTAGGAGAGTGTGTTTTCTCATTGTGCCAGAGAGGGCCTTTCTTAAACTTCATAGAAAGAGGTCAGTGGTCTAGTATGATCCAGCTCTCTCCACTCCAGATGGTTTTCTGTCATAACCTTCCTGACATGATAAAGAAGGGATGGAGTTGGCAGTTAACTTTATCTATGCATTTGCAAAGTTAAAACAAGTTGACCTAATTTTGATCTCAAGCCCATTTAGCTTCCATTCACATATCCAAAACAATGATAGGATAACATAGATAATACATATAGGTAAATAAGTAGATGTGTTAATTCATTTGATTTAGCAAGGAATATCTAATGCTGAAAGAAAAATCTAAAACCAATTAAAAAAAAAAGAAAATGAAATGAATATGTGACAAAGAAAGGCCCCATTCTACTCAGTTAGACGAGGTTTTGGCGCCATCAAGTGGTGATTTTATAGTTGAGGGTTTCCAGGTGTGACGTTAACGCTGTTTTTCCTTGATGTAATACAAGCTTAGATAATTTTACTAGCTAATACTGTTAACTTGATACTGTAAACTCAAACATTTGAGAATTGTAATAATGTCTGATGGGTTAAGACTAATTGCTTTATCTGAAACCATGATAACTCTGTCAGACTTTTGAATAAAATGTAATTTATATTTCATACTGAGCAAACCCACATCAGCAAAGTAAAAGAAAAATTGACCCCAAAATTGACATTCAGGCTTCCGGCACATTTTCTAAAATTGACATATTGATTATATGTGTGATACATATTTTAGCATTTTTATGATTGATAAACGTTTATATTTTATTGGTATGATATTTTGATATGTTTCTATAATTCATGCTGAATTATGATGAAGATTTCTCCATCCTCTTGAAAATAAAAATACAATCATAAATAAACATAACTGCAAACTTGACTTCTGCTCTTTTTAAGAATACGCTTCTTTTAATACTGTGAATATAAAACGAACAATTAACATCAGTACTAAGGAGATTTATACATGCTACGGAGAGCTACGGAGATCACTCTAGATTCTGGACTTAGAACATTGCCCCATTTGTCAGTTGGCATGTGGTTACCATGACAACATTTATCAAACACCGCTAGGACTAGCTAAGTGCTAACTAGCTAGATGTTATGACTTATCACTTACGCATATTTTTAATATAGCTACAGTTAACTATCCAAGTTTTCTAACATTTCATACCGTGCGCCTCCATGTCAAAGTATAAGGTAAATATAAAGGACTGTGTATACATTTTGTTGTCTTGTAGGTTTTATAACGTTGCTGACAAGAAGTTAGGTTAACAGGTTGATTGCCTTAATAGCAAAGTTCCAACTAGCGTTACCACGTAGTGCATACGCAAAAATTAATGAAGAGTAACGTAGTACATTGTTGTCGTAAAGACTACATAGCGTTATACCTGTTTGAAACAATTAGCAAGTAATGAGGTATTGGGGTTAGGGTTAGGGTTAAGTTAACAAACGTTAGCTAGTAATTAGCAAACCAGAGGACTTGCTAATTGATGTGTAGTTCGCAGCTGTAAAGGGTTTGTAAAAATTTAACTTCGTTCTTAACCTTTGCAGACATCTGGATACAAAGGCTCATATGACTATAGCAAAAGTGAAGAGCGGTGAGTGTTGTTCTTAAGTTGGTTGTAACGTTATAATAAATAGTTGTTCACAAGTAACGTTACTGGTAACAGTGACTAAGTTACAATGTCTCCTCAGGGAAGGAAGAAGTTGTGTGCGTTTCAAATGTGGCCTACTCAACACCATACAGGATGTCTTGCGGCAAAGACCAGGTTGGGTTGAAGTCAAGGAGTGAGTAGGATTGTCTGTTTATATCACATCAGCTTCTCTGTCATATTTGTGGCTCGAATCTGGTATTTACTCTTTTTCTCACAGTGATGGCGAGTGGGACTTCAACTGGTGTGATGTGGGCTGGCTCAGGGAGAATTTTGATCACTCTTACATGGAGGAACATGTAAGAATAAACCACTTTCGCAACCATTATGAGGTGAGGCAGCATCAGTCTAGCATGCTTTGAGACTATAAACTGGAGATTTCAGTATATCCTTCAGATCAAAAGTCACTTAATATTTTTTCTTTGTTTCTGTTTTTTTATGTTACAGCTGACTCGCAAAAACCTCATGGTGAAAAACCTTAAAAGATACCGGAAAAATCTTGAAAAGGATATTGGCCGGATGGAGGCATCCAAATGTGATTTTTTCCCCTGCACCTTTGCACTGCCCAGCGAATATCATCTCTTTGTAGAGGAGTTCAAAAGAAGCCCTGGCAGCACCTGGATCATGAAGCCGGTTAGCTGAAGTATAAATAAAATAATCTTTAATTCAGTATTTTGATGACACCAGAAACTAAAGTTAAGTTGGCACCAATTTGCATTTAAGACATGAAAATTAACTGGTATGTTTATTTAGGTAGCAAAATCTCAAGGGAAAGGTATTTTCCTGTTCAGGAAACTGAAAGACATCATTGATTGGAAGAAGGTAATGTGTATTTGTTACATCTAGGAATTAGGTGTAAATTAAATTACTAAAAACAGACATTCTACATACACACCCACATATTCAGATTGATAATATTGTGCTTCCACAGGATGGCACCCGGTCAGAGGAACAGAAGGATGCAGCTCAAGTGGAAAGCTATGTGGCACAACGCTATATAGAGAATCCCTACCTCATTAATAGTAATAAACTGAATGAAAAATACGCTATTATTGTAAATCCAATTCAGAAAAATCATCAAATGTGCTAATAAATAATTTAACAAAACCTAATAATAGATAAATTGTGAACAGGAGGATGAGTGAGCAAATAGAATCTTTATATACAGTATATATTATATTGCTTACAGTAAGTACTTTTTATGCTTTTTGTCCCTACAGGCAGGAAATTTGATATGAGGGTCTATGTGCTGGTCACATCAGTATGTACTGAACCTTGTAAATCACAATGTTTTATACAAAATGTAAATTTTGCTGCATGCATGAATCAGTGTGTGCATATGTGTATGTGTGCTTGTGTTTCAGTATGTTCCTTTGAAGGCCTGGCTGTATCGAGATGGCTTTGCCCGCTTCTCAAGCACCCGCTTCTCCCTCAGCAGTATTGATGACAAGTGTATCCTTTTTTTTGCAGTCATAACATTTATTTTCCATTCATTTGAATGTTGATACACTTATGTGATAGTCTGGTTCTAAGTTTTTAGTACCAACTTGCCAATCATCCCTTAACAAGTTGAGCCTTTGTCTAATGAAATATTCAAGCAAAGTCAGTTTTAAATAGCCCGGTTTGACCCAATTTCTTAGGCTGTTGTTCCTAATTTTGTCGCTTTCATCCACATCCCCGTGGAAAACATGATTACGTCATTAAAGTTCCCAAATTCTACTTAGTGGACCTTTTCAGATATGCACCTCACCAACGTGGCTGTTCAGAAAACAGCGCCAGACTATGATCCTGAAAAGGTGTGTAATTCAAGAACTTGTTAGTGCATATTTAAGTCAGTTTTTCTGAAATGTATCCACTTTAACCAATTCTGTCTCCTTTTTACTCCTGCATTGTTTTATTCATCTCTAAATAGGGATGTAAGTGGCAGATGCAGCAGCTTCGAAGATACCTGACTGCAAAACACGGCAGAGAGACGGTAGAAATCCTGTTTAAAGAGATGGATAACATATTTGTCCGCAGTCTACAGAGTGTACAAAAGGTCATTATAAATGACAAACACTGCTTTGAGCTCTATGGGTACGACATTCTACTGGATCAGAACCTCAAACCGTAAGTGCTCATACGGTCTACACATACACTATGCGTATGCCAACACAGTGCATCATCACCTACACATATTCACTTGCAAACATGCACTAAGGCATGCGTGCTCACAAATAAGCACATAAGGGCACATGTACAGACAAGAAAACATGGCACACGTTTCACTTGCCTTCCCAGATAACAAACAA
Organism: Siniperca chuatsi; assembly: GCF_020085105.1. NCBI lineage: Eukaryota > Metazoa > Chordata > Actinopteri > Centrarchiformes > Sinipercidae > Siniperca > Siniperca chuatsi. The sequence continues at coordinate 13,479,190 of NC_058051.1, read as the reverse complement.
AGCAGTAAATCTGTTAGTGTTAGGCTGCAAAAATGACCATGTCTGAATAACCTCATAAATATATCTGAAAAACTGAAGGTATGCAATAATCCTGCTGTAAATAATAGCTCACACACTAATAACAGTGCCTCTCTCCAATGCAAATATTGTAACATTCATTCACTTGCTTGTGCCTACCTAACAATCTTCATTGAACTGTTTGCTGATCCCCATAGATTGGCCTAATGCCGACTCAAAAGGCTAAGTAAATGTTTGGTGAATGTCATCACCCTCCATCTCTTTGCAGGTGGTTAATTGAGGTGAACGCCTCTCCGTCACACACACCCAGCAGTCAAGAGGATTACGAGATGAAGTGCCGGCTGCTGGAAGACACTTTGAACGTTGTTGATATGGAGGGAAGGTAAAGGCCTCTTTCTCATCAAGCGTTTGCCTTTTTGTCACAAGGTGAACAAGGTGTGAGGGTGTGTTTGTGTCTCTCCATTGATTACAGACATCACATTCTTTATTACTATTCACTAATCTGTACCAAATTGGAAGTATAATCTTTTGAGCCTGGGTTATGGCATATTTGAAAGTTAAGAACATGGGTGGAAAGAAGCACCTTTGACAGATTGTGTCATAGCAACAATAAACAACTTACTATCATTTTCCTCAGATCACAAGGTAAATGCTGTACAACAGACGATAAAATGAGTTCGTTTTATCTTTCTGCCACACTGATGCTGCGTTCTCATTAACTGTTTTTTCTCATTAGGCTGACTGGCAAGGAGAAAAGGGTGGGTGGCTATGATCTCATGTGGAACGATGGCCCTGTCTATAGAGAGGATGTCAACCTAGAAACATTTGGCAGTTCATGTTTCACTGCCAACACACACTTAGGTAACCTGCCAGTGCTGCTATTGCAAACCTTTTGAGGCAACAAGATTTTTTTTTAAATTGCAAGGCATTCTGATAAATGTGCAAAAGTATACATCCAATTAAGACCATGGTATTTGATCATGTGGGAAAGCCTTTATCATTATATTTTTACTATTTGCTGCAAATATATACCCGTTCTTTTGTTTCAGGGTGTGTGAATGACAGAGAGAAGCAGCTTCGCCGGCTTCTAAAACCATTTCCAGGCCAGAAGAGGATGTAACACACTCATCATTTTTATGTCCCACCACTATAGTACTTGGTATGTGTCTGGAAGAAGACAGGTTCCAGTGAACACAGATAACTGAAAAACATACTAAATGAGCTCTCTGTGATGATCTGATCAGATTCCAAGCACCTACATTGAAATCTGAATATGCAAATGAATGAAAACCTTTTCTTAAAACTACAGCAAACCTTGTAATACTTTCGATCTCAGAGTTCCATGTCAAGTATACTTGTATACAGTATTTTGCTTATGAATGCAGTAATTAGCATGATTAATGACCACAAGTGTAACTGGTTAAGTTTGGGATGTTAGCTGTGTCTCAGTAATAAAGACAGTTGTGAAGTGTGTATGATTTCTTCATGTGTTCCAAAGAATGGCAAATGGATCAATGTCCCTTGAGTGCAAAACATTTATTTCTATGCCTTACAAATACTTGCATTCAACACTGAGAAAATACATACCACAATCTTTCTGCGTGCGTGTCAACATAATGTACACATTTATAATAACATCGCCACTCCTGGCCCCTTATCTATGGCTTCGATACTTTACATGAATATTAAGTAAAGAGGTGCAATCTGAATACATATCACATTATTTACATCAATGTAATGCACATGGTAAATCACAACAAACAGATAAGACACTAATGTAAACAGTGTTCTAAAGACTTCAAGTATGCAGTGGAATATGGAGGTGATATGTATAACATTACCATGTTACAGCCTAACAGCTATGATGTGATGAAATTCCATTGAATCACGGGAATGGCCGATGGTACAGCATGGTAGACGTTAAGTTACATTCAGCTCTTTTACTAAATATTTTCTTTTTGTGCATGATGATGTAAACATAATAATGACAATGATGAATACAAGTCAACCACAACACTTTTCATAAATATAACTATGGTATATAAAATTTGGAAAAATATGCTTTTACATTCGTAGCAAACATTACACTTCATCTTCAATGATAGAAAGAGCTCAGCTCTATGCAAAATACAGTATATTATCATAGACTACAATTCAAGCTGTTCAAACATGAAAAGCCCTTGTAACCAAAATTTCAAAACCATTGCACAAATATATCTGAAACAAATTACATTACTGCAGTACACCACCACTTATTGCGCCTCCTTCTTTTCAGCCAAAGATGCTTTAACTTAACATAAGTCTTAAAACATGAGGCACCAAAGAAAGTATAAAAAGCAACATCAAGTAAAGCAAGAGCAATGAAAACAAATACATTCCAACATCAAAAACTCCACTGGTAACGGCTATGGTTGTATTCGATGACTAAAATGTAATGATCCGCGTTAAACTTCACTATGGATTACTTATGCTGAAAGCTATCAATGCTTATTTTATGCCTATTTCAACATTAGTAGCATACTGAGAGATGACTGTGCAGTGCAACAGAGTTCAATTTACATACAAGCTGTGTTTTTAGAATCCCCGTAGTGTTTTGAGTCATAATGAGCCTTCTGTCAAAACACTGTCCAACATTATGGCTGTATACTTACTGTACAGTTTGAATGAAACACAATATGTATATATAATTCTGTTCTATTTGAGTGTCATATTATGCTTTGATATCATTGCTGTTTTATCGCTATTCTAGCTGTTCAAACTCTTGTTAATTTTGACCTTTTGAAAGCTGTACACCACTGGCTGATTTACTGTAGACTGCTGTATAACAGTTACATGTTAGTATTACACAGATTACACAGAAAGCAAGCACAGGTTCAAGCTCCTGTACCTAATAACCACTAAGTAAAGCACTATACTGTAGGTCTATTGGGGTTATTTTGCAACAAAGTGCACATTTTTTGTTTTGCCATTCTGTTTACTACTATGTGGTGCTTTGGAGAGAGACTGCGGCTCTTTAGCAGCTCTTTTAATGGCAGTTTTAGATGCCTGACCGCCTGCCTCTGTCCTCTGCCAGTCTTTCTCTACTCTCTTGGAGGTGAAGCCCTCTCTCTTACTTGCAGCAAAAACCTGCTTCTCTGCACCAGCCGCTTTACTGCCACCAGGCTCTTTTTTAACATCTGTCTCAGAGTTAGCTCTGACGCGGCTTTTCCTCACCTGACCTCTGCTGTTTGGGTTAGTTCCAGATTCCTGGGGTTGCTTACGGGCATTGCCTGTGGCCTGCATGTGTCTGAGATGACTCCTTCCAGCTGAGGGGCTAACCGGGGTCTGGGCTCCTGCTCCTGCTGCTGCTGCCCCTCCTCCTCCTCCCCCTTGTCCTCCTGGGCTCCTACCTTCTGTGGAGGTTGCTCGGGTCTCACTGCTGCTCCTCTTCGCTGGAGCCCCAGGTCTGGCTCTTCGCTCAAGCAGTGGGCTGAGCCGCGAGTGCCGCTGGTAGGCATAGGCAGAGCAGCTTCCATTACACAACGGGTAGCGAATGTGACAGTGAGGGCAAACTGGGAAGCGGGAGTGCTGATGCTGGGCTGAGGCAGGTGATGGGGGGTTGTTGACAGGTGTGAATGGGAAGGCTCGCTGGCTGTGCCGCAGCCCTTTAGGGGAGTTGAGTCGGGATGGTGGAGCTGTGTGAGGCCTGGGTGGGTGAGCAGTGGTGGCCGAGGGGAAGCCTTGTGGCCTTGAACGGCTTCCAGGCGGACGGCTGCTCTCTGCTTGCGCCGTTTGGATCTGGAGCCACTCCAGCTGCAGCAGCCTCTCCAGGTACTTCTCTAAGTCCCCTACAGGCTTGGGCCGGGGGGCACCACGTCCCTCTGTATGAAGAAACACTGCAAGCTGTCTCAGGCTCCAGCTGTTGAAGGGAGGAGGCAGAAAGTCTGGGTAACTGTAGCTGGGTTTTTCACTCTCATCCTCATCACCCACAGTCCCACAGGGTCCTGGGAAATCCGGGGGAAAGTCATTAGTGTTAATAACCTCGGCCCGGAGGTTGAGGTGAGGAGGGGTGCAGGGGGTACAAGGCGAGGGCAGCACAGGCAGCCTCTCAGAGTCTGACAGATCACTGGCACTGTCAGTGTCTAAATCCTTCTGGTTGTAGTGATGCTGTAGTGCCTCTGGGGTGGGGGCTGGGGAGTGTGTTAGGGGGTGCGCTGGTATGTGTCGTAGCCCTGATATTGGGGAGAGAGGCAGGGAGAGGGCTCGCCGATTCTTCCCCATCCCACCGCGATTCTGGTGTAGCTCATCGCTGGATTGTGACATCCGTTGATTTTCGCGTTTCTCCTCTTTCCGGTGCACAGATGAGTGTTTGCGGAGTTGAGGTCTCAAATCTTCTTCAGGGCTGTAAAGAGACAGATGAGTGTAAGGAAAAGCTGTTGGGGAATTAGGGATCTACTGTATCTTAAACAACTGAAGCATTCAGTAAGAATGCAAACCTCTCTCCACACATACCTTGACAGTTTGCTTGTATTTCGTGTAGTGCCAGATTTGACCCTGCCACCTTTTGTCTGTGCACCCTGTAAAACAATCATTATGGAAATTGTGTGATTATTTCTGAAGACACTGTCTTTCTTTTAAATCTATCCTGTCAAAAGACAAACATTATCTCTCTTTAATTTACCAGGATGCCATTCACTCACCCTCTGCACTGCTGTCAGTGTGTCCTTATCTTGACCTGGTCCTGGGAGGCCATTTTTTATTTGGCCCACTGCTTTCTTCATCTTGTTACCTTTCTTTGAACTGTGGAAACATAATAGTGGTTTGTCAGGCTCGCCTCTAACCTATGAGATAAAACATGACAAGTTTAATTCTGTCTTAGATGTGGCACTGTAAAATCAGGCCTACCTGGTTACTGGCCCGCTATTTTCAGTATTTTTTACCCGAATCTTCTCTTTGGAGATGACGCGTTTCAGTGCAGTGGATGCTGTGCGTTCCTGCATGATGGGCCCCATGTTGCAGGTCGCCAGAGGGGATGTTATTGAGGCCAGCGCAATTAAATGATACGGTAGCTAAAGAACCCAACCGACATCTCGGATCAGATACCCTATTCTGAGAACGACGCTAAAAACACCCATTTTCTCAAAAGTGCTGCAATGCATCATGCGCAGATGTCGACAGTCGTTTCTCCACTGCAGGTTAAACTCGTCCTTCTGTTTGTCGTCGACTCACCTCTGTTGAATAACAATTCAGCTGTTGTTTTACTGAATTGGTGACAGCAGACACATCTTTTTGTCGACTGTCATCGTCCTCGCCATTAAAAATACAAGACGGAACGCATACGCTTTGTTTGGCTCGCCGTCCCAGTCAGATAGGTTTGTTTACCTGCTGCTGACTGGCTCGCCGTTTGTGTCGAAGTGGGCATCAGAGGTGCATCATGGGACTTGAAGTAAAGGCATACTAGTCGCTCTTTCAAACAAAATATGCAAACGCTCTTTGACGAGTCGACTTACTATAGATAAACAATGAGAATACAAGTGGGGAAACAGCCAACGCTGTGCTTGCGGAAAGAAGTTAAAAAGAATGCAAACAAATGTAACGGTTAATCTTAAATTACTCAATCTCCCATGCATCGTCAGTGACATTCTGGTCCGTTTGCAGCTTCCTGTAAACTGCGCGCATGTTAGCTGATCTCCATCGACAGAACGCTACGGACATGTACGTGTGCTGGAGCGTTATGAAGGTGGTTACCAGTTACAAAATCGGGTTACGTGATCGCGGCCAAAAGCGGAGACTCCATGACGCACGGAAACGCGCAGCTCTAATAAACAACATTACATTAAATGGAGGATCAAGCTTAGGCTACATCCGGCAGCTTAGATGTAACTTACGCTTCATATCTTTATATGGTGAGGTGATGTCAACGTATCATGTTAATGAACCATATTAAAGGCAGTTTCAGTAATGCTACAAATACTCAGAGAGAGTATAGCAGACTGTATGCATTCAGGCACGTACTCCCAGAGTACACGCCCACTCTTGTTCCTTCTGTGACTGTTTCTGTCTTGTTAGAATTGCAGCACAACATCATGCATTGTTTTGGTAAAAAAAAAAAGAGTACACTACTGTTATAGCTGGGTCATTATGCTTTTGAGCAGAATACATTTTGGAGATGAATGTGACATAATTCCAATAAATTACGCTTCACAGATTTCTTTACAGGTGAGCAGGACACCAGTTCTCACAGACCATGGATAGACGGTGGTTTATTGGACCTGAGAGGATTTCCTCTACAAAATCTGAAGAGCAGATGTCCAGGCCCCGCATGACTATCAACCTGACTGAAATGCTTCGAGCTGACAAACCTAATGCAGTAAAGAAGCCAGTTCCAGTCCGCCCCCCAAGCCCCAGAGTCTCTCTGCCAAGGGGACAAGAGTTCCGACGCAGTCTCTCCTGTGAACCCACGCCTAAACCCATCATCCGACAACGGTCACACTCTCTGCCCTCCGCCACAGAGAAGAAGAAGCAATGCAGAAATGTCGGTGTGCGGTTTGTAGACTCTTTGGGGCTCGACCTGGAAGACATCAGGCTTTTCAAATCTGGAGAGGATCCATTTGTACCACATCATGTTACCTTTAGATTGTTGATGGGTGCAGAGTTGGCAGATGGAAGGCATCTGGAGATATCCTTGCCATACTTGAAGCCATTTTTTGCCCAACAACCTGGCGACCAGCCAGGATTCCTGCATCGTCTGCGTGAGCAGAAAGTGTGTCTGGAGAGAGTCTTGTGTTTTGAACTGGGTGTCATTGGAATCACCCAGGTCCTCAATTTGGGCTTTGAGAAAGATGTCACAGCTCGCTATTCATTTACAGAGTGGAGGAGCTGCACAGAAACTAAGGCCTCTTGGGTGTCCACCATCAACAAGACCTGGGAAGGAGAAGGGAGCCAACTCAGTTATGATACATTTCGTTTCCACCTGCCTGTTCCACCATTCCTGCAGCCAGGAGCAGTGTTACAGTTTGCCATCCAGTACAAAGTCTGTGGTGCTGAATACTGGGACAACAATGATGGAGAGAATTATAAGTTAGTTTGCCATAACTACAAGCTCACTGTGCCCAAAGAATGCGAGGATAGCATGGTGCACTTCATTTAGGATGCTGACTAAAGGTAGAAGAAACCTATTTCGAGCACTTTATGACTGTTGTCAGCAAGACCTATTAAAAATGTATAAGTGCATTGGAACATATAATGTTCATTTTGTTAGTGCTAACAGAGGATTTCTTTGAATCAAGTTAGGTTCAAGATAAACTGTTAACTCTGGTAACTAACTAACCAGAGTGAAATTTACACTAGAGCGCTTATACATGATGCCAACTTTAGTGCCACTGTTTTACTTTTGTTTTCTTTTTAAAAATTGCACTGTATTATTTGATTTTCGTGGCTATTTCAAAATTGCACTTTAATGTGGGAACATCCAATGAAAGTGACACCCACTGAGCATTGCATAAATACTCAGTGAAATTTAAATTAATGCACTTCAGTCCACTGTTTTTTTCCAGCTGGGTATTTGACATAGAAAATAGTTTTATACAATGAAGGAATTTGGTCTGCTGAACCATTTTGATCTGTATTCAGAGTTTATTTTTGAGTCAAATGTTGTCAAACCAAATGTCCAAACCATGTAATAGATAAAAAATGTATGAATCAGAAATCAATGCTTTTGTTTAACAATAAAGCACAACTACACACAATGTTCAACTTGTAGTATTTTTTTGTTTAGTAGTCATTTATATTCTTATTGATAGCTAAGTCCCACCTCCTCTCCTAGCTAGCTTCTGTGACTCAATGGGTTTTCTCCTTGCCTTTTTATTAGCCTTTCTGAAAACATATTCTTAGTGACAAAATATTCTAAAACATAGCTTTTTGTCTCAGTTTTCAGCTAAATGGGAATAAACTACTGTAATCACAACATGAAGCTACAACAGCTCCCAGTTGCTGGGGAAACGTAGCCTAGCTGTTGAATACTAACAAAATAAATGTTGTATAATCTTTGTGAAAGTGGAGACTTGCTCTAAATGTAATATCCTGTACAGGAGTGGATATCTGTTTAGGATGAAGTACGGACAGAAAACCCGAGAGACATGTTTCACCTTTCCCCGAAAAAATTATGGATGAATCCCTCTTTGAGAAACCTCAGTGAGACGAGTTTTAAAAAGTAGTGGAGAGAGGAGAGGAGAGGAGACTGAAGGTGGAAATTAGCGACTTGTCACGCGCCTGCGTGATCAACAAAAGACTTCGCGCGTTTTTCACTGGTTCAATTGAAAATCCGTCAAAGCTGTAAAATAATAGGCATCATGTCATATTTTTGTGCGACATTTGACACCACAGTAAGTAACGTTGTAAGAATAATACAATCCGATATCGTATCCTCAACGATATTAGTTACTCAGTCTGTTAAACGTTAACTTTAGAAATTACTGCTAGCTAGGAGAGATAATGTTAGCTAACACTAGCAGCAGGTATCATTAAGCTAACGTTAACTTAACGTTACTCTTCAGAGTAAACGTGAGGCAATAAATGTGGCTAACGTTAGATGCTGAAAGTCAGTTAGGTAGAAATAGTTTAGTTTATGTCAAACTGTATGTATAAGTATAGTTACCTAAATGATCTAAAGAAGGTTTATGTCAATAGTGTTGACAGACAAATGTGATAGGGTTAGCTTGTCAACGGTTACATAATGTTAGTTAACATAGGTTAACTTACCTTTACAATCATTTTAAGTAATTTTGTAACTTGTAACTGTAATTTACCTTTACAGTCATTTTAAAGACAGCACAGGCCAAGTGGCAGTAAAGCTGTTCCTCGGAAGGAAGAATGGCACAGGGTCAGGACACACAGGTGGGAATGCAAACCTTTAACAGTTCAGCTTACCAACATTACTGCCACTTAAAGTAAGGTTAACGTTACTTAAATATTTGTTGTTGAAGTACTATAATGATGACAAGTAAGCTTTGATGAACTCTTTTCATGTGCAGTTGGAAAAAGTCATTGATGAGGTGTTAAAGTGTGGGGATATCCAAGCTCTGGATGTATTCTTGCAAAGGGACATACATGAAGGGACCCTCATAAAATGTTCCCAACAATTTCTCACCAAATTGGATAAACTTGTCAGCAGGGTAAGATGTAGCCCCACTCACTCACAAATATGCCATGATGCTCTGTTGTTTGTAGGTTTAATGAAACCTTATCTATATTGTTTATGTAGAGTTTGGATCAAAAAGATTCCAAATCAGCCAGTTTGGGTCTTGCTATCCTCTACAAGTGTGGGAAAAACCTGAAACTACCTGGTGGTTGTCAAGGGCTGTCAGGAATAATAGCTCAAGGCCTGCTCAAAAAGATAAGTATACATCTAATACATACAGGCATACAGTGTGTGAGTGCTGTATAGTTAATTGTACAATTCAGTTGTTGATTGAACCTGGTTTCATGCACATGGTGCAGTGGTTTGAGAAATGCAGGCAACTGTGGATCCAGTGTGGCCCACAGTGGGATGAGATCTTGTTCAACCTCTCTGAGGACTTCTTTGATGCCTTAATGGTGAGCTAATGTCCAACAGTAGAACACATTTTGTATAATAAAACAGTGTACTACTCATGTTAGTGGCCATAATGTAAAACTGTTCACTTTCAACAACTTTCCTCCCTTTTACAGGTGGTTCATGACACATGCAAAGAGGGTATGCTTATGCATTTCTTTTCTTTATTTGTATTCCATCCTCAGTATGTCATCTTCAATTTGCCCTTTTTAGGACCCAAGTGGAAATTAAAACTAACATTTGTATAGTCCACCTTGAATTGCTAAATGTTTAGATAATTCCTTCTGTAGCAAACAAAGTATAATCTTAAAGTCACAGTATTACTTGAATCTCTTTGTTTGTTACATAGATAGTGTTAAATTCTCCTCATGCTAGTGTCAAAATTAGAAATTTTGATCCCACTATCCCACTTGTGTAAGGGCACTATCAAATCAGGTGCTCTTAACATTGTTTTGGGGTAATTCTGTTCCTTATAGCCTGAAAGACTGCAGGGACAGATTCAGGTGGAAGCATTTATCATACAAGACAAGCTTCTTAGAACCACATCAATGCATACATTTCAATACTTTCATGATGAATCGCAGTATAAAAGAAAAAGCTTTGTCTGTATTCACAGTATTGCCGCAACATGATTTTTTGCAGGAACATACAAAATCACAGAGTCCTTCCTATATCCTGTTGGTCAATTGGCAGTAGACCCTAGAATCTACATCCTGATCCAAAAAGAGGTTTGAAATAGTTTTTTAATATCATTAAAAACCACAAGTCAGGTGTTTGCTCATAAATAAACTTGCTAATAATGTTCTAACAGGCAATTCGTAAATTTAACTTAATTCTGGACAAAATCCCAGTGGAGCTTAAGAAAGAGAGGAAGATCCTAACATCACAGGAGGCCTCAGATTTCATGTATGTCATGGTAGTTTCCTCATAGTAAGCATCATTATTACTCATTTTTTACTGTATCCACATGCTCTTGAACTTTTGCTTGTTTATCATATTTTTACAGGATCAAGCTGGCTGGTCAGATATTGGAGGGTGGTGGTAAGTCTTTTTTTTATAAATACTACCATCTCTCTTCACCAAAAACCATACATAGACACAAAAAATGTACAACACAGTCTGTTTGCGTCAGATTACGACTTGCAGACAGCCCTGATGGAGGCATTGTGCAGAATGGCCACTCCTGACCAGAGGAAGGAGCTGGCAGATCAATGGTTCAGCATGGAGCATGTGGCCAGCGCCTTTGTCAAGATCTGTGATTCTGAGTTTGAGACGGTAAAAACGTGTAATTTATCCAAGCGCATCACCTTTGACTCTCATTTGCATTTACATTTTGTTGCACTGCAGTGGTAATATATTGTAATAATATAACAACAGGAGCTACATATAATTGAATGTAAATGTGTGTGATTTCAGGATTGTCGCAAGTTTCTGAACTTGGTGAATGGGATTCAGGGAGACAGGAGAAGGTACACAAAAACCACATCTCAGTGCTTCCCAAGACATGGTCTGGGGAACTTGACGGGTCATTAGGGTTGCCACTCAAAAGAGGAACATTTCATTTTAACTGTAATATCTCACCCTTGACTCTAGTACATGAATGAGAGAATGAATAAGATTGACTGTTTTGATTATAGTTCTGCGTCTCTCCGCAGTACACCCATAGAATACATTTCTAACATTCTTTTCATGAAATTCTCTAAATGTATACAGTATTTGGGGGTCCTTGATAGGACAAAGGTAAGGTACACAAGTAGTGCTGATGGTAGATGCACATAACTAAGAACAATGTCCTTTCTGTACTATAGGGTGTATTCCTACCCTTGTTTGGAGGTTTATCTGGACAAGTATGAGGTCAGTATCAGCAGAATTTCTATGGTTCAAAAAATGGGAGTACAATTACAACATTACATGTCCAAAGACACAAAGTAACAACTACAGATTTTGTCTGTCGGCACGATCAAGGCAAGGATATAGAACTTATCAAGCCTTTGCCTTCTTGATACAATTAACTGTTCATTTAAGTGTTAAGATAGTTTGCATGTAAGGTGGAATGTCACAATCCACAATGTACTCCTAAGTGTATTAGTAGATGTCTTGAAAGGATTGTGGTTATGTTGTCAGCTCCTGATGCCCGCTGATGAGAAGCTGGAAGAATTTTGGATCGACTTCAACCTTGGCAGCCACAGCATCTCCTTCTACTTCTCTTTGGCTGATGAAGAAGCGCAGGTACCTCAAGATCATTAATGAAAGTGAAAATCAAAAAATGCAACATTTACATAATCAACAGTAGATGCATATCTGTTAGCGCCTAACATAGAGTGGTTTCCCTTTCATGTAGGAGGGCCAGTGGGAAACGATATGTATCAACGAGAATGAAGTCCGAAGCTACACTGTTACAGGTAATCAAAGCACAAAGACCACTGCATTTGTATTTACTCGCTCAGCGCTAGCTGCAAATTTCACCCAAACACAATTATATGTATTGTATTATGCTTTTCCATGCTTCCATCCATATGTGGATAGATAGAAAAATACCACTTGTCCATTAAACCACAGGCATTTTGGTGCATGAGTGAACTTAATTGCTTTAGTCTGGAAACAAGCATAACAGATTAATCAAGAGTGCTAAACCTCAGAGATAGATAATATCCCCTTTTGATTTGCATGTGACTGGCCATGTCTTACTGGCCAGTATTTGCTTGTGTGTGGGAGTGAGTGCGTGTCTCTATAATACAGAGTGTTCTTTATCTCCAGAGGAGGGCAAGAGGCAAGTCTTGCAGTTAAAGCTGTCAGAGGTGGTGGTCGTGGGTGCAGTGGAAGGATCGAGTCTTAGCATCCACTTCAGTTCCTCCCTGGACATCATGCAGGCTGCTCGTAGCGTCTATGGACACAGCAAAAACAAAGTAGGCCATGGCATATTTGCTCCATTCTTATTGGCCACAATATCAATAAGAATATTTATTTGGCATTTTGCATTAACAAGCATCTCTTCCTGTAAGGGCTTTGTGGGAAAGACAGGCACCTCTGTAGTGAAGACTACAGTTAAAATTATAATGGAAGAGAACAGCTCCCAGGTAAACAATGGTCTGTTAACATAATGCTCTCAATATACAGCTATGATGTGATCGGTGTGGTCATTACAAATGCCAAAATGTATTAAATTGGAGACAGCTTGGGAGGGTGCCTATTTATAAATGGGACTGGGTCCTTTTTGAGATTGCCTTAGAACAAATTGTTAAGATACAAGATGTAAGTTATGTTCAGTAAATTATATGGCTACAGACAAAAAAATCTTGTGGCTGATGAAAAAGCTTTCTAAGTGTGTTTGTGTGTTGGTACTGCATGCCACTCTCCATGCAGGTTGTTCCAGAGAGTCAGATGTCTCTTGGTGAAAGTGAGAAAAATACTGTCCCCTACATTTTACCTGCCTCGTCTGCATCTATACAGGTGAAAGAGTTTTGTACTGCATATTAAATCAAATATGTAGCTGTTAAGTGTACTTTAACACAACCCATAGGTTTGTCAATGACAACTGTCTTTTGACACTTCTGTGAGATCATAAACATACATAAGCAGGCTTTCCAGGTCTTTTGGATTTTCAAGGTACAAGGTAATTTATTTATCATTATACAACACAAGGTTGTACAACAACATTAAGTTAGTAGTCCTTTCATGCTACACACATACAATATATAAATCCTACAGTTATTTACATATATACATACACATATACACCCAGGAAATAATTCAGTGCATTTTTTGAATTTGAGTATGAGAGAATGCAAGACAGCAGCAACAAGATAGTGAAGATAATAATATGGTTATTATGTAAACACAGAATCCTCATCCCCGAGTCTTGCGCTTCTTCAGTTCGGAACACGGTCCACCCGTTGAGTGCTTGATCCGGGATGTTGGTGGAGCCGGTCTCTGCAAAGATGTGGGCACAACAGTTTCAGATTTCCTGTTGCTTGGCCAGCCTGAGTCCCATTTCGTCCAGAGCGGACATTAGCAAGGAGCAGCCTTAAGTCCGAACAGGGCCAACTTGGCTCCTATCCCGGCTCTTCCTCTCTTCCCGGGGCGATCATACAGCACAGCTGGGGTGTCTGGTCTGGTTTATCTGGTTGGATGGATTGTCTCAAGGTCCACTGCTCTTTAATCCAAACCCCAGCTTAGTGGCTTCCTTTTCCAATGAATAGGTAATACGTGTTTGAGCAATAAAGCCTGAAAAAAATAAGATAACAGATAAAAACAAAAATGTGGCAGAGTTTGAAAGAGCTAGCCTACAGGCCACAGCATCTACATGCGCAGCTGTTGCCATAGTCAAAATCTCCTGATCCAGTCGATTTGAACAGTTTTGGCTTATCCCTTAAATCAAATCCAGTCAGACATCATTCAGTGATATTACAGCAATAAAGCCGAAAACCCCCAATTTATAACAAAAATTTAGCAAGTTTGAAGGAGCTACCAGCCACTGTATCTACATGCACAGCCATTGCCATTTTTGTGGTTACAGTAGTAATTTATTCTAATTCAGTCAATATATAGTTAATATATTATTTTTTTTCTAATTACCTTTAGTAAATAATTTGTAATAAGTAGCCTACATTAAATGACCGTTTAGAAATAACAGTGGGTTTGATCTGTTATTACACTATTTTGTATAAAATGATTTAATGTAACAATGCAGTACATAACACTACTATGTTTTATGCTTACAAAAGATGACTCAGCAGTGGACTGTTTGAGAGAAAGAAGATTAAGGATGGTTAAATTAAAGTGTTAAACTGTTATGATATTAATGGACTTCAGTTGAGATTGTTAACAAATAGTCGTCAATTTCTCAATCTTATTTGTAACTACTCTACCATCCTGTGTTATTGCTGCATAAAAAGAAACCTAATATAATATATCATTCAAAAAGTGCAATTTTTGTCACCTGACACTTAGAGCACTAACTGAAACCTGAAGCCTTAAAAAGTCAAGGCCAGTAGAGGGTGTAGAGAGCAAGGGAACCAACCATGTCAGGTTCATGTATTTGTCGACCAAGGAATCATTGACACTGAAGCCACTGAATCCCTGTTGAGTGCAGAATTTATATATTTCCCTTCTGTAGGTGATCCTGTGCTATTAACGTTATGTGGGAAAAAATTATGGGATAATTTCAGTATCACATTTAAATTGACCATTTAAGGAAGCCACACAAAAGATTCAAGATTCTGATTTTCCATCTAGATGGTGACCCCAGCCAAGATAAGGATTTCAGAGTCTACCACCTTCATCAGCAGCAGTACAGGAGGAAGTGTGCGTGGTGCCGGTTCCCTCTCTGCTGTTATGCCATCAAGTAGGTGACACTTGAAATTGTCAAGAATAGCTGTTACACCAGTTCCAGTGTTGTTTTATTATCTTCATGGTATCGCCAGTCCTTGAAAGTTTGAACAAAAACCTTAAAATTCAAAATAAATGTAATTAAATTCAAAACAATTAAAATGCACTAAACAGTAATAAAGATTTAGCTTTTGTGCAGTGGAATCACAGATTTGTTTGTGCTGCCTGTCTATTCTTTTATGAATACAGGGTTAATAGCACAATATGCAAACATTTATTTTGCATTAAATCTTCTTTTCTAAACTCTTTGGATTATATGTTTCTTACTCATATCCATATTCACATCCACAATATTGTAGCCCATACCATTCCAGACAGTTTGTTCCACCTGATGGGAAACTCCTTATCGTTTTTTTAATTCTTTCTTTCTTACTTTCTTATTGTCTGTGAAGATAAATTAAAGACATGTAGATTCAACTCTCAACTATGACATTGTTATTTTTTCCCTTTAAAACACTCCAGCCAAGGGTAAAGGGAAGCCATCTCTGGAGATGGTTCATTCATGCGATAGGCAAGGTGAATTTTACCTGGGAGAGCTAAGGACGACTGCAAAGACCTGCAGTCATGGCACAACACCTAACAGCACATCAGCAGGTGGCATGATAGAGCAGGTATGACACATACTGAATATACTGCATTTAACATGGTACACAGGCTGTGTAAGCGTTCAAAATACTAAACACTGTTTTAAGCTCTGAATTGTCACTCAATAGCAAGCCCAAATGTGACATCACAGTATGCAAAATGTGATATTGTTTTTGCTTTTGGAATGTTACCTTAATTTCATGGTGTCTGTCTCAGAGTGATACGTCTCTACAGAGCACGGCTTCCAAACAGGCCATTAAGAATAAGGTTGGCAAACACAAAAAGGTATAATCATCAATGTTTGTAAATAAAGTTAAGCTAGTAATTGTTGTCTGCTTTAGCACAATATTTCAGAACAGTTTTCAGTATATGAGTTTATGATGCGATTGAACTAAAAAATACATCATCCTGTTGCATTTGTTGTCTCTGCTTGTCCTACAGAACATACCAGTGGCAAAAGCAGTAGATATAGTTCTTGCTGGACAGGGAGAAGAACAGTCTCTGGGTATTGTACTACTATAGTGACTTTGAATTAGCCCAGAAATACAGCTACACTGTTATTCTTCAGAGGCTCTTGAACCCACCACTGATCTTTTTACTTACAGAGCATAGTTTTGTGCCTGACACCCAACCCAGAACTGGAAGAAACATGTAAGCGCTGTGAAAAACCTCCACACTGTTTGCAAGTCTACTGCCATCAGAGTAACCAATCTGATTGGTAATGTTGTGTGTATTTGTGTTTATACAATATGTATATAGAGTGTATATCTGAATATGTTTTTTTGTTTGAATTGCAGATCTTCTAACTGGAACAAACTGTCAGTTTCTGAAATGCTAATGATGCCCACACAGAAAATCAATTCTCTGCCAAGACCTGGTAAGCAAAGAAGTCATCAAATCTCTTTACTATCTCTAAGACGTCACAAATTTTTTTGCACAATAAAAGCTAGTAACACACACAAAACCCAGCTAAGTCATCTAACTTTTATTTTGTTTTTAAATTAAAAGATTTTTTCTCTTTAGAGCCTCGCTCAAGTTCGGCACAACAGCAGGAGCACCTGTCCTCAGCACAGAGATTGTCAGTTCCAGTTCTCGGCCCAGTCAGCCAAAACCAACTCCATACCGAACTCACCCAGCACCTGCAGCAGGTCCTCGGTGAGAGGAACCAAGATCCTGCACCTCAGGTGCTAGCTGCACCCCAGAGAAAAATGTCTGATATCAGAGAGGACTCTAAAAGCAGATGCTCTGTGGACCGGTGTGCTTCCACATTGTGTACTCCCAAAGAGCAGCTGGCTCAGAGAAATGGCCTGGCCAAAAGCAAAGGCCAGATGTCACTGGAGGCAGATGCTGCTCTAATCAAAGCTCCAGCCAAGGCCTCCACAACCAAAGCTCTGCAGGAGCGAAAACCACCCAAGGTTAAGGTTGAAAGTAACTGGGCCCTGTCAAGCAAAAAGAAGGTATGAATTCTGTAAGCCATTCTAAGGTTATTAATGTTGTATATTGTGATTCTCACACCTTTTACTGTCTCTACTCAGAGAGATGCAGAGGTGGCAGGCAGCATGGTGAAGCTCATCTCTAGCCACTATAAGATTAACACCCAGTCCGCAGCAAAGGATACTGCAGAAAATATCCCTCAGAGCTGGAGTCCTCCTTTTGTCAACAGGTATACACATTGATGTTTGTATGCCTACATTATGTTATACTGTAGTAAATGAAAAAATGTCATTGCAAGCATTACTGTGCCACTTATTGATGGTTTGTG
The DNA here is from genome assembly GCF_020085105.1 of Siniperca chuatsi. Taxonomy (NCBI): domain Eukaryota; kingdom Metazoa; phylum Chordata; class Actinopteri; order Centrarchiformes; family Sinipercidae; genus Siniperca; species Siniperca chuatsi. The sequence goes on along the minus strand of NC_058051.1, from coordinate 13,461,866 downwards.
TTTTTGTAATAGGCCAATCTTCAATATGAGTTGGTTATCAACTGCTAAAGTAAGTGATCATTTCTTGATTTATGGTGAGGAGTAACTTTAAGTTACTTTTATCCTGCTTGATTTACTAAAGATGATCTTTATCTGCTACAGAGAGAAGTATCTGGAGCTGCAAGCCTAATGAAATCCCACAGCAAAAATGCAACAAGCTCTACAAGGCAGAGGTAATATCATTCAGTTAAAATATTTGAGGTACATTTGGATATTTTCAGTGGTTTTCATTTTAGGATGTATTTATTGCCTTTTTTCTGTTGTACAGAAAAGACATTTTTGCCTTCAACATTGATGGACCATTGAGCATCGGGGTAAATATTCAATTCAATTAAATTTTATTTATATAAATAAATAAATATGACCAATATTTGTTATTTTATAGCTTTGAGTATATTATACCTGAGTACTTGATATGCCACTGTAGTGTTTAAAGTATGTTTTATTGCTCTTTAGGGAAAGGACAAAACCTTCACTAACACTTCTGCTATATCGAGTAGGTAGGTCTAAAAGTTTAGAATGGCCTGTGGACTTATTTGTCAAGAAATGCAACCTTTGAAACGGTAACATTTTGTCAAGATTTTGTATTAAAAATGTAATGTTTTTAATCTTAATTTCATATTCCCCATATTATTTGACAGTGGCATCCATGACTCCTCAGTACTCCTCAGCACAACCAAGAAAGGACAACCTGTGGCAAAAGTATTAGTACTTTCATTGTACTGTAGTGTTTTATTGTAGGTATTAAAAGTTGAAGCTGGTCTGTCTCTGTCTCTCTATATCTGTAGACCCGTGTGTGTGTGTATGCTTGCTGTATGTGTGCTCATGTAGTTCTACTCTTGTTAGGAAAAAAGGAGGAAAGTGCACAAATCTTCCAAAATAAGGAAATGTTTCACTTTTCAAGTTATGGTTTACACTTATTATTAGGGCAAGAACTATGCAGCAATCACACTGAAAAATTGAAGTGCACCATGTGTTTGCCAATAAAGCATCTATCTCTCTGTCTTCCACTACCTTGTGAGTTGCAGGAGAAGCGGTATGTGAAGAAGCATCTGTTCAGTGACACAGACACAGACTATGCCATGACAGAGGTCAGCTGGCTGAGGGAGTCGAGCAGGAAACCTAAACCCAAAGTTACCAAATACTCCAGGCAGGCGCCCATCAAGCCTAAAGCTGTGTCACCTCATACTTCATGTAAGACATTAAAGCCACACGTTCATGCTGTGCACAGTCTGAAATTCATCACATTAAGACTGGATGTTGATACAAATAACTAAAGACAGTATTTACTTAAACAGAATGGGCTTTCTGTCATTGCAGATGAATCCCCAGATTTACCCCCACCCTCTCAAAAACCTGTAAAGGGCAATACCAAACCCAATAAGGTAAGGCAATATTGTTATTTTTTGTAAATAATGTGCTTTAAGCCTGTGATGCACTATCCCAGTCTGCCACAGTGTGTCATTGTTGTTTAATCAGAAGAAGCCCAATGTGAAGGAGAGCGTGGAGCAGCTAAAGAAGACAGTGAAGCCAGCAGCAGCACCCAACAGACCACATGCAGCAGGCAGGAGGCCCCAGAGAGCTGCAGCCACCTCTACCAAGAGCTACAGGGAGCCAGACACTGATGACAGCCAGTCAGAATCAGAGAAGCCTCCTGTTCCCAAGGCAAAAGACTTCCCTATATCTTATGTCACTTTCTCTTTTTAAAAGTACATGAATTGTTTATCCTCTTTTGAAACACAAATAACATAATTTTTGTTCTTATTTTGTGTGCACATGCCTATGAGACTAGGTTTGTTCTCATCAGAATATTTTATCTCCAATATCTGAGTTATTAAGTATTGTGGATCTGCCCATACCGATTACCATTTTGGTATTTTGTTAGTTAAAGTAATGCAACAGACCAGTGTGATCAAAGTCAGCATTACAGTGGAGCAGACATCTTAATTCCAAATAGCACAACAAATAATGATACCATCTTTCATGCAGTCAAAGTTGTTACATACCTTGTTACGCAGTTGCAGTACAGTGAGTACTGTACAAACATGGTGTCAAGAAGGCAAACTACATCATGGCTCCAGGCGCTCTATTAAATGGTGGAACACCTTGTTTTCACAGAGAGTGCTACTTCTCCCCCCACACATACACATACAGTCTCTTACACACAAAATATATTGCTCAGCGAAAATATCAAGTAAATTGTGTCAATATTTTGATAACCTTCTTGAGTAACAATATTCTTTTTGAATTTTTTTTTTCCCTGAACAAGTGAATGGTAGATATTACTTGTTTGTAAAACAAGTGCTTGGTGTCGAGCACAGGTAAAAACACTGGTGGGATTCTCTCCATGCCATTGGGAGCACACAGTCGACTATGTCTTGCGCAAAATTTCTGTGTGATATTAGAAAAACAGCAGTTAATTGTAGTGCTGTTGCAAATAGACTAAAATATTGTCTTTGTCCACTAATAATAGTACTCCTCCACTAATCATCTGGAGAATGCTGAGAAAACTCATGAGGCTGCACACATGATAACGAAAAAGACTGCCAGCAAACAACCAACCAAGAGCAATATGAAGCTAGAGAGCAACCATCATAGCAGCCATTCAGAGATGGAGACTGTTTCAGAGCAGCCACCCACTTCCAAGGTAGAGGTCATTGAGTTTATATTTCATGTTATCCTGATTAAGTGATCATCGATTCTGCTTGCCATAAAGCGTCTGTACGTCTGAATATATCAGAAAACATATCCATATCACCACATGCTCACACTTTGATCAACTTAGTTAGCAACTTGCTCTATTCTGGTTTGAGGCTGTGTTTGGATGTGTTTTGTGGGGCTGTACATGTACAGTGTTCCAAACAGACACACCACTTATTTTATGTGATTTTGGTATTGACATTCATAATGTTACATAATTTTAATAAACAAACAAAATGTGAATACAGCTACATCAGAGCGCACAGTGAACTCCACAGATGGATGCAGTTGTTCTCCAAACATCATATGGTGTTTTTAGAGCTAATGTTTTTTAAACAAAATCACACTGGCAGGAAAGCAACAAGTGGTGGAAATCAAATGGCTAAGAAAAGTTCAGCCATGGACAACTTTTCTCAGCTGCCTGTTGACAGTACTCAGTTGACATAACACATCATCTTACTCTACCTTGCTGAGCTATATACAAAACTTCTGGTTAGTTGCTGCCTATGTTGTTTGTGGTTAGAATGGATGATATCATTTTTGAATGTGGTCACTGTGGCAGTCATTTGAACATCATAGTTGTATTAATAGTAGACTGTTGCAGCAATATTCCATTCATATTTGGTTTGTCTGCCAACAGAAATGTTTTGTAGGCCAGCAGGTGAAAAATGAGAAGACCTGTTCGGAGGTTCTAGAGGAAAAGAGAAAAAACACATCCTCTGAGCAATCCACAGATACCTACAGGAGACTGAGCAGCAACAACCAGTCAGATCTGAAAAAGCCATCTGGTCTCAAGGTGGGAACCCAGCCCTCTATTTAGGTCACTTCAGCTTACCTTTTGAAAAGTATTAGGCTATGTGAATTAAGCACATCTGATGATATTAGGTTTATTGGGATGATTGACTGAATGATCCCATTTGGACAATTCTAATTAAATTCTTTGAAGAGAAATAAATGGAAAGAATAAAAATTCTCACCATAATACTGATAGAATGCATGAAAAGATTTGTGCTGGTCGGTGAAAATGTTATGGAATTTATGAATGGCTGGTTAGTTTAAAATTGTTCCCAATTAAAAAACATCCTTAAAGCCATTTCAGCAAAAATGTATTCATATCTAGATACAGCATACTGCATTTAAACTTCAAAAGGCAAAAAAATATATAAAGATGCACATTTGCCTTTTGGTCTAGTATGGGTTTATTGCTTGTTCATCATCATCGTCATATATAAACAGAAACACTTTGTTTTTCCAGCAGCAGAGGCCTGAGAATGCTCTTCCAGAAACTTCGAAGTTAAATAAGAAAAATGTTGTCCCTGCCCAAGAACAGATGAATGCATTGAAGAATTCCTGGGCTGCCTGCCAGACTTCTTTTTGTCCATCCCCTCCTTTCATCGAGAGAATGAGATGTAAGACTGTGGAAACCCACTCACCAACAGAGTTAGATAACAGTCATTTGACTCCTTTGACATCAGCTAATGTCTATTACATGTTTCATGGTGGATCAAATGGTTTGTTAATTCCATCACAGTGGCCACATACTGTATATGACTTAGTAGCCCTTTTGTTCCTTAACTTGTTTCCCCATCATTGACAAACATTGCTTTTGCTTGGATTCCGCTTAAGTATAGTAGATTGTATAGCAGAATAATGTTTGGTTTTCACTTGTAGCGACACTGCATGTTTATTTAACTAGCTCAAGAGTGAATGAAGGCACCCACCTTTGGAGATTATTCAGGCTGATGAAGGGCCTTCATGTCAGTCAAGTCCTCATGGCTGGTAAAGTTGTTAAAAGACCAAATTATCACTTATTTTCAAAGGCCAGAAAGAGGATTTGAATTGGTCCAACCTGGAATTGGTACATGTACAAAATAATTTTCTTCACCTAAAATCCAAATTGCACTTACTGTCGTAAGGGGTGCTATATAGAGGTATGTGGACCCAAAAGCAGATGACGAGGAAGCAGTCTCAGGGAAAAGTAGCCGGATGACTACCGTGTTTATTGTGGGGTGGTATGCAGGCAAGTACGGGCAGAACAGTAAGCAGACAGGTAATGAGCAGACAAAAGGCAGATAAGTACCAGCTAGCATAGGTGAAAGCAGGGGAGTGAGTCCAAAGTGGGAACACAGTTCACAGGGGAGCAGGCAAAATCCAAACAAGGTCCACGGGAGAACAAAGAATCCAATACAAACTCACAGTAAATACACTTGGCAGGAACAACACCATGTGTACAACGATGATCCAACACAGAACAAAGAAGAGACCCAGACTAAATACCCTAGGGGAGGTGAGACAACGAGACACAGGTGCAAACAATCAAGGGAGGACCAACAATCAAAACTGGAGGGAAAACAGACAGGAAGTAAAAACACAAGACACATAAGGGAAGAAGAATACCACCAAAATAAACCAGGAAGTGACAACACCTAAACTACCACACTTACTTTACTTGGCCTGCTCAGTTTCAGTCATGAGATATTTTGTATTAAACCCTGTAAAAGTGTAAAACGTGTGTATTAATCTACATTTACACAAGATTCATTATCACTCTCACCATCTTTATGCAGAGAGTTTTAAAAACTGTTACATAAATGACCCTGTTGCTCTCCAACTGTAAATTGATATGTAGAAAAGCATGTATATACTGACCTTCTACTCTCTGTCCAACTTCTGAGGCCAGCTGTTTGAACATCTGTGCTTATTTTGGACCCTCACAGCTGCCGAGAGGTCAGCCCCAACCTTGGGTTTGACCTGCTCGCCTCTCCTCACCCCGCGGGGATCCCCACTCCCTGCCTCCCCCGACCCTCTCTGCCAGGACACCCCCTCGCTAATCCTGCTGCTACCCAAACCTCGCTCTACAGTCAGCAGTATAGGAAACTTCAAGCCCTCCTCTTTCTACAGTGCAGAAAAGAAGCGCAGCTCATCCAAGACTCAATCCATCCAGTCTGTCTCCTCTCTCCCTTCACCAACCCCCATAGGTCAAACCCCTGCACCTGGTGCTCCCACTGGACCTAGTGCAGCAGAGGTAAAACAGCACCTCTTTGACACCTTATGTAGGTGTCATGGCCATATATGGATTCTGTGTTAAAGGTTAGAATCGAATATAGAGGTTTTTAATGTGGCATAATACCACATTCTTCTTTTCACCCCGATGATATATCTGGGCAGTGTAGCCGAGAATATGTTATAGTAGTTAATCCCAACTGGACTTGCAATATCTTAAAGATGTTTAACAACTTATCTCAGAGTCTTCATCAGTTCTAATGACTGGTGGAGAGTTCCCTGGTATGTAACATCTCTGAGTGAGTCACACACCTTTACACCACATGGAAGTCATTGACGTCACTCAGCAGTCATGTGAGAATCACTAGAGTGACATAACTGAAGGTGTGAATTATTAGATGACTGAAGACCTTCATAAACAGTAACAGAATTTAATGAAGTAGGTCTGTGACCTAAGCATTGCTGGTTGAATTCCCAGACCTGCTGAGAAAATGTGGGTAGAGAAAGTGAAGAAGTAACACTTCCCTCAACAACCATTTTTGAGGTTTTAGGTTCTCTCTTAAGCAGTTTGGTTATATTGAATCTCAAGCTGCTCAAACCTCAACTGCTAATAGTTGTTAGGAGTAACATTAGAGGACTGAGGTTATACCAAGCCATTCTCAGGGGTAAATACTGTGTAACCATGAGTCTGAAGTGGCCAGTTGAGAAATTCAGCTTTCCCTGATAACTACATCATGTAATTATGTTGAAAATGTTAGAATTGCACATGATGATCTGAATGATTAAGTAGCATGATTGAAATGACCAATTTAACTCCAGGCAGAGCAGATAATAGCTCTGCAACATTTAATCTGTGCCCCCTAATGCATTGTGGAAAATGTCTATCATTTCACTGTCACTAATCCATGACAGACATGGTGATTAGATAACCACTAAATGAGTTGCCATATTTCTTCTTGTCCATCATGTTCTCATCACTTTCTGTCCCTCTCCATTCTTTTATTTGTTTCCAGATAAGTCCAATCCAGCAGCGCCTACCTTCACCATCTCGATCTCCTTTGTCTCTGTCCACTCTTCCCCTGTTGACATCCACGCTCCTTGAGCTGGACAAGCCGTCTATGTCCTCAGCTCCTCAGTCACCATTCCCTGAAAACACTGTCAACCTTGGCCGCCATTACGGTTTTAGTAAAGGGTCTTCAGTATCACTGAGCCAGTCATCCACTAAGTCATCAGTACTCACTAGAGGAGTTAAGGGCAGCCCCACTGCTGCCCTGGCTGTGTTTCATAAAACAGAGGTAGGGCTTTTCCATACTTTATGCTTTATGATTGATTGACTATAATTGGATGGATAGATGGATGGACAGAAGCACTTAGAGACCACTAATGAGTTACTGAGTCATTGTAATTTTCAAATAGCTGAAGACATCAAACAAATGACTAATGCATTACTGTCCATCCTGATAGAAAACACCACCTTCAGACGGAGACTTAAAGCCTACACAGCTTCATATCTCAGGTAACAGACCGTTTGTGTTCAACTTGGTCGTGAACAGGTGTTCACTGGATTTCCCAGTTGCTACAGTCTAACCCCACATCTAGAACCCCCCTCCACCTAAACAACGTTGCAATTAAGTATAAAATTACATCTAATGAAGTAGCCATTTTGAGTACGAATGGGGCTCCACAGTCAAACTCCACTGTTTTAGAGGAAACCCCTGTTGTTTACTGGGTAATGTATTATAACTGGTGGTTCTTCTAACAGGACCCAGTCGCAAGCGCCATATCTCCTCGTCCGGTAATTCCGTGGAAGATGAGAAGGAAGAGAGGAAGAAAAGCAAGATGAGAGGGCAGTGTTCTCCTCGGATGAAACCAAGGAAGTTGTTCAAGTCCTGTAAGACATGTTACTTGTACTAAGCAAATTAGTAAACTCACTCTGGAGTAACATTTCCTTATCCATTTCCATGTCCTGGTGGAATAACATTTATTGAGAAATCAGTGCCTCTCTTGCAGAGAAATGCACATGCAAACCTTAAAAATTACACAAAGTATTATGAATGTCACCACGTCCGTTTGTTAACAACATGAGGAATGTGTGCCATCATTTCAAAAATCAACAAAACTGTTTTTGTTAGTTTTAATTTTCTGTGTGATAATCAAGTAAGGTCAACTGGTATCTTAAAAAGTTACTTCTCAACTCATCATTTACATACTATATGTTAGGGAATTAAGACAATATAGAGGTCCTTAAATGCGGCATTAGGTACTAAAACATGACCACTTTACCTCTAATATTGGCAATGACTCGTGAGATACGTGCGATAATATGCATATTTCCTCATTGTTTCAGCAACCAGACCTCATGGTCAGGCCCAGAGCTGGGGAGAGCAATGTAGTTTAGAAGAAGAGGAAAACAAGAAAAGCAGGCCAAAGGATAGAACTTTCAAAGTTACCAAGGAAAGAATATCAGAAGAATATCAAAATATCAGGAATAAGACTGTAAGAGACACAGCTCATGGCACAGGTACCCCTTTCTCCGGTTTTTACTAGACATCACATTCAATGTCAGGTGATTTGGCAAGGATCAGCAAGGATTGTGATCAGAATCCTGTTCTGGAACTGTTGTCCGTTTACCATTAGATATGCCAACAAGCTCAAAGGTTAAGTTGTCTTAGAATAAAAGATAATATAATAGTTACAAGTGAGATACATTTTTATATATTAAATTATATCAACGTGTGTATCAGCAGCAAAATATTTCTTGAGGCATAGCCAAAATAATTTTTAAATCTTTTTTTTAATGATAGGCCTTGTTAACCATGCAGTGAAGATGTATATGTTTTCAATGCCTTCTTGTTTAGTTTTGGAAGAAAACACTATTTCCAACCAATATTATTTAAATAAGAAGTTTTTTTGGTGTTCAACCAGAGATTAGCCTCCCTAACGCATCATTGGATCTGTCTGTTACCCCCAGTCGCTGAGGTGTCTACTGAGGGTAAAGTTAGCAGAGTGATGTCTTCTTCCCACATGGTGAGCTCCAGTCATTGGGAGGCTGAAGTGGGGGATGGAGATATGGACATGGATGAGGATTTGGAGTTGCCAAAAATTGCTGTAAACCCAAGTAACCTGTGCCAGCAATTCAGCTCTGAGTTGAAGAAGAAGTTCCAGGTTGGACACACACACACACCACAACAACAACACACATTTAAATAGTCAACAGGGCAAGAGAAAATGCAGCAGTAACTGCATTACTGACACACTACATTGTATGTAGTTCCCCTTTTTCTGAAGCAGTTTCAAAAGGCACTTTACGTTGCCATGTGTGTTTGTGATGCGGTGATATTTTTTAATATTATTTTACACTTAATATATTCTCACAACTTGTCTTGAGCACTTCATATCTCTTGTCAGCTGTTTTCATAAACCTGAGCTACTGAAATGTTGTTGGCCTTACTGAACCACTATTTATTTAATGTGTTTGTATTCAGAACCGTTATAAGATGATGGAGGTTTACAACAAGCAGTCTTTGAAGACTGTCCAGCAACATGTCTCCTCCCTCAACATGCAAGTTACCAAGTACAGGTCCGTTAATACTGTATGTAGTCAGTGTTGTAAAGAAAACACAAGCTAACATTTCCATTCACTGGTCATATTGGCTAATAGATTACAAAATTAATGTGCAAATTTGATGTTTTTTACCTTCAAGATATAGCTTAATTTGATGGCTGGTTGCCCACTAATGTGGTTCTTAGAGAAAACGACTGCACAGTCAGCAGTCAGTGTTAATTTCCCAAAGCAATTCTAAATTTACTCTGTTAGTACATAAGTAGTTTTATGTTTTATGGGCTCCAACTGTACAATGTTCTGTCTTTCTGCAATCTGAAAACACACTTTTTGTTTTTCATTTTAGATTTCTCTTTCACTGGTTAATTCTCTCTCCTCTGTACAGGACTCAGATGCTTGAACAGGTTCAGGAGGTCCTCTTGGAAGAGATCCACAAATTGGAGCAGGATGACACTGTGCTGAAAAGCATGGAGAAAGACCTGACTGTATGTCACTCTGTCTCTGTATCACTTTCTCTCTCTCTCTCTCTCTCACTCACACACACACACACACACACACACACACACGCTGTGTAACATTTTGGTGGAGAATGTGCAGTAGTAATATCATTAAAAACAAAATATCTCACCCTACAATATTCTGTTAAATGAGACTGTCACTAAATATGATGCGTTCCAGTGTCTGATCAGCTTTTGGTCTCTGTTCGCTAACAGATGTACTGGAAAAAGCAGACCGTGGCGTTCCATTCTTACCAGGAGCAGGAAACCAGGAGGTGAAATTTAGGCCTGTGTGTGTGTGTCTTTGTGTGAGCACTGAAAGAGCCATGTTGTTAGTTTGATGCTGTTGTCCTGCCACACTCTGATCAGCGCAGTTCCCACAAGATTGAACCCAAATACTCTGTAAAAGACTGAATAACACTTATTGATTCGGGGGAACATGGATTATAAAGTTTGTCTGGAAAATAATTTCTTCCTCAGGCTCCATCATAAGCTAGTTATGTACCCTACAGCACAAGCTATTTTTGGAGGCATTTGGTCAGTGCTTTGTCATATAACTAAACTGAATTCACTGATGTTTTTTAGCAAGCATTCCCCTACCATTATCCTGTATTATTCTACTGCCACTCTGCCATACAGCACAGATTTTATGTGAGATGATTACAGTGAGTGACTGTCTTTCTGGCAAGGCCTTTCAGCATATATTGTCAGGGGTCTTTGGTTCTGTGTCATCTTGCTTTGTAGTTCCATCTTGACTGATAATGCGATCACATAAATGCACAAAACTGTAGAATTTACTTTTCAGTCTCGATCAGATCCATGCTTCCCCACATTCATAAATTCGTAGGCTTTCTGCTTTACTAGACATCGTTAGAAATGTGTTTGAGTCTGAATCACTGACATCCGATGAAGGGGTTCAGTGGTGGACTTTCAAATTGTTGAGACATATCATGAAAAACATGTAAAGCAAATCAAATACAACTTTAAATGAAGCCAACATCTTAAAACCATTTTGACTGACCAAGTAATGTAATTGTGTCAAGTAAACCAGAAATCCATTTCCACACCAAGTGCACAAGAAGTAATGCATTTAATGTATTAGTGTTCCCCCTGTTCACCTCTAACCTGCAGTATATTTACATTTTTTCTTTACCTTTAGCTTGTGTGTTCTCCCACCTTCTTCGGTTCTCCCTCATTTGGTTGCGTGACTGTCTGTCTCCTTCCCTCCAGAAATGAGACCCTGAAGAAAGCCCTCCAGAGTAACACGTGTCACAGCTTGGAGTATGAGGAGAGACTATTCACATCCCAGGTCTGATCCTCAGGCCTAAACTTCACAGCTCACATCTAATATGTGCTTCATTGTGTTACTCAAGTGTTAGACTTCTAATTAGGTGTGTAGATCCAGAGCTCCGGTATCTTTGAATGAAGAATATAAATTCACATCAATTTTTTTAAATAGAACAGGTCACCTCTTCTTGTCAACCTATCTGTCCAATCATTTTCGCTTAGTGGCCTTTACAATATTTTGCTTATCTCATTGTCTCATGTGTCAACTCGTCCCCTGCTTGTCCTGTCTGTGTCATATTCTATGTTGCCACCCCTAAAACCCTGCTGCTCTGCCTGCTGTTTTCAGATGTCCCTGATAAGAAAAGACATGAAGTCAGTTCAGGACAGACTCCTCAGTCAGATGGTGAGTAGACACAACACAGGTGACCCTTCAGCATGGATTAGACCACAACAGTTAGGCTGGCTTTCATTTTGTGTCCTTCACTCTGTCAGCAGAACAATGCTCCTTTGAAAGCCTGTACATAACGTACAGTCTTGAGAGAATTTATGACTCTGATGATGTTGTGTAAGATTTTAAATGAAGTGTCTTTCCTGAATGTTTCTTTGTGCTTGTGTACCTTTTTGTAGCAAGAGGGGGAGCTCCAGAGTGTGAAGAGAGGTCTGCATGCTTTGTTTTTCCCCTGATGGAGCCAGGTTTTGAGTTGAACAAAGTCCTGGCAAATGTTTCTACACTATAAACAAGGTTGTGTATTTCACCACACGATGCACACTGTGCTGTGTACTTCAGCTGTGCTGCATTCATTTCAAAGTGTTTGCCTGACGTGTTGATTTTTCCGGGTTCTGCTTTTATTGAATGTGGATGTGTTTGGTTTATTCTGCCCTGGATGTGTTGTTGCCATGTTGTTTTTATTAGAAATGTTATCTTATTCTGATATTTATTAATTGATGAAATTTATAAATTCAATAATTTTTAGTGTTCTTTAGTGTTTTTAATAAAAATGTTGGATTTATTCATTTAGTTAAGTGAAATATGGCCAACTAAACATTTAAAATGTTAATCTGAACTGTTTTTAAATACCTCTTCAACCTGATTCTTCATTGAAAATAAAACTGTTTAAAAAATGAGATAGAGATTCTTAAAAAAAGACCTTGTATTTTGAAGACAAGTAGTGCTTACAAAGGTATTTCTCTTTTCAGTGAAGACATTGACGGCCTCATTCAGATTGACATACTTGACATACTGTATGTACAGTTAATATCAAATTCATCCCCAATACCACCTCCCCAGACTGCACAGTCTTAACACAGTCCAAGTGACACATTATTCATCAGTTAAGAAAAGGTGAAGCTGGTCACATGCACAACTTCATCCCACTACACAGATTCACACTGCCTTGCCAAAGGAGTCCATGAAATAGTACAAAAAACAAAACAAAAAAACCAACACTGACTGAATGACAAGTTTTTTCCTCCGCTCTTATCCTGAGTCAGAGGCTCCACCAAAGTCCTCTTCCACCAGCCAGCTTCCATGTGGCGACGTTCAGTAGTCTCCAGGACACACTGCCGCAAACATTACTGTCATCTTCTCTCCCACACCCGTGCCATCATACTGATGATATGATAGTCAAGGGTGCTGGAAGAATGTTAAAGACACGCTGAAGACGAAAAGGCTCCAGGCTCTTTGAACTGTCATCGCTGAGCAGCTTCAGAAAATTTCCACGCTCAGCATTTCTTCACAGAAGAAACTTCCTGCTTTCATGGCCGGTGGAACCTGGAGAGACAAACGTGTGGAGAAACCGTGTGTAAAGGGGAAAAGTACAAACCGTGAGAGCAGAAGGTGCCTTTGTCATCATACCCAGCTATTTTTGCAGCTATTAATCACTTCTGTGGGGCTATTTTTAGCACAGTCATTAATGCGCTGAGGGGCTGGATATGTACTTGCATCCAATCCACCCTCTGGGTCACTGTTACAACTCACAACAAGGACCCCTGCTTTCCATACAAGCTCAGCCAAGGACACTGTGGCCTTTTATCATTCTCCATGCAAGCTCTCAAGAGGACAACCCCCCCCCGTTTTTGAAGCACTGCCATCTATCTTTAGCTCCTCAGTGCTCTCTGGATGAGCAAGGAGAGCTAAATTTAGAACGCTACTGCCCAGAATAGAGCAAACATGCATTTCCAAACACATACTACACACAGATATACACTTCACAATACTGACCTCGTTAGGTGTTTGCTTGAGGCATGCACTTCCATCTCAGTGCTTTTAAACTCGTTCAGCTCTTTTCGGATTGCAGCCTGTGGGGAAGAGGAAAAACAGCATTAGTCCCTAAGTACACCCTGAGCCACTGGGGTGCTGCAACCTTTGAACAGCAAAGTGACAGCAGGAGGAAGAGATAATATAACCAGCCTATAAAAAAAAAACTAGAACGGGGGGGATTTGGTGAGATAAGCTGATAACAGCAACATGCAATGCAAATAGTCTTGATGAGCAATAGGTCATAGAATTTAGGGAATTTTGTTATCAGACTGGCCTCCAATAGTGAACTTCTTTTGATGATAAGTCCAAGTGATAAGTGGCAGGTCATAAAGGTTGACATGTACTGTATGGCTGTTATTTCAAAAACCCAAAGTTTCTTCAGTCAATTATTACACTATATATATAATATAATATCACATATATATTTACACAAATACACACCTTGTCTGCCGCTGAGAGCCGAGTCCAGGGCTTGTCTGCTCTCCTGTCATAGTCCTGAGCTTTGGCCACCTCCACATAGTCACTGAAGCGGATCAGAATCTTTCTGTCTCGTAGTTCATCTACTGTGGGCCGCTGGTTGAGCTGGGACACACAAGAAATTGGACAAACATTTATAGCTGGCTGCTATTCAGTTTGAATTAACCAGTCTCCATGTGCTTCATGTGTACAATGTCCATTTGGTTGATATTGTTTTGGTGTTAGCTATCAAAAACAAATGTTTCTAAATATTTGGAAAGTATGTATGCACCTTTCTGTTTAGCCGCTGTTTGATCTCCCTCCTCTCCTCTTGCTCTGTCTGGTCGTTTCTCTCTGGGGAAAAAAGAAAACTACAATTCATACTATATCAGCAAGTAAACATTCTACAAAAATATTAAAGACACTACAGATTGTTATTTTATTCAAATGAATTATGAGCATAGATTCATCACCCATCGTGTAATTAAATTGATGTAAAATCTGTTTTAAAAAATGTAAGCCAAAGCAAGGTTATCATGCCGAGAATTTCTATACAAATTCAGTTCCTACCACCTTTAACAGGGTTAACAGTGAAGAGAAGCAATGTGCACTCATGCGTTCTCTCGCTCCTGAATAATGCACTACACTGGGCAATCTGTGCTATTATTAATGCACCATCTTGCCCTGTTTAAGTGTTTTTGATCAGGGTTTTTATATATATTTTTAAATTATAAATATAAGTATTCGGGTGATCAGGCGGTAGTTCGGAAACAGAAATTGGACTGTTTGAACTTACGTTTCAGGATGTTCCGACTCTCCAGCTCCTCCACATTCGGTCTCTGGCTCAGCCTCCTGCGGAGAAACACCAAAACCACGTTTTGAACCATTTTGGCTTCAACTGTCCCTGTCCTATCCTCTTTAAACCGGCTGTAGTTTCTTCATTGTGCGCGTTCTCGAGAGGAATCCCCTATGTCTCCATCTCGCATCCAAACCACGGCTGTGATGCTTTGGCAGAGGCGCTCCCCACATCTGGAATAGTCAAAGAAGCGCAATTCTCCTGTTCGAGAATTCACCACCAAATTATTTTTCGATTTCAAGATGCTGCATCTCAGGTTCAGCTGCTGTTTACTCTACACCGCCGCAGCAGCCCAGGCACTCCTCTCTATTATCCGCCACAGAGTACAGGCGCTTTTGAACTGGGTCGTGATGGGCTGCTGGGGCGCGACTTCCCTAGTTTCCCTGGTTACTGCATGCATAATTTGTAGGAGGCGGAGCCTAACAGGCTCTTACTCACGGCATCCCCAACCTCCTCCTGATGTACTGATCACTGGGCTACTGGCAGTCATTTTACCCATGTTGCACCAGTTCATTTTATCTTTAGTCACACAAAAGACCTTTTTTTAAAGGAAGGAAAAGAATCTATTTCAAACAGGGAATAAAATACTGGATAGATTCAAAATACTGTAGCCTAGTTTATGATCTAATACAATCCCAATCCCTCCTTTGCTATAATGAAGTTTAAGCATTCAGATCACACTTATTTACTACACATTTATTTCAAGCTGTCACGTTACCTCACCATCAAAGCGTCCAAAAGGTCTCCAAAATCCAATGTTTTCCCGGTGTCCCCTGTGCATGTGAACTATTCATACTTTGTATAAATAATAAATGTGAGCTGCACAACAGGGCTCAGCTCCAGACATCATGTGGCACACCCCACAGCACACCTCCAGAGGTGGAAAGGACAGAGAGGGCAGAATGCCGCCACGCAACAGGACGCTTTTTATCCCCTCGCCCAAGATAACATTGGACACTTTATAGTTCTGTCCTGTAAATGATCAAAGTTAGGTCACCTGTATTGAGACCCAGACACCCACAAAGCAGGTGGCCCAATGTGTGTGTGTGTGTGTGTGTGTTTCACTGGGTAGATGGGCACTATATAGCTAATAGCTAATGAAATCATTTTAGTCTTCTAAACTTTGTTAATACTATTTAAGTATTTACTTGACCCAACTTATGACCAAATTTGTGTTACAACACCATTTAAACAGAAAAGGCATCAGTATTCAACTGCATTATGTAATAAGCATTTGTATAAGGTTTGCTTTCTACATCAGTGAAGCCACATTGGAAGGAAAGAAAGCTGGCTGCACAGAAACTACACTTGTAGATATCTATACTATAATGAGTACAGGCAAGCAATGTTATGTTAATTAACATGTGTGACATGACATCCAGGAATAGCTTGAGGAATAATTTGATAGTTTGACTCCGCTAGCAAGTGTCTTCAGAGAAATAAGATTAAAAATGGAACACAAACACCAAGAATGTTGTCTAGAAATTGTTAATTGCACATAATAAGTAAGATCAATTTCTTCCTATTTGCATTTTTATCCTCCTCTGTGAGGTAGTGAAGTAGTTTTTGATCAAATCAGGCATGTTTTCTGCTACTATCCTAAAATCTCATCGGGGGGGAACAGCCCAACACGACGAATCTAATGCTTCACGACTCTTCGATAAACAAACTGAGAGACAAAGTGTTCCCAGAGCTCTTACAGTATTACATTTTAAACAGATAAAACAGAAAATCACTTCCAAAGCCCCAGCGAATACAACCATCCACTGTATTACTGACCTGGTCGAGTTGCTTAGCAACAACACTTGGTATCTTTGAAATGTTCACTTCTCCCTAGCAACACACTAATGGGGATTTCACTATTACACACAGAGCTGTGTGTGCTTTACAGCGACTCTGTGGCTATTTTTAGAAACAGACCACTTTCTTTTTTCATCTTTGTCGGTGAGCTGAATAACTCAGAAATTACTGTCAACATTATTTCGGTAACAAAGTCAGATTTTCTTCTTTGTAAGCCAAATGAATCACAAAACCTTATTACTCTGTGCTGCTCTCAGGTGACAGAAGATGCCTTATTTGGGATAACTGAGAATACCACAACATGGGAAAACACTCATAACTCATTGCACTGGTTTCTCATCCACTGCTTTCTACATCCGGGATTGATTGCAGAAATAAGATTTTGAAAGTTATCCCCAGAATACCATGATGACGCATAATCGCCCGTTGGCATAAGGATTCCATTTGCCACTCAGGATGTTGTGTAATATAACGAGTTAGAATAGAAAATGTAACTATGCCAGCCAAGGGAGGGATGAAAACTCTAAACAAAAGAATAAAAAAAACGAGTGGGTGGCAGAGGCTTTCAGTCTTTTCTTTTATTTCAGCTGCCAACTGCGCAATGAGACAAAATTGGCCATTCCCAGCTTTCTTCCTTTTTCAAGTACAGTAGCAGGCCCCCACCTGCTCCTCCCCCCGATTATTTCTGCTGATATAACTCCCCGACAACACATTTGTGAAGAGAAGGGAGTACATGGTGAGATGCATTATTGAACAGTGTCAGGGACTAAGATTAGAAACAGCTGAGTGCGGCTGCAGCCCAAATGCCAGGCGGAGACTTTCTAAAGATAGAAAGGTCATCTATCACTGACACAATGGATAGACAAGGTGTCATTATCGGCCATAACTCCTGATGGCAGTTTCTGCTTGATCGGCGGCAAATGTAACTGTAGGTTTTCATCGTGAGCTGCAGGATAGGATAGGATGGAAAAAAGAGCAGACTGAATCTATGGTGGGAGTCATCTGGAGAAATCCAGAGGAGTGTGTGATGGATTGTTTTGTCATTCAGTATGAATTCCCAGGAGAAATGAGCTCCCTCCTCTTCACCACTCTGAGCTATATTTAGCCAGGATTTCCTTCCAAAATGGTGCAGTGTGCCTTCAATTTATGCATGTACTGTAGGATGAAAACACATTTTCTTGCCTCTGCTTGACACTGTAGGTGAAGTTAGAATATTTAAATACCTTATTTAGAGCCTTAGGCTTTATAGATTATTGAGGTGATAATAACTCCACACAAACCAAAGCAGCAAACTTGAACAGCTGCCTTTTTGTGAAGCCTGTGCATGCATTTTACACAGCCTCTAAAATCCTGGAGGTTTTTCTCAGCAGCGTCAGCATGAAGCACACAAATAAAGCTGCTTTAAGAATCCTTGTTGATCCTCCTGAGATCATTAATTTATTCTGTACTTGTTAAGAAATGTTACCAGCTATAAATCAAAAAGGAAAATTTGAACCCAGTGCTGTGTAGAACTAGGTACTCATATAACAAGCATCTTCTCTCACTGCTGTGCTACAAGTGGAACCTCTCTGTCTTTACGACACGGACCCTGCTAGTTCTTATGCAAGCTACAGTCCTGCTCCATCCTCATCTTCATATAACCTGTTTGCTTGAAACTTGTTAACACCTGTACACCTTTTCTCAAATTACAATACAATGTGTTCTTCCAGTTAATCTAAGAATAGATCAGGGAGGCAGTAGTCTTAGTTGTCTCACAGACAGACGATAGCTCTTGTTCACTAGAAAGTGTGGGCGGCACTCTGTGCTTGGCTGTGTTATTGCACAGCAGTTTATGTAACACTGTGGTGTGCCTCTGTTTGATACGCTGGTGTTAAAGAACCTGGGTCTTGTGACACATTCACACACGAGACTGCTGCTGTCAGTCTTTGGACATTAAGTTTCTCAGTTCTATTACAAAAGCCAGTTCTATTAACCTCTTCCACTCCACCCTCCCTACCATAGACCCATTTTTGTCTTTTTTAGGGGGGGACAGGGGATCTTTAGGGGGAGATAGCAGGTCAACAGTATATGCCACATAGAAGTGGTATACATTATCTGAAAGCGGGGAACCGCTTTAATTTGAGGTGCAGCTCAGCACTGTGTGTCAAGTGTTTCTAGTCATAAATCTGTCATAAACATTGTGTTTTTGGTTAGGCACCTATTCCAATTTTGAAAGTTTAGAGTGTATAAGGGCTAAAAACATTATGATGGAAGTATGTGATGGCCATTCCCATGCTCAATTATGTCTCATAAGTTGTAGGAATGTTTGGGTTGATACCATACCGTTACACAGATTTGGTGCAAAATGTAACAATTTTTGACCATTCGAAAATTGATAAAAATGGTCATAAATCCCTCCAAAATACCACATTAAGACACCAAGACCTTGAGTAACATCATAAAAAAATGTATGTTGTGATTTGGTATCAAAAACTGGAAATTGCTCCACCCCCTTATTGTCAGTATACCTAAGAAAGCCATACATCATCTGAATGCCCTAGGTCTCTAGTTTGTGGTTGTTAAGTTTCATGAGGCTGTGATTATCGTTAAGGTCACAATAGGTCATTTTATACAGTGAGGTCAAGTTTCAAAAATGCTCTCACTACAATGAAATTGTAGGGGACTAACATCATCACACATGAATATAATTGGGCTCATTGCGTCTACAAAAGTCTCAGCTTTCCGGTCAGTCCCAATTTATGCAATTCCAATACTTGTTACTGTCCCTGTTACTGTTCAGGGACCCCAGTATGCAGAAATATTCAAATACACCATTTTTAGAATAGGTGAAAATAACACATTTATACTGCATGGAAGAAACTGCATGGTTTTTGCCCAAAACTGCATGGGATTAGCATAAAGTGGGCATGTCTGTAAAGGGGAGACTCGTGGGTACCCATAGAACCCATTTTCATTTAGACACACTGAGGTAAGAGGTCAAGGGACTCCTTTGAAAATGGCCATGCCAGTTTTTCCCTCCCCAAAATTTAGCCTCACTTTGTAGTGTTATTTAGCCCTCTTCCCGACAAGCTAGCATGACATGGTACCAATAGATGCCTTAGGTCATCTAGTTTCATATAATACCCGTATCTTTACTCTAGCTTTAAAAGCCTGCTACAGCCTCTGAAAGGCAGTAATGTCGACTGAGGACGTAGGCATCTTAGTGGAGTTTAAGAGTTAATGTCCTGGCAGGGGGAGCCGATACAAACATCAGCGGTGCGTCTTGCACAAAGATATTTCCTGGGAGCGGCGTCTGTTTGTGCTTGTTGCACTCCAGAAACTGTGAGAACGATTGTTCCTTTGAAAGCCTTCCTTTGGAATTTACTTAACTCTTGTGCCAAAGGACTTCTGGGACTTTATTCCATTCAGCTGCCTCGCTGGTTGGAATAGATATACCATTTCCCCACATTGGGAAACTTCTCAGTTTTAGTTAAAATGGTTAAGTACTATGCTGGAACATAAAGGAGAGGCTTCCCAGCACGAGGATTGGCCTTGAGTAAAAAGCATTACACCCAAACAGTCTCCTCTGAGCAGTAGCTGATTACACAACATAAATCAAGTCTGTGCAAAACAATCAGATAATCCGTTTATATCTGATTTTTTATCCCCCCTGTTAGGTGTTATGTAACTGATGCAATTAAGCATATAGGTTTACCCTGCAGAAATTCATTGCATCGCCCAGATCTGTCATGGGTTTGCATTGTTGCACCATGATTAACACATCCCATATTAAACACATTAAATCATTTACTAACTGCAGAGTAATATTAAGGGATTGTA
The DNA here is from genome assembly GCF_020085105.1 of Siniperca chuatsi. Lineage (NCBI taxonomy): Eukaryota > Metazoa > Chordata > Actinopteri > Centrarchiformes > Sinipercidae > Siniperca > Siniperca chuatsi. The sequence goes on along the minus strand of NC_058051.1, from coordinate 13,441,587 downwards.
GCTAGAAAGATATTTAAGCAAGTACAAAGACAAATTCTGTTACTGATATTAAAACATTTCATATGTCTATCACAAGACAAAATACATTATAGAAGCTGGTGTTCAACAATGATCAACGCAAGGTTTATTGCAATTATTTTAACAGATACATCACTATTATTCAAGTGACACAGATAGCAATGTGAAGAAGATTTCATTGCTTACTTGGCAAGTTTCATCTCAATCTGCTGGCGAATTTCCTGGCGCTCCTGGTCGCTCCTTGCTGGAAAGATATTCCTGTCCTCCAGCTCCTGCTTGCTGGGCCTGTTTCGTAGTTTGACAGCCAGCAACTCCTTCCTTAGCCTGCGAGGAAGTGTGCCTGCAATCATGCATACACGCATTAACACACAGGAAACTCTAACTTATTATCATGTAAGAATCACAGTGTTTGTTTTCATGTTTCCTTTTCATATCCTAACTATATGCAAAATGAAACTGTAAATAAATAAAGCCTTCCTATCCCTCATCCCAAAAATGCCAATGACCACTTAATCTCAACAAACAGCCACATCACATGATTGTTATTTGCAGTGCAGTTTGGAAGTATTTGGATAGAGACACTTTTTATATTGTTTTTGCTCTGTATTGCAGCAAACTGGATTTGAAATGAAACAATGACTATTAAGGTGAAGTGACAACTCTTAGCTTCAAGGGTGTTTGAGAGTGTTCAGATCCAGCGACTCGTCACCCCTTTTATATGTATCTACCAAAGCTGGATTACCAACTGTGCAAACCAGGTTACTGCCCCAAGGACCCAGATCTGCAGGAGCCCCAAAAGCCACAGGTTCACTGTGTCAGCTGTCAGCCGGTCTGTGTCATAATTTGATTAATTGCAAATTTCTTTGGGGATATTTACTGCTAAAGCACAATTTCAACTGAAATAATAAGGACCTTGAGGCATTATGGGGGCTTTTTTTGTAGAGGGGCCAAAGAAAAGTTGTGCAAAAATATAGTTTTAAGACCTATATTATTCAGCATTAATTGATTCTTTTGGCCTCTTTATAAAGTTGCTATGGGGAATTTGTTAGTACCAGTTGCCTATTTACACACCCAGCAGCCACAGAGCAACATTAACATTTAGTTAGAATCGTGTTTCGGGCCATCTGACAAATGTAAGTCCAATATTGACGCATTTTAGCTCTGTTTGGTCTCTACCAACTCCAGAGGGAAATATTTTGCTCTTTAGCTGCTAAATGCTCTGCTGTGCTCACCAGATTGTTGCTATCTTTGTCTGTATGCTGTTAGGTCCTGAGCAGGTAGCGTACAGTGGATTTATCAGAGCTTTTTTGGTGAAAACTCCTGTCTGCTGTGGTTGGAAACAACACTGATGAGAGTGCCGAGAGTGAACCAAAACAATAAAGTTGGGACCTTAAAACAAAAACAATGCTTCTTTCTTTCTTAAAAGCTTGCAACAATAAACTGCTGAGTTGGGTGATAATTCTGTGTGGGTTTATTACAGTGACCCCTTTCACATTACACACTGACCCTTTCTCACTGACCCATTGTTAATATCAAAACATTGATTAGTGCAGCTTTAAATTGTGCAAATTCCCAAACAAATTTTTGTTCAATTAAATTCCACAAACTAATTGACATGACAGCAAAGCTGGGGCCAGGCAGTATGCAGGATAGGAGTACTGGTTGGTCTCTAGCTGGCAATGACAATTTTTAGACAGTGAGACAATGACAGGGCTACATTTCCTAAGCTGTTGTCCCGGTATAGATGTGAACACATTCAAATTAAAGCAAATGTCAACACTTTAACCTCATAGTGATTGTTTCATTTTAAAACCAATATGTACAGTACAGAGCCAAAACAAAAACAAACAAAAAAATGTGTGAATGTCGAAATGCTTACAGACTGCACTGTAAATCATACTTTTAAGCTCTTCAACCCACCAGAGATGACAGATTCATTCCAGCCGTCCAAGTCGGTGGGGAGGCCTGAGGTGTTGGAGAAGCACTGGTCCAGCCGCACGTTCTCCTTATTCTCCTCCGCCTCCTTCTTGGGCCAGTCAGACCCTCCGCCTCCCACACAGCCACCCCCCAAAGATGATGTGTGTTGGTTCTCAGAGCTGCAGGAGCGAGAGAGCCGTCCGTCAGGACACCACATCCGCGGGGGTGAGCCCTGCTCACACCCTTCGTGGACGCTAAGGGGACACAGGAAGGAGGACAAATTAATACTGAGAGCAGTGGGAGGAGTAAAGGATAATATCTGGAATTTAAATATATGAAATTTTAAGGATGTCATTCCACAAAGCAATGCTTAAACTATTCAGAGGGACATTTTAACAAATGGTTGGCAGAAATTCGAGATTTGTGAGCAAATGTCATTATAGTCACCAAATACTGTACTTATCATATATGTTATCATCATACCTATCAAAAGGGATATAAACCTAGTGCTGGCTAAACAAAGGAGTACCTTCAGCGGAAGATTCATCCCCCCAAAATGCACCACAGAGCGCCACAGGAAGTCATTCCTGCCTGTGGCCATCAAACTCTTTAACTCCTCCCTCTAAGTGTCGGGGAAACTGGCACTGATATTGCTAAACTGGACATTGGATCATTAACATTACTGCAATAGCTGAAATATTGTGCAATATTCTCAATATTCTCTTAATCCTGTGCAATATACTCTGTTCTCAGTTTAATTATTCCATGTTTGTTGATATTTATTAAACTATATTACTGCTGTGCAATATCCACTGCCTAATAAGCTGGTTAAATCTGCTACACTCAACTTGACAGTACACATGATTGCACTACTATTACTTATATTATTACATTGTACTGTACACTTACTTAGCTTTATACTTCATACCCACTTGTACTTATTTTGATTAGGCGTATTATAGTGCATTTGCTTGCAGACTTATTTATTATTATGTCTCTTTCTATTCTATTAGTACTTCTTCTCCTGTGTGATGTGATAGTGAGCAGCCGTAACAAAGAGTTTCCCCTGGGGGATCAATAAAGTATCTCTGATTCTGATTTTGATCAAAGCCAGCATTAGCTTTATCACCAGTAAGACTGAACAAAACAACATATTTGTTTTCACAGTCCCAGTATGTCTGAGTGAGGAAGCTTATATGAACAGATATATGGGGTCATCCTGAGGACTCACATCTCCTGTCTGTTCTTGGAAGCAAAGGCTCTCTGCAGTTCCTCCATAATGCAGCTAGGGGGCATGGGAGGGTGCATCATATTGCCTAGATGTTGGGACCCTGAGGAGTTGGCTAGGGGCCCTCGTAGCGCCAGGGTCATTGAAGCCAAGCTTTCTGTGGCCCTGGGTGGAGGCTCCTTGGGGAGGTAGGAGTTGGGCAGGTGAGCAGGAAGCGACACAGGGCCTGAATCTGAAAGAGAGGGATGAGCAGAAAAACACTGGTTAATTAACAGAATCAATTTTTATCCTCATATTCGTTTTCAGGGTCATGGGGGCGGGAGCTTATCTTAGGATACTGAGCTGAAGTTTGGGAAACACATTTACATTTCTACTTATGGGAATTTAGACTCTCCACTTGACTTGCACATCTGTTTAATATGAGAGGGAATTTGAACATCTGGATGACAAATATGAACACAGGGAATCAAACTCCACAAGTTTTCTTGCAAAGAAATTAGAGAGCAAACTACTTCTACTTCTACTTCAATCTGCAGTGTAACTACAGAATGTGTGTTCTATTAAATGGCTAGAACATGTGGCTCTACCTAGTCTGTGTGTGTACAGGAATTTACATGAACCTGAGTTACTTCAACTTTGACTTTCAAACAAGTTATCGGTGCCAAATTTAGAATTTGTGAAACTACAGAATTAAAGAAAATAATGACTTTACATGTCTTAGTAATGTGTCGAGCCACCGTGACCCGAGCATCTTTGCATATAGGCTCAACAAGTCTCTGGAATTCTACGTGGAGGGATGAACACCATTCTCCCAAAAGGTATTCCCTCATGTAGATTTTCAACAGTAGTGGAAAGTAATTGTACTTTACTTTAGCATTACCATTTTATGCCACTTTATTTATAAAATAAAATAATTAAATTTTTTATTTAAATTTATAATCCACAACATTTCAGGAAATTTACTTTTTACTCTGATACATTTATTTGACAGCTGTAGTTACTAGTTACTTTTCAGACTAAAATACAAAATTTACATTAAAAAATGTGATAACCTTATAAAACATAACACATTGTTAAAGATTAAACTAGTGGTTCCCAACCTTTTTGACTGGTGATCTACAGTCAGATCAACAGTGTCTAGTTGGGGCTCCTTGTCATGTTTCAGATGTCCATGAGTTGTTAGCAGTTCCACAAAAGAGACATTTCTCCTCCAAACTTCTCAGATGATTTCATTTAAATAACTTAAATAAAAGGCCCAAGGAGGTCAAATTATCCAATATTTAAAAAAAGAAGAAGCAACAATTAAAGAAACGTCAAAAAAGTGAATACAAATTTGTGTGAACTTCGTTTTTTCTTCTTTCCTCTCCCATTAATCCCTCCGATTTATCTTACACATACCGAACTGCTTACACATTGAAGTATCAGTATCAACAATCTAATAATACACTATATAATAATATATCAGTCACAGGAGTACTGAAGGAGTACTTTTATTTTTGATACCTTAAATACATTTGGCTCATAATACTTCTGTACTTTCACTTAAGTAGGATTCTGAATGCAGGCCTTTTACTTGTAAAGGAGTATTTTTGCATTGTGGTATTGGTACTTTTACTTAATTAAAGCATCTACAGCCACTCTGTGAATCCACATTTACTTTATCTGAGATACAAATGACCTTTCCTTAACCTCTCAGCACTCACCATCTCCTGTACTCAGCTGGGGCAAAAGTTTCGGAGGTACTTGTGGTGGGGAAGTTCCTGGAGGAATCTCTTCCTCTTGTCTGTCTTCCATTTGCTCTCCCACATCCTGCAGCCCCTCAGGTAAATCCCTGGCAGGGTGCACCTCCTCGCCTCCCTCCTCCTCCAGTAGTGGTACATTCTCCTCCACCCGTTCACAGTCCTGGAGAGGGGCAGCTACTGGAGGAAAAGCATTTAAAAATGCAATTAAAAGGAGCTTTTCTGCACAACATAGTGTCACTATTTAAAGGATGGTAGCTGTGACATCACAGTCAGGTTATAATTGACATGACTGGTGAAAAAACACCTGACTAAACTAAAATACAAATGAAGTGAATATAATGAACATATTCTAAAATGAATGAAACAGTAATGCAATCTGTAACATTTTGCCAAGCTGCACTGGTTCTACTTTCTACAATGTCCAAGTATACAGAAATGTACTGGTTTTGTACAAATAAATATGCATATTGTAGACCTCTTATGGCAGATGAGAGTGGAGGCAAAGAATGTCATTGAACTGTCTTTGCTGCCCTCTAATGGTGTACGTGTCAGATGTCACAAGTTTCAGTCTCAGTTTCATCCGAGAAAGCAATAACTTCATGGATTGCATAAAAAAATGTAAACATTAATACAAACATTTAATTGAATTATATAATAACATCAGCAGGTTTTTTGTAATTTTTTTGCTGTAAGAAAACAGTATAAAAATCCCTCCATCTTCATTCAGATTGGTTTCAAGCATTTTATCAAATTGATCAACGCAATCCTATACACTCTCATATTGAGCTACTATAAAGCTGAGGAAACCATTTAAAAAAAACTATTTTTCCCTTATCTGTTGCTTTTGCAGCTCTATAATGTCCGTTTATTAGTTGACTCTGAGTACAGCAAGCAATTGTCCTACCTGGAGGGGGTTGCTCCTCCTCAGGACCAAGGTATTCCACACTGCTGACTGTAAGGTTTGGGTTCAGAGGTCCCCCGAATCCTCCAAGCAGGATTGCACCGTCTGAGCAGCAGCCCTGGGTGGGGGAGCTCGGGTCGTGGCATAGAAGACTGCTGGATAATGCTACATCTGTGAGAGGATAAGAGGGGAGACGTATGTGTAGCTGTCATGATTTCTGTGTTGTGGATAAACAAAACTATGTGACATTCATATGAATTTCCTAACTTTGAGACCATCTCACTTCCTTGATGTGAGTATTGCCTGTTAAATCAGGTAGGAATGATTCAACAGTTTAAACCAATGCCATTAGGTAGAGAAAGGCTTTTTTAAATTTAGTTTATTGGTTTAAGGAATTATTTTCACCTTGTGTACTATGAGATAGAACTGAAAATACACTTTTCTATGAATAGATATAATGTGAATGAAAATATATCTTTTTTGGCAAATGTTTTAAATAAATGTGTGTATGTGTGTATAATGGGAAAATTACCCCACGAAAAGGCAGGTCCAGCATGCAACCCTCATTCAGTCTTTACCTTGATTCAATAGCACTCTCCATTACAGCAAGAGCATCACATTTCGCCTTGTGTGTGTGTGTGCAGGCACACAAGGTGACTGTGCGAAAAGTCAATATTACTGTTTATCAACATTGGAATCGTATCATGACGATCTAATCATATCTTGTTATCATTTTACAAAATTCAGTTGTCCAAATTAATGATTGGAAGCAAACCGTACTTAAAGATCAACAAATAGAATTATTGGAGTTTTATTTTACAGCTCTGTCTGATGTAGCCTGAGCTTGTGCCTCTCATGTGTTACCGTTACATTCAAGTCACAGAACTAAGCATCCGATTTTTTGGAAAAATAAATACTAGGCAATGTTTGAAAAATCCAGAAGGTCATTTAACAAAGCTTACCACTAACCAGCTGGATGAAAAAAATATTCAGTTTGCTGCAAAATAAAGTTTCCCAGTTTGTACAATGTGAACCAAACTTAAAGCATTTTACTATAACTTATATTGGTCTATGTTAATGTTACTTTCTAGTACTATATTTTCAAGCAAAATAACGTGTTAATAGGTTTCTTGTGTTGTACAAAAAGAGCAATGACATAGAGTCACAACTTGAGAAAATAATTTATTATTTATTTAAAATATTTTGTATCATTAAACAGAATTTACCCTGAAAACAGCAGTAAGTGTTTTTCTGTGACTCGAATGTAATGGTAATACATGAGAGGCACAAACTGGGGCTATGTCTGATGTAACACATACCACTGGAAAATAGTTTTTCCAGATTGATTGTCAATAGTTTTTAATTGCATCGAACTTTAATTTAGATTTTTTTATACACATGATTTTGTATAGATTTGCCATATTGTGGTACATTTTGATACTGGCAAAACATACTTATTGATATTGTGATACTGATGTCAACTATATTGCACAACCCTTGTAAAAATCTAATAACACCCATTTCAGCGACGCCAAAATCAGCCAGTTCTAAGCCAGCAAGCACAGTTTGAGTGTTTCTTCATAGGTTTTTTTTAAATATGCACAATATTGTGCTGCACATCTCAGTGGCTTCAACAAAGTGAAAACGTATAAGACTCTTCTCTGGAGTCATTATAAATTGATGAGGACTGACTTAATTCAAACATTTGGAGCATGACTTGCCACATCTTTTCACCAACACCCTCTCATTATCTCTTCCTAACCTAATTCATTAGAGGAGATAAGGAGAAATGTGGGCATTTGAATGTGTGTGCATCTGTTTGTGGATGTGAACCTGGAAATCTACAGCCACCCTCTACCAACATCTTCCAACTACCCACCCACCCACCTGACACTATACCTGTGGAACTCTGCTTGAGCTTTTCATTTTTCTTTTTCCTCCACTTCCATGGCTTGAAGATGCGCCCCAGGGTGGCCAGCTTGCTGTTACGTCGGATGGGTGGAGTGTGGACTCCGGTCACCAGGCAACCAGTCCTCAGCACCCTCTGCTGGTCCACCAACTCTACTACAGTCACAGTGGAATTGGAGAAGGAGCCCAGAGAAGGGTCGAGAGTTGTTACAGGAGGATGAAATGGAGTAAGGAAAGAGTGAGTAGGGGTGTGTAGAGGAGAAGCAGGGAAAGAAGGCAAAGAGAGGGCAAAGGGGAGAGGGAATGTGTGGCAGTATGGAGGTGGGGATACAGGGATGAAGAAAAAATGAGCAAAAGTATGTGAGAGGAGACAGAGAAAGAGGGAGAGAGAGAAACCAGAGCACAATTAGTATACTCACCTCACTGAATAAACCCCGATGGACTTCAAGTGCTTTGAACAGACTGAATTAGAGAGACTAATGTGATTATGGCACACTCCCTCACGGCTGTTATTTCCCTGCGAATCCCCTCCCTCCGAGCCATACATCATGTATCAAAATAAATAACTCTTACAATCCAAATTTGGAGGGAAAACACAGACACAGACAGCCTCATAAGACTACAAATTTCCTCAGAGACCAACAGGTGTGCCAGCCGCGCTACTTTCCCAGAAACAGCATTAATTTCGGCTGCTGATTGTTTTATTGTCAACCTTCTTTTTTCTAATATACTAAGTGATCAGTGTTTTCAGGAGGTGCAAATATCTCTGCAATATATTCCATAATGCCACAAAACAGGCACAAAACATGGGTAGCATGCAGTGTATTTTATTATTACATCCCACAAAGCCATAATGATTTGGATGTGGTCATGTCTTGTATGTTACTTATGTCTGAGGAAGGTTGAACCATATGTGCTCATGTTCATGTTATGTTCTGCATGCAGGCAAATACTTTTTTTGTCTTTTCTGGATCCCACTTAGCTCCTACAAAGTGCTTGTTGATCTTCCAGGGGTCCACATAACACAATAAAAAAATACACAGCAACTTAAAAGCATACAGAAGGCAGAAACCAAACGTACTGTAGACATAAAAATGAAGTGAATTTGCAAATGAAAGGGTTAACAATGAAAATTATACAAATAAAAAAAACAAGAAAAAGAAAATAAGAAACATGAAAAAAGTCTCAACAATAACACAAAAAATTACATCTATGTGAGGTTCAGCAGATTTAGTTTCATATGCTAATTATGTTTCAGATATAAGGAATAAAAACAAATGAAAGAGTATGCACTCCCATTGCGCTGCCATCCCTGCTTAGAGAGTGCTTTTCTCTCTTTAAAGGAAACTTGTATTTCAATGAATGATGGCTGTGACTCATATCAGGCAAAGTGTGGGTCTACAGATCTATATGCGCACATTGCTGCTGGGTTGCTTGTATCTAGTCACAAAGAGAGCCAAGAAAGAGGAAACGTACAATAAATGCCATGTATTTAAGCACTACATGCGTCAATGTGACAAAAACGCAGCGATATCTGCCTTCAGGAGGCTGATATCTTTGTTCAAATGTTCAAATATTCAGCTGAGGAGGAGGCAAGGATTTGTGATGGGGGAGGTTTGGGGGGTGGGGGGTGGGGTGCAGAGTGGCTCAGTGTGTGATGTGGAGTACAGTGATGGAGGAGGGAGGATACAGCTGACTCCCTTTCATGCTTTTTTGCAGCACCTTGCTTCTTCCCTGAAGCACATGGGTAGGGAGTAGAAAGAGAATGGTGGTAGTGATTGGGGGAAGAGATGAGAGAAGAGAAGAGTAGAAGAGTAGTGGAGAGGAGAAAGGGAAGGAGAAACAAGCACATGAGAAGAAAGAAAAAAGAAAGAAAAGGAAAAGTAATGGCAAGGCAGAAAACAGAGGGAGAAGTAAAGTAGAATAGATTTCTGGTAACTGGTAATTTCCAGTTTGGCATTTGACCCTAAAAGTTCCTGGAAACAGGTCAGTTGACCACGCACACCCATCTCACCATGTCATCATCACTACTGTCACACATGCAGCGTGGCAGACGTGGCGCTGCACGCAGAATCCAGGTCAAGCTTGAAGGAAACGCACCCAGTCGCGCAGAGAAAAAAAGAGAAGGAGAGGGGGAGTAGGAGGGGTAGAGGCGTTGTGTATATGTGAGAGGGAGAGAGAGATAGAGAGAGCAAGTGTGTGTGTGTGTGTGTGTGTGTGTGTGTGTGTGTGTGTGTGTGACGAGAGAAGAGAGGGGGAGAAGAGGTGGGGTCAGGCTGCTGTTGCCATGGCGACCACATCCAGATGCTGTCGCAGCAGTGGGAGTCAGCGGGAGGAGCAAGTCAGTCTGTAGCTAAGAGGAGAGGAGGAGAGAGGAGAGCAGAGGAGCCCCCTACACAGACACTGCCTGCCACATCTAAAGCCAGTGGCAGCACCCAGTGCATTGTGGGTAGGGGGTGAGGCCACATGGAGGACGAGCTCTGTCTGCATTTTGAAAGAGGGAAGGAGATGGGATGGAGGGGGGGTGGGGTGAGGATAGAAGGGGGATTCCAGGGAGAAGAGGCGAGAAGGAGAGATGGGAGGGGGCTGTTGCTATACGGAAGAGCTTGCAGGAGAATCTGGGCTCGTCCAATCACGGAGCAGCTATTTATAATGCATATCAAGTATCTCTTCATTTTTCATAGAAGGGGTGGTTGTTCAGAGAAAATGACAGGAGTATGAGTAGAGCACAGGAATTAGTTAAAAACACATGCATGCACATGGAGATTTCTTTTATCCGCCGGATGAGGATGTATCGAAATGTGTGTCAGATAAGCATGAATGGACTACATGCACCATGTTGCGATAATGTGCGATTCTAATTAATATGCTAATGCAAATAGGATTTATTAAATCCATGTGTCATGCTGATGCAGTGGACCAATAGTCCGTTCACTGTATGCACATAGTCCTCTTCCAATTCTGCACACACTGTAATTCCAATCAGGTGGTGGTGTCACAGCTTTACACAAGATAAAAGAATTAAATTCCAAATAGAAAACATAATAGAATTTATTAAAACCTCAGGAATGCAGGCAAATATAAACTTTGAATGCTGCATTCTATACTGCATTAGTGCAGGGTGAACTCAAAAATGATTTGAAAATGAAATGAAAGTGGGCGAAATGATTATGTGACTTGGCAAGAAAACTACAACAGAGAGTGTTAGTGTGCCACCAGGGACCACACCCCACTTAACCAGCTTGTCAGCACATTCAGGAGCATAAGATCTCTCCCCACGTACACATTGAGCACATCCCCTTCCCAAGTGCCTACAGTGAGCTAATCAACAGGAATATGTTCTATTAAAATGTAAGAAGTAAAAAATGAAAGGTAACTTTAAAAAAAAAGCTTTGTCAATGATGAAGTGCCAAACACCCAATTTTCCTGCTTTGTTACGACACTGACAACCACAAAGGCAAATAATGTGAGTGAGCAATGAATACAACTCTGAATCTGTCTGTGACCTTTTCAGATTTTGCAATGAAAGGGATTCACACTGAGGGGTAGGATAATATCAACGGCATAGTTTCAGCAGTGAGGTTGTATGAGGCAAAGCCTTGCTTCGCTGAATCACCTGATAGACCGATCTAATGAGTGGGTTTGTGTAAAGCTCTCTCTGTTGTATTAAAAGACAAATCAGAATATAACAGCACTCCAGTATTAATCTAGTACTTCACTGGTACACACATTATGTCAATAACTGTTTGCACCATTTGCCTGCATTATAAGTACATTGAACATTCAAGTGTTTATTATGTGACTTCTTATTTTATAAGCAGGTGTTTAAACCTCTCAAACACAATCAGCACTCAGATCTCTGGAATAGAAATCCTGAACAGGCCTTGGAAGATTGTCAAAAAATACTATTTGTCCTTCAAATTACAGTTTATTTACAATAAACAGTCTGGTGAACTTTCCTGTACAGTAATACTCTTTTTGGTCTATGTGTTAGCAGCGTCATTTAGTTTTATGAAATTATCCAAATCAGTTAATGGTAACACTTTATTTGTAGGTGGCTTTGTAAGACTTACATGACACTGTCATAGCCATGACATGACACCTGTCATGAACATAAAGGAGTCTTTATGAAGGTTTTTGATTGTTGTCATTAACTGTCATTTGGTCAATTATGTCACTTTTAATGCAAAGTTGACATTGTTTGAGATGTCTTTGTTATGACAACTTGACATTAACCATTTTTCCCTTTTTCCCTATTACAGTACATTATTGACATCTTTATGACAAGTCCAAATGGTTCCACTTTACTTGAGGTCAAAGGAATTATTTATGACAATTATAATGGTCTCATGACAGTTGTCAAAACCAAGCACATGTGACTGTGTAATGTTAACACATAAAGTTAAATAGTTTCTTTAAGTTTGATAATTAGGCCTACTATGGCATGTTTATGACAGGTTATGTTTTCTTGGATAATGTCATGTTGTCATGACAAAGACATTTTTGTCTTGATTAATGTCAAGTTGTCATAACAAAGACATCTCAAACAATGTCAATGTTGCATTAAAAGTGACATAATTGACCAAATGACACTTAATGACAACAGTCATAAACCTTCATAAAGACTCCTTCATGTTCATGACAGGTGTCATGTCATGGTTATGATGGTGTCATGTCAGTCTTATGAAGCCACCTTCAAATAAAGTGCTACCCAGTTAATCATAGTTTCATTTTGTAGCCATTGTAGCCCATGGCTCTAAGGATGGCAATGTCGGTCTGTCAGTCGGTCTGTCAGTGTGTCAGTCGGTCCAACACGTTGGTCCAGACTGAAATATCTCAACAACTATTACAATACATGGATCGCCAAGGAATTTTGTACAGACATTCATGGTCCCCAGAATCCTGTCATTAGGCCATTAGGATGAATGCTAATGACTTTGGTGATGCTCTGAGTTTTCCTCTAGAGCCACTAGCAGGTTAAGTTTTCACTAATCCTGTCAAATATCCTGACAGGATATTTGCCAATCCTGTGGTGGATTGGTGCAAAGTTTTGTTGATGATGAATCCTAAGGATTTTGGTGATGCCCTGATGTTTCCTCTAGCGCCACCATGAGGCTGACATTTGTGTTTTTAAATGAAATGTCTCAACTACAGTACTGGATGAATTGCCATGAAATTTGGTTCAGACATTCATGTTCCCTCGAACTGCAATAATTTTAGTGATCCCTTTGATTTTCCTCTAGTGCCATCATCAGGTAAATTTAATTAGTGCAGCTTCACACAGGTGCTAAAATGGCTGTAGACTCTTGCTACTATACCCTAGCTGCTGCAAGCACCTCTAAACCAAACCTGTGGCCAATAACAGATGTGTATATATATATATATATATATATATATATATATCACTGTGCAACCTTTCCTGCTGAATACTGTATGTGTTCCAGTGATCTCATCACAGCTATAAATAACATCAGACCGACCGTTGACTCCCATCATCTCTGCAGGCCCCACAGAGCCTTTGTTCCTCGCTCTAGCCACAATGCTCCTTCCACCCAGGCAACTGACAATGTGCCCTTGAATGGACCACCTCCTTACCCACTGCCATGCCAGCTAACCTCCTCACTTTACCCCCCTGGCTTTACAACTGTGCTGCCATCTGTCTGTAGCCCCCGCTGCCTCAGGGGCTCAGCCACAGTCAGGGCACACAGCTAACGACTCGCAGTGAAGAGCAGAAGGGTTGAAGAAACATAAAATAAAAAGACTATGAATGATAAAGAAAGGCTGAGATCAAGAATGGTAGTGGTCAAGTATAGAGTGATTTATTAAAGGAAATGCAGAGAGAATAATGGACACCTTCACAAAATGACTGTATTCAGGCTCTAAAAAGAGCAAAGTCCACCCAACATGTACATTAATAATATCTGAAAGCCTTGTCTCGTAAAGCTTTCTTTCTTCTATGAGATTTATTTTGTCACTGCTCTGAACCTTGTCCCAGAGAAATTTACCCCCTGTACAGATTTGCATATCCAATCATCAATATTCATCCCATCCAACTGTGTTTCAACAATACATAAATAATAAAATTACTAATGAGCAAAATATCTTTCTTCTCTTCAGGACAGTTTTATTATAAAATGCATTTTGGACAATTCTGCAACAGTAAATTCATTAGACAGAGGACCATAACCACCATTGAGGACACCGAAGTCACGTCCTTGTTTTTGTATTTTTTTTCATGTTTGTTCATTTCCATTTTTCATACCACAATGTACTTCATTAAGACGGGAAAGAACAGTCGTTTCTCAAATGAAAGCCCCATCTAGAGTACAACATTCTAATTTTACAACCTACCATGAATTAAATTATTAACATTAAAGGGAAAAAAACACATTGTATACCTGGCCTAAACAAACCAAACTAGCTGTGTTCCTTAGGTAAATGTGTTAAGTTGACTCATCCTAACATGTATGTTGTGTACTGTAACTTTTTGGGAATGGAATTTCTGGGAAAACAGGGTATCATGGTGTAAGGCTACATGAGTTTGCAAAGATCAAGCCTCCAGATCATCAAAGTGATTACAGCCCAAGTGTGAAACTCCAGTGTGTGGGCTACTGGCATCAAGAGAGTGAAATGATGTCAGTGAGGCCAGCAACCACTAGGAAATGCCTGAGGCCCTTGTTTGTTACCATATGTTGGTGTTGAGAATGAGGACTAGTTGGTGGCTTCATGTGTAAGCCTTTGCTGCAGCATCAACAAAGAGAACCAAAAATCTAGTTCATTCTCAGTTTCTGATGAAAGGCTGTTTTCACTTGTCACTTTCAATTTTCAAGATATTTGGTGGACAGATACTATAGATGTTGGGATGAGTAAAAACTGATTAGATTTTGGTGTTGTTTGCTAGGTGGTTCTTCATGACTGTTTTGTCAAAACTGAATTAGCCTCACCAGTTATCAGCAAGTGCATATTAATGTCAGTGCAATGTTAGTCAGGATGTGTCACCCTCTGTTCCATAGTTGACCGTTCTTTTTTTTTTTAAATCTGTCCCTCATTTAGGTCATTTAACTTCAAAGCTCAATATCTGAGAAGTATCACAAATGTTTATAGAATATTCTAATAATATATATATATATATATATATATATATATATATATATATATATATATATATATATAGTGGTGTGAAAAAGTGTTTGCCCCCTTCCTGATTTCTTATTTTTTTGCATGTTTGTCACACTTAAATGTTTCAGATCATCAAACAAATTTAAATATTAATCAAAGATAACACAAGTACACAAAAAATGCAGTTTTTAAATGAAGGTTGTTATTCTTAAGGGAAAACAAAATCCAAACCTACATGGCTGAAGAAGAACAAAATAAAGACTTTGGAGTGGCCTAGGCAAAGTCCTGACCTGAATCCTATTGAGATGCTGTAGCATGACCTTAAAAAGGCAGTTCATGCTCGAAAACCCTCCAATGTGGCTGAATTACAACAATTCTGCAAAGATGAGTGGCCCAAAATTCCTCCACAGCGCTGTAAAAGACTTATTGCAAGTTATCGCAAACGCTTGATTGCAGTTGTTGCTGCTAAGGGTGGCCCAACCAGTTATTAGGTTTAGGGGGCAATCACTATTTCACACAGGGCCATGTAGGTTTGGATTTTGTTTTCCCTTAATAATAACAACCTTCATTTAAAACACATCACTGTATATATATATATATATATATATATATATATTTCTGTCTGTACCTAAAAACCTGGTTTTAAATCATAAGTATTTTTCTATAACATTATTATCTACAAATATATTCATAACTAAATAAGCAACATTTATTAAGAGTTTGACAGTCAAAAAAGCTCATCTGCTTCATCAGGACTGTGTGGGGGTGGTTTGATCACATTTGACTGACAATGCTGGAAAGACATGCTTTCTGTTTTTATGGCCTTAAACTGTGGAACACCCTCCCCTTGGATCTCAGGACAGCAAACTCCATTAGTATTTTAAAAAAATAAATGAAAGACCTAACTTTTTAACTTGGCTTTTAATTGGGTTGACGTTATGGTATCGTTTATCAAACTGTTTCTTTACTTTCTTTCTTCTTTCTATTGCCTTTGTTGTTTATTATTGAGATGAGATGTCTTGTGAAGCACTTTGGCCTGTATCTTTGCATGAGATATGCTATACAAATAAAGTTATTATTATTATTTTTATTATTTTTATTGTCAATTGCGCCCCAAAGCTATGGAGCATCACTACCTATTATCAGGGAAGCCAGCTCGCTAAATATTTTTTAAAAAGCAAGCTAAAAACGTATCGCTTCACTGTAGCCTTTAATTAGCTGTGACTTTCCTGATACAAGCCGGGAACTCTGCACTAAAAGAAGTACAGCTGTTCATTGCACTGCTGCACTACTTCTAAAATGCTGTATTTTACCTGATTTTATGCCTTCTATGTATTCTATTTTTTAGCTTTATTTTATTTTAATTAAATTTTTACTATTATTATCAAGAGGGCTTTATTTTCTATCTTATTTTACATTATGTATTGATGGCATTCTATCCCTGTTTTTATGTTCATTCTATGTCTTTCGTGTGAAGCCCTCAGTGCATGTAATTTTCTTTGTTGTAAAGCACTTTGAGCTGCATTTCTTGTATGAAAGGTACTATACAAATTTATTTTATTGTTATTATTATCATTATTATTATTAGAAATGTCATCAAGTTTTGATTTAAATGTTGCCAAACTGTGATTGGTGCACAGAAGTACGCAACATCTTTTTCTCAACTGAGCCTCGCCCACTTCAAAGCAGTGAGAAGAGCACAAACAAAAACACAAATACAGAAATCTCATGTGAAATAACCAAAACTGTTCAGAGCCTTTTTGTTTTCAGGGCTAAGAAATAAGCCATTTAGTAATAGTTACCTGTAATAGGACTGAATAAAAGCAAGTTTACGAATTGTTAAGCACTGGTGAGGGTTTGCGCTCTTCAAATGTTTTTAAATGGCTGTTGGCCTGGACAGTAATGGATCATTAATTTGTTGAAAATAGGTACCACTGCTTATACAGAACTAATCAAAATATGGATGAATTCCTAAACACACACATACAGAAGCGCATACACACATGACACATTTATACACAGACACGCCTCTGCATTTCAACCAAAAAAAGGCAGGCTATCTTTGACTAACTGTGAAAGTCTTGCTGCAGCCATCACATCCACCCAGTGGGCCAAAAATGTTCCTGCTAAAAGTGCTTTTCCTGTCACCCACACAATAGGACGAGCCTCAGAAAATGTCATTCCAACCTGCTCTCCTAACAACAACCACCAGAGGAAGAAGAAGACCCTGAATGAGTCCAGGAAGACTTCCAGTCCAAGTTTTGGGCTACGTTCCCATTATAAGAACTCTCATCCTATTCCATCAAAAAGCTCCCTGCAATCAGGTAATGGAAGTCTTGGTTCACCCTTCGTACCTTGGGCTGTTCCTGCAGTCTATCACATTAATCTAACAAACTGCAAGATTCATATTGACTCATTCAGCTCCTTTTATATCTTCAAAAGTGCTGCTTGCAAAAGATTCGCCTCTTCACAGAGATGGTTTAATTAGAAAATTACACTTTGCTGACAAAAAAGTGGCAGGCGGGCTTGTGTTTACAAAGACTTTCCAAGCAACAAAAAGGTCACAGCTTCAATCCTGCAGCAGCTAATGTGTCCATCAACAGTTTTAAAAGTCTCCTTGAACAATATCCTGAACTCCCACTCAGTTTTTCTTAATTCCTCAAGATTACAGCAAATGTGAATGTGAACAGTCACAGCTTCCTGGAAGCAGCTGGTACTCTTAAAGTTTATGCAAAGGTGAGTTAGCCGTGGGTCTTCAATGGGGTGTGGGCGTTGGCAGTCAACAAGGCCAGTTATAGAATCCAGTATCAGAGTCAGGTGGGTGAGCAATAGTGTGTAATTTGTTCCTGTTATTTCCACTGATTTAGGTCAGCGCCTGAAACATTTAAATAAATCATACTGAATGTGTGCATGAGAGAGTGAGGGAGAGCATATGAGAGTAAATATTCACTGCACCCACAATGTGTGCGACTACATGAGTGTTTCTGTACATGTTTTTGTGTCAACACTTGATATAGAAGCTGATAACTCAGTTCCACTCGTGCTCCCATTGCTCTGCAGGGAGGAGAGCACATCATGGTCTCCAGAAAGGAAAGACAGGACACCACAAATCACCACTGTTAGCACTGTAATCTCCAAACAAGTTCCCACAGCAAGGATGCCACTCACATTTGGACATCCTCAAGTGTGCAGCAATGCGAGCGTGGGACGGTTTGGGCCTATTAAAAACAACTTGATGTAACTGCCTGCAGTAGGAACTAGAACTAGAACAGGGAGCCATATTGTACAGTATTGTGTGCAAAGTTGCTACTCCTTAAGGGAAACACAAAAGTGAGTAAAAATAGCATGACATTTTTCACCATGTTATTGTCCGAAAAAGTTGTGTTGATCCCATGCGCTGGACCTGAAACAGATAATGCGAGCCCAGGATGAACAGTGGCCAACAGCTCATTTTAGGAGGCCAGACAGTACAGACACGAGTCAGTGCGCTAACTGTCCAGTAACCTCATTTGTCATGGATATATGAATATACTTAAACAGGCCAGACGTTACATGCATGGTCATTACATGGCCGTCTCATGCATATCATGGAAGACATACTGAGGACATGGGGTCAAACAAATATGCTGCCTGTTGGTTCTATTGAGAGACCAGAGATAGATTTCATAAAGTAACGTTTTGGTCCACCTCAATTAAAAACACCTACAAGCAGATCCAGATTAATAAGACAAGCTCGATTCTGTATCTCTTGCCTGAAATTATGCCAACAGAAAAAAAATGTTGCTGTTTTGAAAATTGTTTTGGTCTGACTGGAGCAAAAATGAGTCAGTCCTACAGTAAAATCTGTTGTGAGAGCTGCCTGGGACTGATGGCAGACAGGAAAACTGTACAAAACATTTTGCCCAGTTACACAAACACATTCACTTGTGTGACCACACAAGCTTCCCTGCAGTCGCTCTGTGCCAGAGGGATGCTGCCGTGGTGAAAAAGACATTATCTGGTAGTCGAACAGGTATGGGCCATATGATGAATCAGTGTTGATGAAGAAGTTGCTAGAAGCCACTCACTCATCAATGACCACAGAGCTTGGCCACAGTTCTAATAGCAGTTTTAATGGGATTGGATTGGAGCTTTTGGCTTACATGAATGTATGGAATGATTAAATTAAATGGAAATTGTGCCCGGATCTGCACACTGTGCTTTCCTCATTAATGTATCATCGGTGCAAAGAAAAAAAAAATATTGCCGGGTTTCTTTCCAAGAAGATCAGAAGCCCGGTTAAGACGAGGCATCTGTGATCCAGGACAGACTTATCAGCACACAGAACACGGCTCTGCTGGGTTCAGCAACCTGCTGCAATGCAAAGGCTGGTGCTGTCCATGGTACTGAAACTCACTCCGCTATGATACAACCAAGACTCAAGTCCAAAATCTCTCCCTTTTCGCACCCTAGTGCAATATATTTCCTTTCCAACATTCAAATTCTTAGTGCAAAAATTATCTACTATAGTGCCCCCAAACTCTCACATTGTAACGAAAATAGAAGGCTGTGTCTGCAATTGTCACTGCTAAATATCCACTAGATAGTGTGTTCACCATAGTTCAGCTGCAACTAATGACTATTTTTACTATCAATTAATCTGCTGAATATTTTTGACATGTGTCAATAGATGGGCCTTTACTAAAACAGTGGGGAAAAATGCAAATCACAAGTTCAGAGAGACCGAAGGTGACATCTCCAAATTGCTTGTTTTGTCAGACCAACAATCCAAAACCAAACTCAATCTACAATAATAAAGAACAGTGAAAATGAACATATCCTCACATTGGAGAACCAGAGAATGTTTGGCATTTTTGACGATGCCTGATGATGAATCGATTATCAAAATAGCTCTTGATTAAATTTCTGTCGATTGACTAATTGATTAATCGTTTCAGCTCTACACCTCAGTTATGTGACAACTCAACAGTCAGTGATGGAGAAATTATGATGATCCATATGTTATAAATTGTAATCTACTTTCCTACTAAATATTTTTTTACTTCCACTATTATTTTTTTAATCAAAAATATAATCAAAAGATAAATCAATAATAGAAAATAGTAGTGTAGCGTTTTCTGAATGTATAGTGAGAATTATATTACCCTATATATCGGACTTAAATCATCCCATAATGCAACTTAGTAATGAGTGTACATTTAATGGTCACTAACCAAGATTTATCTACCATCATGCATTGTGACAGGGGGAAAAAGGTACATTCAGACTGCTACCAAATGAGAGGAAGCTGACCTTAGTAATATCTGAAATAGTTTTTTGACTTTGCCTTCTGACACACTATATAGTCCTCTACATACAGTAGAATTCCCTGTGTAGTGAGTAGTGGACAGTAAATGTGTTAATGATTTCAGGCACAGTGAAACAGTCCACAGCATATGTAATACTTTTGCTAAATGCAGCCACGATGCAGTGCTTCACCTTTGATAGATGTAAAAATTGCAGTTATGTGGCAATGCAGTCATTCATTAGGTGTTTTTGTGGCATTTTCATTGTATTACTAATTTTTCATTTTGTCTTGTTTTTAATGAGTAAAGCTGTATAAAGGCCCATCTATTGACACGTGTCAAAAGCTAGCTGGGGCTTTAAATGTTGTGGTATTTGGTTTTGGTCGATGTTATATCTCTGTATATTTCCCGATAAAAAATCATTAATGTACATTTAAAAATATATATTAGTATTAAGTGTTTATTATGTAGGGAACATTGAATGAGTAACAACGGAGTGATTTTGAACATAGCCAAAGACTCTCTAACCCTTCACTCAATTTCCTCCTAAATACTCTCTTCACACACAGTCAGTCCAACAACACAATGAAAAGCTTCATTTAATTTCATTTTTAGAACTGTATTCCTTATAGTACAGTTATCTGATCTGGCTATGTATTTAATTTACCATCTCCTGAGAGGCACTGGCGGAGATGTTCAATAATACTGTAGTGTAAGTGCCTATCAAATAGTCACTCTATGGAAGGCCTCACATCACTTTCCCTCATCTCTGGGGTAGTTTAAAGTCTGTCAGTCTGCCTCATCATACCTCCCCTGCCTTAGGTACATGAACTTTACCTGCGTCTGGTTCCTCTTCTTTCTTTCTCACTCCCTCCTTAAACTATGCCTCCTTCCTGCCTGTCCACCATGTTTCCCCGTCCCAGACAGGAGCATTTATCGGTGATGGGGCCCGGGACTCCCCTCTGCCCTCTTCATCTATCTCTGACTGAATCTGGCAGGTTTGTTAGGAGAGAGGGACACTGTGGCTACGGAAAGGTGTGAGGATACAATACATCGATTTATGAGTGTCTCTGTGTAAGAGAGGAAGAGAGAGACCTAGAGAGACACTGGGAGTGCTGCTGTGGATGTTACAAACTTAGTGACTGGGAGAGGTGGGAGCAAGAAGATGAATAGGATAAGATCTTGTGTGTTATATGGCCTTACTTAAAGCAGCTATAATCAGTAATCTTATATTAACGATGACATGACTACTTGAATGAGAAAAAAGTTGCATGTAATGATGAACCCACAGAGAATTATCACCCGACTCAGCCGGATGGAGCTTTATAGCGTCTTTCAGCTCATTGTTTTGGTTTTATGGCCAGGCACTTTTACTGTTCTGGTTCGCTCTCAATGCTCTCATAGTGCCGTTTTTAGCAGCAACAGGCAGCTATTTTTAGCAAAAAAGCTAAAAACACACTACACTACCTGCCCAGCACCAAACAGCAGACAGAAAGTTAGCGACTAGCTGGCGAACATGTTGGAGCATTTAGCTGCTAAAACACCAGATATTTTTCTCAGGAGTTTGTGGAGACCAAAAACAGAGCGACAGTAAAAGGAGATTGAATATTGGACTTACATTACCGACTTTAAATGAATGCTAGTGCTGTATTGTATCTGCTGGATGTGTAAATAGGTAACTGTTTGCCATATCAGCCTACAATGTCCATGTTTGCTTATTGTTTTTCTTTCATCAGGTTTAATTTTCTGACAAAATATCTTAAGAATGTAATGTTTCTCAGAAGATCAGTCTTATGTAAATCTTGAATGTCACAGCTTCACTCAATGCACCAACAAGTAAGAGTTTCCAAAGCAGTACCTGCTCATAACTTACAGTAACTGAACTTGATAAATTCAACCAAATGTTCCCCCATGACTGATCCATTTCTGATCCATCCGATCCATCCGTTTCAAGTCTCTGCAAGTTGATTCTCATACGTTTATTGCCGTGAATGGCTGGATGGAAAGAAATCAATCTAAAAAACGAATGATAGTGTAGAAATGCAAAACCAAAGGTGTGGTCCTTGAGCCAATTAGCAAGGAGAGTAAATGCCGAAAATCCCGGAAGAAAAAATCATATAGATCATATAAAAATTGACAATTCTGTATTATTGGTTTAACCATATCATGTTAAGGTCTACATAGGATCCATGGAAAAGTGGCCAGGTGCTGGAGCTCATGCAGAGGCTTTCCAAATCAGACCCACGCAGCCACTGCCTCTTTGTTAATGGTATCCTATTGACTATTCATCCTCTCACCATGGCCAGTTAGTAATAAGGACAACTTCATGGCCTTCTTTCAAATAAGGTCGCTGCCTCCTCATCTCTTTCTCTCTCTCTCCTTGCACTGTTTCCATCTCCTATCTGCCTCACTAATTTAGTCTCCTGTCTTTTTCTCTCCAGCTGCTTTTCTTCCCCTTTCCTCCAAAAAATGTTTCCACTGTTCTACAGACTCAATGCCCACAGGAGTTTCCTGTTTTAGCGCTTTACCCTTCACATCATAGTGCATGCAACTTCCTGAACTCCATTTAACCTCAGCCTTTAAAGGCTAAATAGCTCCATTACATACTACCTTTACGCTGGGGTCTCTGACAGGTGTTCAGGGCTGCTTGGGTCTTCATTCTCCAAGGGCTGTCTGTTCAACTGCCTGACTATCTCGTTCTAGCATATTCCGGCTGTGATTCTCAGGTTTTTTTTCATTGCACGAGTCTGCACGGACCTGCCAGTTCTCCTGTAGATCAATGCACACATGGATGCACACGCCAAAACTCACACAGACAAGCAGGTGTACGCACGCAAACACTGCAACACATGGCTCAAACACTGTCAAATGCCTAATCTGCTCTTGCATCCACAGGGAGCAGGCATGATGTAGGGTTTTTGTTGTTGTCGTCATTTTTTGTTGTGGTCCATTTTCATGGGCGGCTGAAAGACAGTGAAAGTGTCTACAGAGAGCAGAGCTCAACAAGGCATCCAGATGCAGCTTATCCCCATTCACTACTCAGCGGTCGTGGATCCACAATGTGACTGTGCAGTTAGTACAACATCCAGTTATGTTACAGACAGAGAGGAGAATGATTAGATGATTAACACTAACACAAAGCAAAAATCCCAGCATCTGCTGGTTCAAGCTTCTCAAATGTAAGGCTTTGCTGCGTTTATGTTTTTTATCATTGTAAATTGAATATGCTTTGGTTTTGGACAGTTGATTGGACAAAACAAGACATTTGACAACTCGTTTATGAAGAAATTGCTTTTCACAATTTTTTTGACATTTCAGAGACTGAACAATCAATTGAAAAAATAGTGGATGGATGAATAAATAATAAAAATAGCTAGTTGCAGCCCTATCCATGAGACAAAGGAGATTTGTCATCCAGTAGAGATATTGCTGTACAGTGTCTACAAATGTACTCTGTTAATATCTCTGGTGGAATTAGGCCATTGTGGGCAGTGTTGCAAATCAGTGAGCAGGTCTGCTTTATGGCAATGTTGAATTTATTTATGTTCTATGAATGTGATGAAGTGCTTTGATTGTAAGATATTTAATACACTTGGTTAGCTAAAAAAAGACCACCCCAACTTGTTATTTTCACTGTTTAACAATTTAACAATATCAATAGTCAGATGGGTGACAAATTAAAGGAAAAATCAGCATAAAAAGTGGGAACAGATTCAGTTCTCCTTGGCATAGATTCTCCAAGATCTCAACACCGTTCCTCCAACAGATATTCCCTCGTGTGTGTGAGAACACTGTCTAACACGTCGCTCCAAAATCTCCCATACAGTAGAGTTCAGTTGGATTGAAATCTGGTGACTGTGAAGGCCACAGCATATGATTCCCTCACTATGTTTTGCGTTACCTCACAATATTTTGCACTCTCTCACAATACTTTTCTTCTTCCATTCCTTTAGAGCCAAATGTCTATTTGGAATGGAAGGGTGTGGAGATTCTCAAGTTAATGCCTCTGCATTGTTTATGGACACCTCACCTTATATGATGTTCATTGCAAAAAAGTTTCAGATAGAACATTATCAAACTTCTGGGTAGGAGCTGTATGTAAGAACCATCAATTATTGCTCCACACTTATATAAAACAACATTTATTTATTCATATCACCCATCCAACCAAGTACAGTAAACTATAAAATGACTGAATGAGTCAGAGCTTGTAGTCATGGACTGACAGATATGTATCACTATCTTAAAGTGTCAGTTTTAAAATTTACAGTCGTTCATTCTAGAAGTCTCAACTACATCAATTAATATTTGGTTAGGTCGACCAGCAGCTACTCTCAGACTCTAGATGGACGAGTATTTCTCTTTGGCCTCCGTGGGGACCTCTGTGCATCATGGAGGAGAGAAATGAATAGCTCTCCAGTGGCTACTACTAACAGGTGGCCTTGACTGACTCACTGTCCCTTAAGGCTGACCATGACAAATGAGTCACGACTCTGGTGTGAATTACAGCTCCGCTACTGAAAATACGAAGTAAAAACTTAATTAGGCTGGGCTTGATGTGAGGTGCAGTTGGTTCTTCTGAAGCCCAAATCTAGCTACAGTATATCCTGATACTGTAAGAGTGCTTGTATCTATCTTCTCTATGTTTTCATGTAGCGTGATGTGTTCTTGTGTTTTTTGTGTGTTCTCCTTGATGACAGCTAAAGAACAATTCGAAAACAAAAGAATACAAGCACGGGAGATGGAAATTTACTTGTGAATCAAGGTTGCATCACATGGGAACTGGGCCAGTGAGAACAAATAGGAAGCCACAAAATTCACTGTGAGAATATGGGCTGCACCTTAAGATTATTTTCATTACCAATTAAACTGCTGTTTATTTTGAATTAAAAACAGATTGTTTTGTCTATAAAATGTCATAAAATAGTAATAAATGCCCATCACAATTTCCAAGGTGATGTTTTCATATGTCTGTTTTGTCCACTCAACAGTCCAGAACTCAGTTTCCAGTGATATAAAACAGAAAAGCAGCAAATCCTGACATTCAAGAAGCTGGAACCAGTGATTTTTTTTACATTTCTGCTCGAAAACAATGAATCAATTAACAAACTAGTTGCCAAGTAATTTTCTGTCAATCGTCTAATCGATTAATTGACTAATTGTTTCAGCTCTAGTGAGAATACATTTCATTTGCTTTACAACCTATCAGTGCTATAGGCTACACATTATGGAGCCACTTCCTGGAAAAAGGAAATATTAAAATCAGTAGTTGTCCTACAATACCCAAAGATTTGATTACTATGCTTCCTTTAATGAGAAATATGTTCTTTCCAAGGCGACACAGGAAGAAAATGTCGTCGAAACAGATGCAAATATTATTGTAACTTGACTTTACTCTATTTGAAAGATAATTTTAAATACAAAATCTCCCATTAAACACTTGCCATGCTAATAAAACAATTATTGCCAATTACTTTGCATTCCTTGGTTTACTTTAATCAAATGTGTTGAGGTGTATTTTTAGAAATACTGATAACTTGGCCAAATATAGACAGCATGATGTCATACTGAGATATTTACAGACTTGAACTGTAATAGAAGAATTCTTGTCTGGTGTTTGATTCTCACTTCTTCCCACTTTATTAGACTGAAAAAATTTCTCACTTCTCAGTCACTGTTGCTCTCACTGTTGTTTTATCCACTTAACACATATGATCCACAGCTGAATGCAACAAGCTCACACCCTATCTCTAGACTCTAGAGGATGTTGAAAATCATTCATAAAAACAGATAGATAGATAGATAGATCGATAGATAGATAGATTATTATATTATTTATTCTCTGTGGTTTTGACATGCTTCAGTTCAGGTAGTCCAGGACTGATGACATAGTGTGGTAATGACACCATACCATAATGACCGAATGCCTGTCCGTTTTGCCCACAAAAAAGGTTTGACAATTTGGGAAATATGCTTATTTCCTTTCTTGCTGAAAGTTAGATGAAAAGATTGATACCACTCTCATATTTGTACGGTTAAAATGAAGTTAGAGCCAGCTAGTGGCTAACTTAGCTTAGCATATAGACTGGAAACAGGGGGAAACGGCTAGCCTGCCTTGGAACCAGCTGCTAGGCAACATGATACTTCAGGTAAATAAAGGAAATAGTCTGGCACATAACCTCAGTCAAACTGTGATGTGTTGTTTTTACTTCACTTAGGTTTTTGTTTGTATTAAACAAATGAGCTATAACATGTTAATTAGTGAGCTTTAGAGGTGCTGGACAGAGCCAGGCTAGCTGTTTCTCCTCGCTTCCAGTCTTTATGCTAAGCTAAGCTAACTATCTTCTGGTGGTAGCTTCATATTTAGCGGACAGACATGAGAGTGGTGTCAATCTTCTCAGTGCTCTCTGGAATACCAGTGACACTAATAATGTGTACATTATTACATCTGTATTTTAAACAAAGCCTTATTAAATGGGGAGCACATTATATAAGACCCGCTGACTCAGAATTTGCCATATTTACTCATCAAGGCCTGAGCATAAGGGCGGTATTATGTACAAGACATTGCTCCGGTTTGGGGTGAGTCATCGTCACGGCTCGATATCAGATTTCTCAGGGTCTGATTTATCTTCTTGTTCATTAGGGGGGCTCCACTTATACCTGCAATCCTCAGAGATTCTTCTGATGTCAGATTTGACAGGATTATCCAGGTATCAGTGAGACCAGCGGAGGAGGATGAGACCTAAAAAAACACTGATCAGTGGGCACTGGTGGTAAGAGACGCTGTCCTATAACCGAACAAATTGGGTCCGACTGTTTACAGAGTTAAGCCGCCATGTGAGTGAAGATCCATCATGTTGAAGTCGCATTCAAATTCCTGTGAGCTCTAGGGACACTGTTCTTTCATTTACCCTGTCCTCTGACTTCACAAGAGGGAGTGCACATGAAAAGCGGGGTTTTTACCAAAAGAGTAGTTGGTCATTTGCACATGCAGTAGTGCTGAAACGATTAGTTGATTAATTAAGTTGATAAGAAAAAGTCTATTTACAATAACTTTGATTATTTATTTCTTCATTTTGTTATTTAGCAAGCAAAAATGCCAAACATTTGCTAGTTCTCTTTTATGACATTTTATAGACTTAAATATTAATTGTTTGATCAAGAAAACCTTAAACAGGTTAACTGATGATGAAAAAAATCGTTAGTTACAGCCATATCTGCACCGTATTTGTGTATGTATACCGAATTAGTACTGATATTTCCATTCCACTCTCTCCTGATATGTGCTGGATGTAACTCTTTCCAAACTTGATGCCTAAATCTTCCTCACCAGTGTTTCTCTAGCTGTGTACATCTTTCTATAGGACAGAGGAATTACTTTATGGAATGAAGCCACAGGGACAGCCCTGCTTGGACACGGTCCCTGTCCGCAAAGCTTCAAGGTGTCCTCTCCACACCATTACCTTGGTCGACACTCTGCAATGACTAAGTGGAAGTTTGAGTGAAAGTGACATTTTATTAGCAAGAGAATTTAAAGGGTCCTTGTCTGAACAAACTGACTAAACAGGTTTTTATACTGCTGCTCCTTTTACAGGACTTATGTACATAAATAACTTTGAAATATAGTTGTAAATCAGCAGCTTAAAGAGCATGTTTCCACAAGACAAACTCTCAGAATAAAAAATGATAGCAACAATAAGAGAAAACATTATCAGAGTCAAAGCTAAACACTTTGAAATGTTGTTAAAAAGTAGAACTGGATTGCTGGACATTTGGATTGAGAACTTGTCCTTCTCTGAGGCTCCTGCTGATTACTGCACCTTCGTTCACAGCATTGCCCTGATTCTCTGTGATGGTCAACTGTAACTGTCTCTATTGACTCTTCTCCCCAGTGTTGAGTGGGTGAATACAGTGTCAGCCTCTGCAGCTGCATGGGCCACAGTGTTGGGGGAAAAAGGCAGTCTCCGCCAAAGTAATCCTTTGGCAAAGACTGGTGTCCCAGACGCTAACGCAGTGATGATCCACACAGAGAGGGGGTGGGCGATGTTGTGTACTTTGGGTCACCAGACACTGACATTGTCCTTGCAGTGACAACTGTGTTGTCTGTTTACTGTGTGCCTTTCATTTGTACAGTATATTCACATCTTAGACAGTAATGCATTTGTGCATATCCCAGCGTAAGAGGCTGATACTGAATGTTCCCTAATAGCTTTAGCTCTCATCACTAACATGGCTGAGCTGCCAAGCTGCTGTGTTTATTCAGGTGTGTCAAAGACCCAGTGTGACATTATCACATCCACCTATGTGTGAATTAAATCGTCCATAGGAGGGCTGAATTCAGCAAGGGTCTATTAAAAATGTACTATGGGCAGTTGATGAGTGCAGACAGGTGTGATTTCGGAGATGTGAAAAACTCGGGACTCATTAGTGAACAGTTGAAAGGTGAATGACGCTGTTTTTTTCTGAATCATTCAGTCAAGCATTCTTCATGTGCGTAAAACTCACCATGTGTGGGAGTAAGCAATGACTCGTTCCAAGCCCACACAATATGACCATAAATAGCGTCACTTACATAAAAATCAAACCATGCATTTGTGCTGAAGGTATAACGGTAATTCAAGAGCAAGAAGTGTTTACAGCAAACACACAACAAGAGCCAAATGAAGTCTATTTACAGGAGTTCATCAGAGAGGAGCAGAACAGGACTGCTCCCTGGTGTTCTCCTCTTATTAATGAAAGATCAATTCATTATTCCATATGCAGAGGGATGACTAACAGACCACAGAGAGATAAACAAGGGCTCCATGTTGCAAAGCACACCTGCAGGATCCATGAATTGGTGAGCCCATCTCTTTCTGAGTGCATGGCTGTGCTGAATTGGGGGTATTTCCACCTATAGCCTACTTGGACAGCCAGGTCATTGACGGAAGAGGGTGGGGGGTGACAGAGCTGTCAATATGCAGGGTCAGAGCTAGGCTTGATACAAAAAGATGTGCATGTGCCTTTTTAGAATGCAACACACCAGAAACCCAACGGGGGAAAAAAACATGTGTCTCCTGAATAATGGGGCTATAATGGTGGCTTAGATAAGACAACAAATGCGTTCAGCCTGGCATCATGGACCACACATGCATGCGAATTTTGTGATGATAAATCGCACTGAATAGGTTGGCATCATGCAGAAGGCAATAGATAGGCCTACTGTAAATATCGCACGCGTTAATATCATATTAAACGGCCTGCACGCTGATTCCTGAATACTACTTGCACCCCTAACAGCCCAATGGGCTACAGGCGTCTTTATAACGCGCAAATCCGAAGGGGCATGCAGCCATTCATAGACGCTGATATGGCACATTAATTTTCAATTTGCAGCGATTACGGTGGTACAGTCTGTATTTTACGCCCAAGGTTGGAAGCATATGCGCTAATTATCCCTTGGCGTTCTGATAGCCCACTGGGCAAGCAAGGATGCCCTTTGAAACCGCTGTATCTCCAAAGAAGCGGCAACAACAACAAAAAACCCCACTTGATTATATAGCAAATAAATATCCAGACAAAGACGCTTCTATCTTACCTGTGTCGTGAGCCAAATCGATGCCCGGTTCGGTGAGTATGTTTGGGTCACTTTGAGATCTGCCTCGTTGCAGACAGCCGTCTAGTCCATCCGATGTAGCCATGGGGAGACAGCACAGGAATCCTGAATCAAATATTGAAAACCCAACCAGAGGCAGGCAAGGTCAGGAGGAAAGCAGCGAGCGAGTGCAGATTTAATTCGCTCTGACAACAGCCGCTTTGAGCATCTACCGTGGAGCCATGGTTGAGCAGAAATTCCGTGTGTGTGTGTGTGTGTGTGTGTCTGGGCTGTGCGCGGGATGATGTGTGGATGTGGGAGGGGTGATATGCCCCCGATGATGCCCGTCCCTGTCCAGCAATAAGACCAAATATTCAACACACCAACTAGCATCCTGCACACAGTGATAAATTGTTGAAGCTCATAGCCTACTGAATACCCATATTTAATGTATTTCATGGTTTTTGGGAAGACATCAGTATCCTTTTATGCTCCCACTTGCATCGTTTATTTTGGGTCTATAAGCTTTATTATTGGTTTAAGCAGCCCAGGCAATGCTGTGAAATGCCAGATTAAGTCGAGCAAGCATTTTAATAGGCTAGTAATCGAGAATGTATATGACATTGCCTGTAATTGGTTAATTAGTTAGAATGCACCAATGGACACATTGGTCTATAGGGTACTGATGATGTACATTTGCTGTACTCTTAGAGATACAGCCTACAGAAATAAAGGTGTTTTTATCAGGGATATTTTTGCGTTTAAAATTCTCCTCCAGGTCTGTACAAAGCACAGCATATTTAAGAAAAATGCACAAATCATTTAATTTTTTTCATTTCGTGTTTAAAGTAATATTAAGTTATTACGTCAAAAAGGCGGAAGGCATATTGTTAAAAGCACAATGTATATGAAAACGCCCAAATTCCAAGCAATGCATGAAAAGCATCATTAAACCATATATTCTAAAATATATTAAAACACCATTCTTTTTAAAAATAATTGCTTAGAATAAAGCAGATCATTCTTCCATGTTAGCATTTACGCGTAAAATATCTTAAAAATGTAATCGTTTCGCTTAAAACAAAGCAGGTTCGTATCTGTGCCACAGAATCCATATGGTAGCAGCCCATTGGCTGATTCCACGTATGACGCGTCAATGCGGAAGCGATCCACCGCCGTTGGGGAAAAATGGCAGCTCACAGGTGTAGCTACTCGACTGTGCTGCTTATTCTTTGTAGTCTGTCCGTGTTTATTGTCGCAGACAGTCAAGAAACGACACTAACTGGTGATCACCATGCCACTGCGGTCGACAATCCACAAACAGCCCCCGAAACTGTGGAACAAACGGCCGAGCAGCCTGCGGTGGAGGAGAGGCGTTGGGAATCAACTGTGGTTGAAGGGGCGACTCCGGATGATGTTGCAACCGACAAACAGGACACTTCTGCCCCTGAAACCGTGGTCCCCTCATCAGCACCACAGCCTAAAGACGATTTTCAGGAGGAATTGGTCATCAGACCGCTGCACTCAGGAGATATTTATGCCAGCTTCCAGTTCCGCACCCTGTGGGAAACTGATTTCATGAGAGGAAACAAAGGTAATAACTGTTAGCAGTGATTAAACATGCCATTATTTTTAACTCAGAAATCTCGAAGACGTGTTCATTTTTCGTATGGTGATAGAATGCATCTGGAAAGTCATACCATCCATTTAATTGATGGCGATTATGTCAGTGCGTATGGAAGTTGTGAAAAAGTCATAAAATGTCTAAATTTATCTACATTTATGGTCGTCAATGCGTAGAATTGAAGTGTTTTACGTTCAATATCCAGGTTTCTCAGTGGCTTCTTGATGCATCTGATGAGAAGATGCAGCAAGTTTTTTTCTTTTATTTTCTTTTTTCAGTAATGCATTTGGCTTTATTGTCTCTTCTTACTGACGGTCTTACAATCTTCTTTACAACAGGGAGTATCTGTTCCTGTATAAATTAGTCCCACAGTTTTTGATGATTGTATTAAATTAATATTATACGTTTAACAAAAGTAACAGTGACGAGACAGAAGTACTGTTCATTCATTCAGGCTTTTTGTTTTACCACATCTGTAGCCTCACACTAGTCTTGCACCAGTAAACTGTGAAAGAATATTAAACAGGCTTGATACACATCCCATAAATTCCATAAATACCTAGCTTTTCTATTGTCTAACAATGAATTATAATTATTTGGCTTACCCTAACCCTAAACTGTGTAACGTTATATCATGTTTCTCAGTGTCCCACTACCGGCTATTTCCCAAGTCTTTGGGCCAGGTCATCTCCAAGTTCTCAGTGCGAGAGCTGCACATCTCCTTCACGCAGGGCTACTGGAGGACCATGCAGTGGGGGCAGCCCTTCCTGCCGTCCCCTCCTGGGGCTGAACTCTGGGTCTGGTTCCAGGACTCTGTGACAGAGTGAGTACAGCCCTCTGGTGGCTGCAGAGCATCAGAGGTGAAGTAAATGTTCTGTATTTTGGGATTTATAAGAAAAACATTCATTTTAAGACAAGCCCTATTTTCACTCAGTTATGCCAGATTGATAGCAGAAAGTTTTAACTTTCTGTAACTGGTATCAGTGGTGAACATCAGGGTTTTGTCAAGGGAGCCAAAAAACAAACAAACATGGTTTTTGAAGTAAGGGACTTGGCTTCAATAATAGACATGTTGCAGTGTTCATGAACTAGTTCATCTAGCTCTTTTTAAAAAACATTCATTTCCATGCTTCCCATGCTAGTTTACTGTTTGCATGAAGTGTTTTTCATCAGTTATTGGAATGGGGAAAGATGTGAAATATATTAAAATATCATATAAAGCAAATTAGCATTCTAAACATAAACTGCAGTAACCCAAAGCATGTAGTGAAGATGAAGGTTTATATTTCTAATTAATATTTAACAGGAACAAAGCTGAGATAAAATGACAACTTGAATTTGGGTATTTGAAAACATTCAAGAACCTCTCTGTTTTAATTACAAGGAGATGAAAAAGATTCACACTCCCACAAATAAAATGTCAATACAATTTATATATATATATATATATATATATATATATATATATATATATATATATATATAAAACAATAAAATAAAACAGCAACGGCCAAATACCTCCAACAAGTAAGGCAAGTCCTAAGAAGTCAGCTCAATGGCAAGAACAAGGCCCAGGCAATAAACCGCTACACCCTGCCAGTGATCAGACCCTGCAGGAATAATAAGGTGGCCAAAGGAAGAGATACAGACCAGACGTTAAGACACGAAAGCTCCTCACCATGCCTGGAGGGTTCCATCCCAAATCCAGCACCCTGAGACTGTACGCTAGCCGTAAGGAAGGCTGCCGTGGACTAGTGAGTGTGAGAGCCACTATCCACAAGTACAGCAAAGATAAGGCCCCAACAGATGACGTGCTCAGTGAATGGGGAACAGAGGAAGACGTGCTCGAGGAGGGACCATCATGGGAGGACAAACCCCTACATGGGATGTACCACCGGAACATAACTGAAGTGGCTGATATCAAGAAATCCTACCAATGGCTAGAGCGGGCCGGACTGAATGACAGCACAGAGGCTCATCTCATCATGGCTGCACAGGAGCAGGCCCTGAGCACCAGAGCAATAGAGGTCCAGATCTACCACACCAGACAAGACCCAAGGTGTAGGCTGTGCAAAGAGGCCCCTGAGACAATCCAGCACATAACTGCAGGGTGTAAGATGCTGGCAGGGAAAGCATACATGGAGCGCCATAACCAAGTAGCTGGCATAGTGTACAGGAACATCTGCACGGAGTATGGACTAGAAACCCTGAGGTCAAAGTGGGAAACACCTCCAAAGATGGTAGAGAACGACCGAGCCAAGATCCTGTGGGACTTCCAGATTCAGACTGGTAATGGCGAACCAACCAGACATTGTGGTGGTGGACAAACGGCAGAGGAAAGCCGTTGTGGTTGACGTGGCAATACGAAGTGATGACAACATCAGGAAAAAGGAACATGAGAAACTAGAGAAATACCAAGGGCTCAGAGAAGAGCCAGAGAAGGCTTGGAAGGTGAAGGCGACAGTGGTGCCCGTGGTCATCGGAGCACTCGGGGCAGTGACCCCCAAACTGGAGGAGTGGCTACAGCAGATCCCTGGAAGAACACCAGACATCTCGGTCCAGAAGAGTGCAGTACTATGAACAGCAAAGATACTGCGCAGAACCTTCAAGCTCCCAGGCCTCTGGTAGAGGACCCGAGCTCGAAGGATGCGACCACCCGCGGGGGTTGAAGGACGAAGTTTTTATATATATAATATGTGTGCTTAACTGTCGAGAATGCTTTGTCAGTCAACATTTTCATGCCATTTTTCTGCCCTTTTTAGTGTGGATGGCACGTGGAAGGAACTGACGAATGTTTTGTCTGGGATCTTCTGCGCTTCACTGAACTTCATTGACTCCACCAACACCGTTCAGCCCAGTGCGTCCTTCAAACCGCTGGGTATAGGCAACGGTACAGAGAGGCTTCTTCCATCTCCCTTTGCATTTTGGAAAGCTCTTTAGTGTACTAATAGTGTGATTATTAGACGCCTTAAACTCTTGCAGCATGCAGGTGCTAGAGATTCTGCAGATAATCCATTGCGTTACATATAGACTGATTTTGTTTTTTGTGTTGAACTTTAAGTGACGGACCACCGCTTCCTTCGCTATGCCACCCTCCCACGAGAGATTGTTTGCACTGAGAATTTGACACCCTGGAAGAAACTCTTGCCATGTGGATCCAAGGTGAGTGTCTGTGTGTGTGTCTCTTTATTTGTGTCTTTCTAAAAAGCATAGCAGAACTCAAATTCCATGCATGCTCCTTTGTATGATGCACAGACTGACATCCATGACCTTATGTCTCGCACACCTCAAATGAGGCCGAAATTCTCAAGATCATATTTTCAAACTCACTTTCAGTGTTCAAATGTCATTGTCTACAGCTAACTCGGTTTATTCTTTTGTTTCTTTATGTGGCCATGTTGCACTTTCAGGCTGGTCTCGCTGTCCTGTTGAAGTCCGAGAAACTCTTCCACAGCAGTTTTCATTCCCAGGCAGTGCACATCAGACCCGTGTGTCAGGACTGGCAGTGCAAAACCACATCCTGGGAGCTGAGACAGACGCTGAATGTGGTCTTTGACCTGCACACCTCTTCGCAGGGCAAACGAGGTGCAAAAAAAGCGCATTCTGCCTGCATTCATCCCACATTTAAGTTTAGAGTTTCTGAGGTTTGTCTTGTTTTGTAGTAGAAGAAAACACGTCTCCCTGGCCTTAGTTAACTTAAGCTGTTTGTTCCTTCAGAGTGGTCCCTGTTTAAGATGTTCTCTCGGACCCTGACAGAATCTTGTCCACTGGCCTCCTCCAGTAAAATCTACATCGACATCACAGACAACCCTCAGGTTTGATTCCCACATGATATGCTATCATTCACTCTTTTTTTTTTTACATTTTTTTTTATCAAGATTTATTTTTTGTGGCATTTCTGCTTTATTGGAATTACTTTATTGGAGGGGGGGGGTGACATGCAGCTAAGGGCCGGTCTTGATACAGTATGTGGTATGCGCTCTGCCAGGTGAGCTACCGGGGTGGCCCGCTATCATTCACTCTGAGTGATTAGTTATTTCCCTTAATGCAAACTGCACAGAAAACAAAAGAGGATTTGTTTTACTGAACCGTCAAAGCAGTATCATGGAGGGGATATTTAAAGGTTCCCTGTGGAGTTTTTGACCTCTAGTAGCACTATGGCACTGTTTATTTATGAGCGGTTCCTCGTTTTGTTGATCCCGTGCATAAGCATGAAGTATGCTGCAATGCGCCAAAGGCAGTGAAGAAGAAGAGTGCTAGCAAGTAAACATGGATGTAAGCAATGCAGGATTTAAAATACCTAAAAAAACTGGCTTTGCCAAGGTTATATGAGACAGGAAATGCATTCAAAACATTTGTTAGACCTCGAGGATATACACAATGTGTTTTGGTGAGTAACCTTTTTAAGATTATTTAAAACAGATGCAGCAGATTACAATTTGAATGTTTTCTATAAGGTATAATCTTTTAACGGTATGTATGGAGATGTGCAATAGTTTTGGCTAAGAGAAATGTGATGTCACTTTGCAGGGGGAGCAGTTTGAGGTGAGCCCGGTCACTCCCCTGCTGAGCCAGGCAGTGGTGCTTGGGGACAGACGAACCTTCTCTGTCTACGATCTGACCCAACAAATCACCTTTGGCACCGTCCGCTCCCTTAACCTGCTGATCCGCTGGAAATCCAGTGAGGGTGAGTGAGAACAGCAGAGCAAGACACACAGCTTTGTGTAAGAGGCTCAACATACAGTAGTCTTAATTATTCAATGCAACAAGAAAGACCATAAAGGAAATAACAAAAATGCGCCATGTCTCTCTTGGATACATCTTGTAACTACTGTTCTTCTATTCTCAGCGTTTGCCTTGTAATCTTAGTTTTTAATGCCCCTTGACATTATTCAATAATCTTTCAGGTTTTTGGCCAATTCATCTGCAGTCTGTTCCTTTGCAAACTGCTCTCTCATGCAGCATCTGACATCACCTTCAGATTGCAACATCACACATGTTACACTGTTGTCATGACACAAGCCAAAAAAAGCAAATAAGAAAACACTATTTGTGTCCGAGATCTTTGTGTTTTGTACCAAAGCGACACTTTTCCTATTTATTCCTTAACATCAATTAACGACATAGATTACATAATCCTCTGTTAATATGTCGAACATTAGGGTGAAACTTTAAACGTTAAATGACAGATGTTTTTAACAAAGTCAAGAAGAGAAACAGACTGCAGTCCTGATTTACAAATGAAGTACAGTCATACATCATATTCTCCAACTCCACTGCTACAAATTTCTTGTCTCTGCTGGCAAATTTCCCACATGGCTGACCATTAAACCTCTTTTGTCTCATACTCCCTGCCTGCAGGTGACATGCTGCGTCCTCTGCTCCACGCTGAGCGTTATGTGGCTGGTTACGGGCTGCAGACAGGAGAGATTCACACGCTGATGTACAACTACCACCCCTACAGGTCTTTCCCTGTGCTGCTGCTGGACTCTGTGCCTTGGTATCTTCGTCTATACATCCACACCCTCACTGTCACCAGCAAGGGAAAGGACAACAAGCCCAGTGAGTCACTGTGCACACAAAATTGCAATCAGGGTCTGAAATTAACAACTGCATGTGCCAAATTCTGGAACAATTTGTCTATGATTGATAAATGAATAAAAGCCACTCACAACTGGTTGCTTTTTGAGATGATAGAAGTCAGATCAGCCAAAGTCTGTGTAAATTATTGTATAACTGGTCAGTAATTTTACTTAAGTTAACCAGTGCTTGGTTATGTGACCAAAAAGTTACAGACAGACACTACCTGTACTGTACATGCACAGCAGAATTATATGAACAAAAGAACTCTCACTTCCCCCCAAATCTTGTTAAAATTATCATCAGGAGAAATGTCTTTTCAAATGTCTCACACCAAGTTAGTTTGCATTGCAGTGACCGTAGAGAACAGAAGCATGGCTGTTCCTGCCTAAGATTGTAAAATTTTAACTGCAACAAAAGGGTCAACAATTTCATGATAATTAAATCCATGCAATTATTTTAACAGGTGACAAATGCTGCTTTAAAGACAAGAAGAGGCTGATTCCCTGTATACAATAATGTACTACTAATGTACTTCTACTAACAGCTAATATTTTGCTAAAATTCCATACTGCTGTAAGGGTTTTTTGCTTAAAAAAAACGTTTGTACTAGCTACATGAGTTACACATACAGTACGTCCCCAGTTTCCCTACATGAATCATTGTTTCATGTAATTCCATGCAGATGCTTCTTTTCACCAGAAGGGGGAGAACATGAGTCATATTTTCATGAAAGCTGTAGTGGAAGATCTTGGTGATTGGTTTTTGCTCAAACATTATATATACAGTACATTGTATGAAATAATGATTATTATTTATGAAGTATTGTCACACTGTATCAAATGTATATACCACTTACTACAAAATGGCTATGGATAGACAATAAAATAGTGTACCAATATGTTTTTCTTCCTCTGCCAGGTTACATCCACTACCAGCCTTCTAAGGACCGTGTGAGGCCCCACCTGCTGGAGATGCTGGTCCAGCTTCCCCCCAACTCCGTCACCGAGGTCACAGTGCAGTTTGAGAGGGCTCTGCTCAAGTGGACTGAATACACCCCTGATCCCAACCACGGATTCTATGTTGGGTATGTGTCCCTTCAAAAGTTGTAGGTGGTGGTGTGTGATGATTTTGAGGGGTGTAAGAGTGGATGGTTTGAATAACTGTGAAAGGTTTTAGGGGCTTTTGCATTTATTGTTAGGATTTTTCATTTCTTTCTGACTTTCATAATGACTAAAATCGGTTTCTTCAACATTTAGGTCTTCAGTAATCAGCTCTCTTGTACCAAGCATTGTCGCCATGGATACAAACAGCACTCAGGAACGCCCACTTTTCAGCAGCTTGTAAGTATAGAATTGCTTCTTTTCTGAGGAAAAAGCCTGTTGATGCTACTCATTCATATGTCGTTTGAGTTCCTGTAGAGAAACACGTTTGTCTGGAAAGTCGAATGAGCACATTTCCCATCTCCCTGCAGTTTTCCCTGTAAAGAGGAGTCCAGCTACTTTGTGCGCGTCTACACGGAGCCTCTGCTGGTCAACCTGCCAACTCCAGACTTCAGCATGCCTTATAATGTCATCTGCCTGACCTGCACTGTTGTGGCCGTGGGCTACGGCTCCCTCTACAACCTACTGACCCGGAGTTTCCAGATTGAAGAGCCCAGCCCGGGATTGGCCAAGCGGATAGCCAACATCATCCGCAAAATGAGGGGCGTGCCGCCACTCTGAGGCTGGACACAAATGCCAACTGGCTCTACTTTTAGAAAGGAGGTTTTCCTTGAACTAATTCAAGCACTGGTATGAATGTTTTTAAAACAGTCAACTTGAAGGTTTTGTTTTGTTTATGGAAGAAGACAAATAATTTTTTTGAGCCAGTCAGGATAATTTCCTGCTGGCTAAAGAAAAGGAAATGTAAACAATTTGTCTACTTGGATGGAAATTACGAGTTTTGTTGTTGTTTAACAAGTAGAAGGAACCAAAGCTGTCCAGTATGCTGCAGTGGTAACTGCATCGTGTTTTGTTTTCGGTTGTTATATATATATATTTTTTTGTGTGGATGTTTTAAGTCGTAACTCCACTACATCATAATATAGCCACAGTGTCTCTGAAGTATTTTATTACTGTCAGGAAACAGTGGTAAAAAAAATGTTTTTACAAATATGAGACTGGTGGCCTTACACAGCATTATAAAGCATCCGAGCTCAGATAGAAAAAGGACGATAACCGTTGCGCGTTCCTGACCTGTTCATTGCTATCTCCCTGCTAGAAAAGATAAAATATAATGACCTTTAAGTCAGAGTTAGTCTGTCAATATGTCACATTTCCTCAAACCTCAGTTAGGATATCAAATAACTCTAAAGTACTGAGTTTTCCATGTCCAACCATAGTCCTGAAGTATATCCTCTTTATTTAATAGTTCCATTTGTACTGTCTCACATGTTTTGTAATAGTTTTAATATATGAAAAAAAGAACAAATGCTCACAAAAATACTGAAAAGTTACCAAAACCATAATTTTGAAATTGGCAGGTTTGTAGGTTGGACATAAGCATGAGCAATAACATTACTTGTCTGGAACTGGAATTACTTGTTCTGCAACAAAGGAACAGCCCTCTTACCAAACATATATTTTGCACTCGTTGGTTGTTTGATGCATGCTCGAATGTTAAATGTGATTGTCTGCACGTCTCTTCATAATTTATTGCCTTTAGTATGTCTGGTTGTTAACTCATTCTCTCATCAGTTCAGTGCAGTTTCAATGTGTCTATAGCGACTAGAATTATGGAAATGACCTTACCCTATCATGAAATACTACCATACATTTGTTTTATAAACTTTTTACCAAGAACAACAGTATCCTCTGCTAGGCTTGTCTGCCTAGAAGCCCATTCTGTTTCACTTACTGTGAAAAAGTGCGCAGAATGTGACTTTTTGAAGCGGTACTGTGTGTGTGAAAACCTTTTTGCTTTTTCAATAAAATAACAAATATATTTCTGTCAATACATTCAAATTACTATTATTAGTGTGTGAAAGAAGGTTCACCGTTCTGAATGGCACCGGAGCTGGAGCTGTATTACTTCTCACGGAGTGCCCACATTTTTGCGTAAACAAACTTGGCCCCACTTCTGGCAGACTCCGAGAGAACAAACACAGACGTCTCTGTATTTGACCAGTCAGTGATTCTCACCCCTGCACGTTTGGGAACAGCATGGAACAAAAACAAAGGAAAAAGCAGCATTCCACATAAGTGATGTTCAAATATGTTCAGCTGCAAACTACATTATGTTATCTCACCAAGCAAGTAGACGCAGCCAGAGAAAATAGCTCTGCTGGCTCAGCCTGCAGTCTGTTTTTCAAGGATGCATATCTTCATTGATAAGTGGCTTGTCACAACTCTCAATGACATGACCTTTTACTTTATTCAACAC
The DNA here is from genome assembly GCF_020085105.1 of Siniperca chuatsi. NCBI lineage: Eukaryota > Metazoa > Chordata > Actinopteri > Centrarchiformes > Sinipercidae > Siniperca > Siniperca chuatsi. The sequence goes on along the minus strand of NC_058051.1, from coordinate 13,401,265 downwards.
ATATGTTTGTGATTAGATTACAAGTACATCTTTTAAGTCTCTCAGAATGAAATTTGGCTGGTTGTATGAAAAGCTATTTGAGCTGCAATTTAAGATATGTGAGGTTGTGGTGCAACAGTATGAAACCTTCAGGCAGCAGAAATTCTTGGCCACCCCTTTTAAATAGTCTCATTTTCTGCCAGTAAGCACTTTCCATTCTTGGCATATTTCATCATTTGTTTTTTCAGCCAAGCTCTCACCTAAAAAGTGCATAAAAGAGTCCTGTGAAACTCCAGACCTACAACCAGCAAGGACAACAAGCAACATAACACGTTTCTAGGTTCTGGAAACACGTTTATTGGTTGAAATACAAAGAAACACAAATTGCTCCATACCTACATGCATTAAGTGCATGCAGATTTTTGCATGTACTTAAAGTATAGGCACATAAAATGGCTTCTTAACTATATCAAGGAGAGTAATTTACTCTCTCCCCGAAAGAATCAAACTTTGTGCAAACCAGGACTCAAATGTTGTACTACAGTGTGCTACTATGGAGTTGAAAAGGTAGAAAATGTGCTCATGATTAAATGTCTCATTGCGAATGACATTTTCTGTGAGTGCACATGTGTAGCAGAGCCGCTGGCTGTCCAATCAGCAGGGCTTACTGCAGGCATGGCCGCAGGATGTCTTGCAGCACTTCTGCTCTCCTGGACACTGACCATCATGATAGCAGTACTCAGCACACATGAGGGTTCCCGTAGGCAGAGCACAGCGGCCCGGCTTCACTGAAGCACCAAAGACAAAAACATACTCAGTTACAAAATACTCAAGATTACAGAGAAAATGTCAACACATTAATGTGATCACACAAACACAACTGGAGGAGTATTTGGGGGATTTTACCACTTTGGTTATATCTGACCTGTGTATGGTGCAATGCACTCATGTCCACATCCATTGTAGCAGCACTTCTCATGATCGGGGCAGTCACTGTCATTAAAGCAAAATTCAGCACACAGCCCTGCACCCCAGTGCCTGCGAGGACACAGTCCTGGCTTGGCTGAAGGGAAAAGAGAAATTCATATTCAATGGAAATTTAAAAGACTTTGTTTGGAAAACACGGCCTTTGATTGGAAGGGGCTTTCTGTGAGTGTTTGATTTCCACTTCCACTTCAATCACTGAGAAGATTTAACCAAAGATTTAACAGCTGCCCATTAGAGAAAAAGTTAAACATTGTGGCTCATACTGAAAGCAGGAGGGACACAGACAGCTCCACAGTCAAAGACACAGCATTTGTGATCGGCAGGACAGTCTTCATCACACACACACGCCTTTTTTGATGGGACAACGTTAAGGAGACGTGGGCAGTGGCCTGGTTTTGGAAGACTCACTGAGAAAAAGGGAGTGAAGCAGAAAAGGAGAAAGTTCAGCTGTGGTACCTGGGATAACATTAACAAAGTTGTCTGGTTGCCAAACAACTTGGTTGTGGAATGAAACAGAAAAAACATGCACTTTTTTCAGAAGTAAACAGTAAATTGGCAGATTATACATACATTAAACACATATTACCATCAGAGTCAAAACAAACATATGCCCTACCTGTTAAATGGTCATCCGCATCTGCAGCAAAAACCATGTTAAAGTGCACAAATGCACAGAGTGTTAAAATCAGCGCACAAACCACCGACCAGTGTTTCTCCATGTTCACTTCTTACACACAAGAATGTACTCCAGTTGGGACAAATATACCATAACACAACCTGCAGGTTGAGCAGCCCAGTCAGAGAATGCTGGGTCCTTGTGCCTGTAGAGTTACATTCCAACTCACTTCAGAGGTCTTGAGCTTTTTGATGGGATGATGGGGTGTGACAGCAGACACACTTTTCCCAATGTGTGGTAGATGATGATGATAATGTGATGGATAAATCAGTTGTATCTGTTATTGATCATGTTTCTGCATTTGACCTTAGTGCTGCTATTCATTTTCTTTTAAGATTATAACTTTGTGCTATTTATAATGTTGTTAATGTCTATGTTGCCTTTATTTTCTTGTACTGTGGCTTTAGTTGTTTTATAGTTGTTTTTTTCTGCAAAATATCACTTGAACTCAAACCTTGATTAGAGGCATTTAGTATAAAGTATGTAACAATCAAAGTTTGTTCCCTAAGAGCGTTATGTATTTGACAAAGGAGATTCATTCTATTTTAAAACATTTTTTTCTTCTTTTCAAACAATCCTCCACAGCATGGAGGGTTCTCAGTCTGACCCTGTATTGCCATCTATTGGCATAATCAGGAGTTACATGTAAGCTGTTAAATGGAAGGTGGTTTAGTCGTATTCTCACTGATACAAAACAACGCTGTCAGTTTATTAGCTATGTTCTTACCAAGACAACACAGCCCTTTCAAAAAGACATTATATGCTTATATTCATTATGTAGTCGTGTACAAGTCATGTGTGCCAAACTGAGACAGACCACAAATGACAGGTTTAACTGTGGTGTTTATTTTCACGCTGCTTGTCTAGATATTTTCTTTTTTACTCTCCACCTTGAATATCAAAGACAAGCAACTCGAATGGTTCCTTTAAAGTTTGCATCACGCTTGTCAAGACAAGACACTCACCATTTGGGTAGTCAAGTGCAGTCAAAATATGAGACGATTACACACTTATAAAAAGTAAAAAATAAAGGGAATAGACAGTTTCATAAGCTGTTTACACCTTCCTTATAAATCAGCTTTGAAGGCTTATCGTAGAAAAGGTTTCAGTCGTAGTCGTCTGGACAATGTTTTCAGAATCAAGACGTTTCGGCGCCCATCCGGAAGTGGCTGTTTAGTCTGACCTATGTACCGTTCTTTGCAGTTTTCCTCACTGCATTGAATTGAATAAACTACATTGCTCTGTTTTTGTGTGGGCATCTTGTCCTTAGGATGAACGAGTTTCTGTCTTAAAGTGTTGCCTGGTTTAAAGAAAACAGGAACATCGTGCTGTCTAAAGATCCTTTGTAGTTTTTCAGACAGTCCAGATACATAAGGGATGGAGACACCGTTCCTTCTTGGTTCTGTTTCCCTTTTGTCCTGTTTTTTGGCTCTTTTAACTTCGTTGAGAGCCCACGTAGGACAACCACAGGCTGAGAGAGCATTCTGGACATGCCTTTCCTCCTTCTTCTTACTCTCTGAGCCGGTGGGCACTTCTTGGGCTCTAAAAAGAGATCCAACTAATTGATCCAACTAATGGCTACAAGAAGCTTGAGAAGGAGGAGGTGATAGACAGGCCTCTGTACTACAGACTACACCCTGGGGGAGCCATTCCATGCATCTATGGCCTTCCCAAAATTCACAAAGAGAATGTTCCACTCAGACCCATCGTGTGTAGCACAGATTCCATCACATACAACGTAGCCAAAGATTTGACTACAATCTTGGCTCCGTTGGTGGGGAACACAGAACATCATGTGGAAAACACATAGAAATTTGTGGACAAAGTGAAACATCTCCAGTTGGACCCAGATGACGTAATGGTTTCGTATGATGTTGTATCCTTGTTCACCTGCATTCCGACCTCAGAAGCAGTGACAGCGGTGAGGAGAAGACTGCAGGAGGACTCCACCTTGCAGGAAAGGACCAAGCTAACACCTGAACACATCTGCAAACTATTATTAGTAGACATCTGTCTTAACACAACCTACTTCCAATTCCGGGGACACTTCTACAGACAGATTCACGGCTGTGCCATGGGCTCTCCAGTCTCTCCCATCGTGGCCAACCTGTACATGGAACAGTTTGAGAAGGAGGCATTGTCCTCATTCTCGGGCACACCACCAAGTCATTGGTACCGCTACGTGGATGACACCTTTGTGAAGATCAAGAAACAAGACTTGGAAGCGTTCTTAGAGCATATCAATACTGTGGACCCCAACATCAAGTTCACGCGAGAGGACGCCAGAGAGAACCGCTTGGTCTTTCTAGATTGTTCTACACTCAGAGGAGAGGACGGAAAGCTCCAGATAGAAGTGTACAGGAAACCAACACATACGGATCAATACTTGCTCTTTGACTCACACCATCCATTACAGCACAAGCTGGGTGTAATCCGGACATTACAACATAGAGCCCAAGAGGTGCCCACCGGCTCAGAGGGTAAGAAAAAAGAGGAAAGGCATGTCCAGAATGCACAAAAACAGAGCAATGTAGTCTACTCCATTCAGTGCAGTTGGGAAAACTGCAAAGAACGGTACATAGGTGAGACTAAACAGCCACTTCACAAAAGACTTCGTCAGCACAGACGACACGCTAACTCAGGATTACAGAGCGCCATGCATTTGCATCTAAAAGCTACAAACCACACATTTGAAGACAGCGAGGTGAAGATTCTAAGTAGAGAGAAGAGTTGGTTTGAACGGGGTGTCAAGGAAGCCATTTTTGTGAAAAAAGAGAACCCCTCTTTGAACAGAAATGGTGGTCTGAGATTCAATCTGCCCAATGTCTATCACAGTGTTTTATCACCTTGGTCACGCCAATCACATGCTAATCAGGTACTTAACAGTGATGAGGTAGATGCAGCCAGATAACAATAGGCCTGATTACTGATTACTGGGCCATCTTGGAAACAATTAGGTCAGTTTCAGGTGAAACTAGCTATTAACAGACTCAGGTAGATTCCTTCCTGAGGGCAGGGCTTATGTAACACAGAGTAGCTTAAATTTCTAGTTCCCGTCCCATTTTTTCACAATTGAGAATGACTTCCGGATGGGAGCCGAAACGTCTTGATTCTGAAAACAGTGTCCAGATGACTACGACTGAAACCTTTTCTACGAAAGAAGGAGGAAAGGCATGTCCAGAATGCTCTCTGAGCCTGTGGTTATCCTACTTGGGCTCTCAACAAAGTTAAAAGAGCCAAAAAAAACAGGACAAAAGGGAAACAGAACCAAGAAGCAACAGTGTCTTCATCCCTTATGTATCTGGACTGTCTGAAAAACTACAAAGGATCTTTAGACAGCACGATGATCCTGTTTTCTTTAAACCAGGCAACACTTTAAGACAGAAACTCGTTCATCCTAAGGACAAGATGCCCACCCAAAAACAGAGCAATGTAGTTTATTCAATTCAATGCAGTGAGGAAAGAACGGTACATAGGTGAGACTAAACAGCCACTTCACAAAAGACTTTATCAGCACAGACGACACACTAACTTGGGATTGCAGAGCGCCATGCATTTGCATCTAAAAGCTACTAACCACACATTTGAAGACAGTGAGGTGAAGATTCTAAGTAGAGAGAAGAGTTGGTTTGAAAGAGGAGTCAAATAAGCCATTTTTGTGAAAAAAGAAAACCCCTTGTTAAACAGAAATGGTGGTCTGAGATTCAACTTGCCAAACGTTTACCACAGTGTATTAACACCTCGGTCAAGCCAATCATATGCTAATCAGGTACTTAACAGTGATGAGGGAGGTGCAGCCAGAAAACAATAGGCCTGATTACTGGGCCATCATGGAAACAGAGAAGGTTAGTTTCAGGCGAAACTAGGCAGGGTAAACAGCAGACACTCAGGAAGACTCCTCCCTGAGGGCAGGGCTTAAGCAACACAGAGTAGCTTACATTTCTGAGTTCTCAGACCATTTTCACAATTGAGAATGACTTCCGGATGGGAGCCGAAACGTCTTGATTCTGAAAACATTGTCCAGACGACTACGACTGAAACCTTTTCTACGATAAGCCTTCAAATCTGATTTATAAGGAAGGTGGGAGACTCCTCCCTGAGGGCAGGGCTTAAGCAACACAGAGTAGCTTACATTTCTGAGTTCTCAGACCATTTTCACAATTGAGAATGACTTCCGGATGGGAGCCGAAACGTCTTGATTCTGAAAACATTGTCCAGATGACTACAACTGAAACCTTTTCTACGATAAGCCTTCAAAGCTGATTTATAAGGAAGGTGTAAACAGCTTATGAAACTGTCTATTCCCTTTATTTTTTACTTTTTAAAGTTATTATCATAACGACTATTTCTTCAGTAAAAAATAGTTCCAATGAAAACTGTTCACAATGCTGTCTGTGGATTATTCTGAGTAACAGGGTCACTAATTCTGGAAAGACTTGCTGTAGATTATCTTTAAATGTAATCTTTCAATGCTGTGAGCACCCCAAACCATTCACCTCCATTGTTTTTGGGAGGAGGCAAAACATCCAGTGGTGGAAGAAGTATTCAGATCTGTTACTTATAAGTAAAAGCAGTAATGCCACAAATTAAAAATATTCCATTACAGGAACAAGTCCTGTAAACAAAAGTAGAGGTGTTCTCAGCAAAATGTACTTGACAGGTATGCATGTATTTTATAAACTGATCACATGGTTTGTATGGAATTTTATCTGTAAAGTAACTTAATAAGTAAGTAAGTAATTATGGCTGTAAAATATATATAGAATACACTTAGTATAAGTATAGAGTAGTAAATGGATTTTCTTAAGTAAAGTACATGTACCTCAAAATTTACTTGAGTAAATGTCAAACCAGGCACTTTATCCATAATGTCTTTGCAGATTGGTGTGAGAATGAGGAAGTGCACTGCATGAGGTGCAGTACCATTCATAACCTCTGGGTGGGTGTCTCCACTCTCTGTACATGTAACTCAAGTCAAATAGGTTCTCTAATGAAACACAATTACAACAGAACAGAAATCACTTCCTAACATTAATCATGGTTCAGTATTAGTGTGATTATATATGTTTAGGTCAAATTCTGATAATATCTTTTTTTTTTGGTCAAACTCTGATTCTTTTTGTGAGGCATGCCTTTTCAGTGTCTCTCAGATGTTACAATGTAGTGTAACTATGTAAATATGTTCTGTCTGGCTTTGATTTGATTGACAGTTATACCCCAAACTCTCAAACAGAGAGAATCCAAAGGGCACACTGTCAGTGAGCAGTGAGGAGTAATTTTACCCCCAGGAGTGGAAAGGCCATGCAATTTACATGTCCAACCGCATTGCTTATAGTAAGATCAGTAGCCAATGGGATCTTAGCTGTGAGCTTTTTAAGATCTAATATATGTTGTTATTCTGATTTACTTTCACACACTATCTGACATATCTGAAATTTGCAAGGGTGTCCATGTGTTTGCATATATGTATAAATGTAAGCTCATGTACAAGGATATAGTATTTTCCATAAGTTAGTGTTTTTGTTCTAAATATTTTATGTCATTCTCACCACACCAAGCCTTAGAAACACCTTGTTTCTGCTCCCTCCCCTCCCTTTCCATTTCCCCCATTTTTTCTCTTGTCCTTGGGAATTCAATCATGGAATAATGTTGCTGGAAATCTTTCCTCTATGTATTCATGTAACAAGACTTGGCTAGTGGGTGTTATTGTATGCCCTTGAAATGATGTAGATGCTATCAGTTTCACTGCTGGCTGTGAACATTGAACGTGGTGGGAAAACGATGGTTCAGTATGACTGTAATTGAAAGTTAGAGCAGGTATGGAGTTGTGGGAAATGTTGAGAGTTTAAAATATTTAAAATGAAAAATAAATATAAATATAAATCTTTTTATGGCCTCCTTGTGCCTTTTTTATTGTCACCAAAGACAATAGGCTATGAATAACAGCATAGTGATATGTTTGCATAATGGAACCGACGAAAGGGAAAATATGGCTGAGTAAAATGAAGATGTGTCAGCAAGTAATAATAGTTGACTGCAGTTTTTTAGCATGGCTGGCTATCTAAAATTCAACATCTACCTCTTGAGTGACACCTTAAAGATCTAACAGCAAATATTAAAGCAGATTATTCTTTTGAGGGTATGAGAAAATGGCTATACAGATATTTTAGAGATATTAAATGAATGTGAAACATAAGTTTCCTTTTTCAAAAATGGATATAGTGTTTTGGAAACCCATTATAGTTAGTGTTGGATTCCTGTGCGGTTAGAACAGAAATCTTTCGGGCCAAAGTCACATGACAAACATGATAAATGAGCATAATTCCCCACCTTGTGCTCATATTGTTTCCAGACTGACCCAAAACAAGTCTCAATGCCACCCCTTGACCTCAAGGCCCCTCCCCCCTGGGCTCCCATAGTCATTCATGTATTACATTGTGCATTAACCTGCCATTGACTTCTGTAGGCTAAACCCAATTGCCATATTATCTCCACCGTAATGTTCTACTCTTAGTTATCTTCATAGGACTGAATCAGTTTTTGTGTCCTACTTTACCCTCAGTCATAAAAAATGTCTTAAATGACTGCTAGGCACTATGGAAGGACGTGTGTGTGGGGAAGTGGAGGGTAGTAGCTGCATCAGTAATGAGGGCAGAGGACTTTTTTTCCCGCTGCTGGAAAGGAGAGTTTCAGGTTGGGGTGTAAGACAGAGTCATTATTGTTATTTCTCCATTAGAAATCATCATTCATCCCATTGTCTCCCGTGGCGGAGGAGCTGGCCCCGTGGGACAGCTCACAGGTGTAGCTACTCGACTGTGCTGCTTATTCTTTGTAGTCTGTCCGTGTTTATTGTCGCAGACAGTCAAGAAACGACACTAACTGGTGATCACCATGCCACTGCGATCGACAATCCACAAACAGCCCCCGAAACAGTGGAACAAACGGCGCTGGGAATCAACTGTGGTTGAAGAGGCGACTCCGGCTGATGTTGCAACCGACAAACAGGACACTTCTGCCCCTGAAACCGTGGTCCCCTCATCAGCACCACAGCCTAAAGACGATTTTTAGGAGCAATTGGTCATCAGACCGCTGCACTCAGGAGATATTTATGCCAGCTTCCAGTTCCGCACCCTGTGGGAAACTGATTTCATGAGAGGAAACAAAGGTAATAACTGTTAGCAGTGATTAAACATGCCATTATTTTTAACTCAGAAATATCGAAGACGTGTTCATTTTTCGTATGGTGATAGAATGCATCTGGAAAGTCATACCATCCATTTAATTGATGGCGATTATGTCAGTGCGTATGGAAGTTGTGAAAAAGTCATAAAATGTCTAAATTTATCCACATTTATGGTCGTCAATGCGTAGAATTGAAGTGTTTTACGTTCAATATCCAGGTTTCTCAGTGGCTTCTTGATGCATCTGATGAGAAGATGCAGCAAGTTTTTTTCTTTTATTTTCTTTTTTCAGTAATGCATTTGGCTTTATTGTCTCTTCTTACTGACGGTCTTACAATCTTCTTTACAACAGGGAGTATCTGTTCCTGTATAAATTAGTCCCACAGTTTTTGATGATTGTATTAAATTAATATTATACGTTTAACAAAAGTAACAGTGACGAGACAGAAGTACTGTTCATTCATTCAGGCTTTTTGTTTTACCACATCTGTAGCCTCACACTAGTCTTGCACCAGTAAACTGTGAAAGAATATTAAACAGGCTTGATACACATCCCATAAATTCCATAAATACCTAGTTTTTCTATTGTCTAACAATGAATTATAATTATTTGGCTTACCCTAACCCTAAACTGTGTAACGTTATATCATGTTTCTCAGTGTCCCACTACCGGCTATTTCCCAAGTCTTTGGGCCAGGTCATCTCCAAGTTCTCAGTGCGAGAGCTGCACATCTCCTTCACGCAGGGCTACTGGAGGACCATGCAGTGGGGCAGCCCTTCCTGCCGTCCCCTCCTGGGGCTGAACTCTGGGTCTGGTTCCAGGACTCTGTGACAGAGTGAGTACAGCCCTCTGGTGGCTGCAGAGCATCAGAGGTGAAGTAAATGTTCTGTATTTTGGGATTTATAAGAAAAACATTCATTTTAAGACAAGCCCTATTTTCACTCAGTTATGCCAGATTGATAGCAGAAAGTTTTAACTTTCTGTAACTGGTATCAGTGGTGAACATCAGGGTTTTGTCAAGGGAGCCAAAAAACAAACAAACATGGTTTTTGAAGTAAGGGACTTGGCTTCAATAATAGACATGTTGCAGTGTTCATGAACTAGTTCATCTAGCTCTTTTTAAAAAACATTCATTTCCATGCTTCCCATGCTAGTTTACTGTTTGCATGAAGTGTTTTTCATCAGTTATTGGAATGGAGGAAAAGATGTTAAATATATCATATATAGCAAATTAGCATTCTAAACATAAACTGCAGTAACCCAAAGCATGTAGTGAAGATGAAGGTTTATATTTCTAATTAATATTTAACAGGAACAAAGCTGAGATAAAATTTACAGTATTTTGAAGGTGACAATTGGGTATTTGAAAACATTCAAGAACCTCTGTTTTAATTTCAAAGCTTTCTATTTTCAGTATAAATTTAACACATAATAGACATACACAAATTATGACATTCCAGAATGGAAAAACTCCTATATCTATATACAGTGGGGCAAAAAAAGTATTTAGTCAGCCACCAATTGTGCAAGTTCTCCCACATAAAAAGATGAGAAAGGCCTGTAATTCTCATCATAGGTACACTTCAACTATGAGAGTCAGAATGGGGGGAAAGAATCCAGAAAATCGCATTGTCTGATTTTTAAAGAATTTATTTGCAAATCATGGTGGAAAATAACTATTTGGTCAATAACAAAAGTTCATCCCAATCTTCTTTTCCTTTCGGCTGTTCCCTTTCAGGGGTCGCCACAGCGAAACATGTGCCTCCATCTAACCCGGTCCTCTGCATCCTCTTCACTCACACCAATTAACTTCATGTCCTCTCTCACTACATCCATAAATCTCCTCTTTGGTCTTCCTCTAGACCTCCTGCCTGGCAGCTCCAACCTCAGCATCCTTCTACCAATATATTCACAGTCTCTCCTCTGAACATGTCCAAACCACCTCAATCTGGCCTCTCTGACTTTATCTCCGAAACATCTAACACGAGCTGTCCCTCTGATGTACTCATTCCCGATCCTGTCCATCCTCGTCACTCCCAAAGAGAACCTCAACATCTTAAGCTCTGCTACCTCCAGCTTTGCCTCTTGTCTTTTCTTCAGTGCCACTGTCTCTAAGGTGTACAACATCGCTGGTCTGACCACCGTCTTGAACACCTTTCCTTTCATACTTACTTTTATCACACAACACACCTGACACTTTTCTCCACCCGTTCCAACCTTGCCAAGCTTGCACTCACCTCTTCACCTCTTTTCCACAGTCTCCATTGCTCTGAACTGTTGACCCTAAGTACTTAAAGTCCTGCACCTTCTTCACCTCTGCTCCCTGTAACCTCACCGTTCCACCTGGGTCCCTCTCATTGACACACATGTATTCTGTCTTACTGCGGCTAAGCTTCATTCCTCTGTTTTCCAGAGCAGACCTCCATCTCTCTAGATTTTCCTCCACCTGCTCCCTGCTCTCACTACAAATCACAATGTCATCCGCAAACATCATAGTCCATGGAGATTCCTGTGTAACCTCATCTGTCAGCCTGTCCATCACCAGAGCAAACAAGAAGGGGCTCAGAGCCGATCCTTGATGCAGACCCACCTCCACCTTGAACTCCTCTGTCACACCTACAGCACACCTCACCACGGTCTTACAGCTCTCATACTTGTCCTGCACCACTCTAACATACTTCTCTGCCACTCCAGACTTCCTCATACAATACCACAGCTCCTCACTCGGCACCCTGTCATATGCTTTCTCTAAATCTACTAAGACACAATGCAACTCCCTATGACCTTCTCTGTACTTCTCCATCAGCATCCTTAAAGCAAATACTGCATCTGTTGTACTTTTTCTAGGCATGAAACCATATTGCTGTTCACAAATGCTCACCTCTGCCCTTAGCCTAGCTTCCACTACTCTTTCCCACAACTTCATTGTATGGCTCATCAGCTTTATTCCTCTGTAGTTGCCACAGCTCTGCACATCTCCCTTGTTCTTAAAAATTGGCACCAGTACACTTCTCCTCCATTCCTCGGGCATCCTCTCACTCTCCAAGATCTTGTTAAACAAACTAGTCAGAAACTCTACTGCCACCTTTCCTAGACACTTCCATACCTCCACAGGTATGTCATCAGGACCAACTGCCTTTCCACTCTTCATCCTCTTCAACATCCTCCTCACTTCACTCTTGCTAATCTTTGCTACTTCCTGCTCCACACCAGTCACTTCTTCTACTCTTCGTTCCCTTTCATTTTCCTCATTCATCAACTCTTCAAAGTACTCCTTCCATCTTCCCATCACACTCCTGGCACCTGTCAATACATTTCCATCCTTATCTTTAATCACCCTAACCTGCTGCACATCCTTCCCATCGCTATCTCTTTGTCTGGCCAACCTGGACAAATCCACCTCTCCCTCTTTAGTGTCCAACCTAGCATACAAGTCCTCATATGCTCTTTGTTTGGCTTTTGCCACCTCTACCTTCACCTTACGCTGCATCTCCCTGTACTCCTGTCTACTCTCTTCAGTCCTCTCAGTGTCCCACTTCTTCTTAACTAACCTCTTTCTCTGTATACACTCACTACACTACACTGTTCACTACAGCCATTTCCATCCTCTTTGCAAAGTCTACCACCATCTGTCCTTCTGCGTTCCTGTCCTGAAGACCAAACCTGCCCATCACATTCTCATCACCTCTGTTCCCTTCACCTACATGCCCATTGAAATCTGCACCAGTCATCACTCTCTCACCTCTGGGGACGCTCTGCATCACTTCATCTAACTCACTCCAGAATTTCTCCTTCTCTTCTAACTCACATCCTACCTGTGGGGCATAACCACTCACAACATTGACCATCACCCCTTCAATTTCCAGCTTCAGACTCATCAACCTGTCTGATACTCTTTTCACCTCTAGAACATTCCTCACAAATTCCTCTTTCAGGATAACTCCTACTCCGTTTCTCTTCCTATCTGACCCATGGTAGAACAACTTGAACCCTGCTCCTAAGCTTCTAGCCTTGCTACCTTTCCACCTGGTCTCCTGGACACACAGTATGTCCACCTTCCTTCTCTGCATCATGTCAATCAACTCTCTAGCCTTCCCTGTCATAGTCCCAACATTCAAAGTCCCTACTGTCAGTCCTACATTCTTAGCTTTCCTCTTCTCTCTCTGCCTACGAACACACCTTCCTCCTCTCCTTCGTCTTCGACCAACAGTAGTCCAATTTCCCCCGGTACCCTGTAGGTCAACAGCACCAGTGGTGGTGGTTGTTAACCCGGGCCCCGACTGATCCGGTATGGAAGTCATTGTCAAATCTCAATACTTTGTTATATACCCTGTGTTGGCAATGACAGAGCTCAAACGTTTTCTGTAAGTCTTCACAAGGTTTTCACACTGTTTCTGGTATTTTGGCCCATTCCTCCATGCAGATCTCCTCTAGAGCAGTAATGTTTTGGGGCTGTCGCTGGGCAACACAGACTTTCAACTCCCTCCAAAGATTTTCTGTGGGGTTGAGATCTGGAGACGGGCTAGGCCACTCCAGGACCTTGAAATGCTTCTTACGAAGCCACTCCTTCGTTGCCCGGGCGGTGTGTTTGGGATCATTGTCATGCTGAAAGACCCAGCCACATTTCATCTTCAATGGCCTTGCTGATGGAAGGAGGTTTCCATTCAAAATCTCACGATACATGGCCCCATTCATTTTTTCCTTTACACAGATCAGTCGCCCTGGTCCCTTTTCAGAAAAACAGCCCCAAAGCATGATGTTTCCACCCCCATGCTTCACAGTCGGTATGGTGTTCTTTGGATGAAACTCAGCATGCTTTCTTCTCCAAACACGACAAGTTGAGTTTCTAACCAAAAAGTTTTATTTTGGTTTCATCTGACCATATGACATTCTCCCAATCCTCTTCTGGATCATCCAAATGCTCTCTAGCAAACTTCAGATGGGCCTGGACATGTACTGGCTTAAGCAGGGGGACACGTCTGGCACTGCAGGATTTGAGTCCCTGGCGGCATAGTGTGTTACTGATGGTAGCCTTTGTTACTTTGGTCCCAGCTCTCTGCAAGTCATTCACTAGGTCCCCCGTGTGGTTCTAGGATTTTTGCTCACCGTTCTTGTGATCATTTTGACCCCACAGGGTGAGATCTTGCGTGGAGCCCCAGATCGAGGGAGATTATCAGTGGTCTTGTATGTCTTCCATTTTCTAATACTTGCTCCCACAGTTGATTTCTTCACACCAAGCTGCTTACCTATTGCAGATTCATACTTCCCAGCCTGGTGCAGGTCTACCATTTTGTTTCTGGTGTCCTTTGACAGCTCTTTGGTCTTGGCCATACTGGAGTGTGACAGTTGTGGACAGGTGTCTTTTATACTGATAACGAGTTCAAACAGGTGCCATTAATACAGGTAACAAGTGGAGGACAGAGGAGCCTCTTAAAGAAGAAGTTACAGGTCTATGAGAGCCAGAAATCTTGCTTGTTTGTAGGTGACCAAATACTTATTTTAGCGAGGAATTTACCAATTAATTCATTAAAAATCCTATAATGTGATTTCCTGGATTCTTTCCCCCCCATTCTGACTCTCATAGTTGAAGTGTACCTATGATGAAAATTACAGGCCTCTCTCATCTTTTTAAGTGGGAGAACTTGCACAATTGGTGGCTGACTAAATACTTTTTGCCCCACTGTATATATATATATATATATATATATATATATATATATATACTGTATACAAACTTTGTCCTTCCCCTCCCCTGCGGGTGGTCTCATCCTTCGAGCTCGGGTCCTCTACCAGAGGCCTGGGAGCTTGAGGGTTCTGCGCAGTATCTTTGCTGTTCATAGTACTGCACTTTTCTGGACCGAGATGTCTGGTGTTCTTCCAGGGATCTGCTGTAGCCACTCCTCCAGTTTGGGGGTCACTGCCCCGAGTGCTCCGATGACCACGGGCACCACTGTCGCCTTCACCTTCCAAGCCTTCTCTGGCTCTTCTCTGAGCCCTTGGTATTTCTCTAGTTTCTCATGTTCCTTTTTCCTGATGTTGTCATCACTTCGTATTGCCACGTCAACCACAACGGCTTTCCTCTGCCGTTTGTCCACCACCACAATGTCTGGTTGGTTCGCCATTACCAGTCTGAATCTGGAAGTCCCACAGGATCTTGGCTCGGTCGTTCTCTACCATCTTTGGAGGTGTTTCCCACTTTGACCTCAGGGTTTCTAGTCCATACTCCGTGCAGATGTTCCTGTACACTATGCCAGCTACTTGGTTATGGCGCTCCATGTATGCTTTCCCTGCCAGCATCTTACACCCTGCAGTTATGTGCTGGATTGTCTCAGGGGCCTCTTTGCACAGCCTACACCTTGGGTCTTGTCTGGTGTGGTAGATCTGGGCCTCTATTGCTCTGGTGCTCAGGGCCTGCTCCTGTGCAGCCATGATGAGTGCCTCTGTGCTGTCATTCAGTCCGGCCCGCTCTAGCCATTGGTAGGATTTCTTGATATCAGCCACCTTCAGTTATGTTCCGGTGGTACATCCCATGTAGGGGTTTGTCCTCCCATGATGGTCCCTCCTCCAGCACGTCTTCCTCTGTTCCCCATTGCCTGAGACATTCACTGAGCACGTCATCTGTTGGGGCCTTATCTTTGCTTTACTTGTGGATCTTGGATGTTTCATCCTGGATAGTGGCTCTCACACTCACCAGTCCACGGCCGCCTTCCTTACGGCTAGCGTACAGTCTCAGGGTGTTGGATTTAGTATGCTGCAATGTGCCAACAACGGCAGTGAAGAAGAAGAGTGCTAGCAAGTAAACATGGATGTAAGCAATGCAGGATTTAAAATACGTAAAACATTTGTTAGACCTCGAGGATATACACATGTCTCATGTCACATGTGTTTTGGTGAGTAACCTTTTAAGATTATTTAAAACAGATACTGCAGATTACAATTGAAATGTTTTCTATAAGGTATAATCTTTTAACGGTATGTATGGAGATGTGCAATAGTTTTGGCTAAGAGAAATGTGATGTCACTTTGCAGGGGGAGCAGTTTGAGGTGAGCCCGGTCACTCCCCTGCTGAGCCAGGCAGTGGTGCGTGGGGACAGACGAACCTTCTCTGTCTACGATCTGACCCAACAAATCACCTTTGGCCCTGTCCGCTCCCTTAACCTGCTGATCCGCTGGAAATCCAGTGAGGGTGAGTGAGAACAGCAGAGCAAGACACACAGCTTTGTGTAAGAGGCTCAACATACAGTAGTCTTAATTATTCAATGCAACAAGAAAGACCATAAAGGAAATAACAAAAATGCGCCATGTCTCTCTTGGATACATCTTGTAACAACTGTTCTTCTATTCTCAGCGTTTGCCTTGTAATCTTAGTTTTTAATGCCCCTTGACATTATTCAATAATCTTTCAGGTTTTTGGCCAATTCATCTGAAGTCTGTTCCTTTGCAAACTGCTCTCTCATGCAGCATCTGACATCACCTTCAGATTGCAACATCACACATGTTACACTGTTTTCATGACACAAGCCAAAAAAAGCAAATAAGAAAACACTATTTGTGTCCGAGATCTTTGTGTTTTGTACCAAAGCGACACTTTTCCTATTTATTCCTTAACATCAATTAACGACATAGATTACATAATCCTCTGTTAATATGTCGAACATTAGGGTGAAACTTTAAACGTTAAATGACAGATGTTTTTAACAAAGTCAAGAAGAGAAACAGACTGCAGTCCTGATTTGCAAATGAAGTACAGTCATACATCATATTCTCCAACTCCACTGCTACATATTTCTTGTCTCTGCTGCTAAATTTCCCACATGGCTGACCATTAAACCTCTTTTGTCTCATACTCCCTGCCTGCAGGTGACATGCTGCGTCCTCTGCTCCATGCTGAGCGTTATGTGGCTGGTTACGGGCTGCAGACAGGAGAGATTCACACGCTGATGTACAACTACCACCCCTATCTTCGTCTATACATCCACACCCTCGCTGTCACCAGCAAGGGAAAGGACAACAAGCCCAGTGAGTCACTGTGCACACAAAATTGCAATCAGGGTCTGAAATTAACAACTGCAAATGTGCCAAATTCTGGAACAATTTGTCTATGATTGATAAATGAATAAAAGCCACTCACAACTGGTTGCTTTTTGAGATGATAGAAGTCAGATCAGCCAAAGTCTGTGTAAATTATTGTATAACTGGTCAGTAATTTTACTTAAGTTAACCAGTGCTTGGTTATGTGACCAAAAAGTTACAGACAGACACTACCTGTACTGTACATGCACAGCAGAATTATATGAACAAAAGAACTCTCACTTCCCCCCAAATCTTGTTAAAATTATCATCAGGAGAAATGTCTTTTCAAATGTCTCACACCAAGTTAGTTTGCATTGCAGTGACCGTAGAGAACAGAAGCATGGCTGTTCCTGCCCAAGATTGTAACATTTAAACTGCAACTAAAGAGTCAACAGTTTCATAATAATTAAATCTGTGTAATAATTTTAACAGGTGACAAATGCTGCTTTAAAGACAAAAGAGGCTGATTCCCTGTATATAATAATGTACTACTAATGTACTTCTACTAACAGCTAATATTTTGCTAACTTTTTGGTTAATTTGTTTTCATCTTTTATAAAATTCCATACTGCTGTAAGGGTTTTTTGCTTAAAAAAAACGTTTGTACTAGCTACATGAGTTACACATACAGTACGTCCCCAGTTTCCCTACATGAATCATTGTTTCATGTAATTCCATGCAGTTGCTTCTTTTCACCAGAAGGAGGAGAACATGAGTCATATTTTCATGAAAGCTGTAGTGGAAGATGCTTTTTTTTTTGGTCTACCTACCGATCTTGGTGCTTGGTTTTTGCTCAAACATTATATATACAGTACATTGTATGAAATAATGATTATTATTTATGAAGTATTGTCACACTGTATCAAATGTATATACCACTTACTACAAAATGGCTATGGATAGACATTAAAATAGTGTACCAATATGTTTTTCTTCCTCTGCCAGCCTTCTAAGGACCGTGTGAGGCCCCACCTGCTGGAGATGCTGGTCCAGCTTCCCCCCAACTCCGTCACCGAGGTCACAGTGCAGTTTGAGAGGGCTCTGCTCAAGTGGACTGAATACACCCCTGATCCCAACCACGGATTCTATGTTGTGTGTGTATGTGTCCCTTCAAAAGTTGTAGGTGGTGGTGTGTGATGATTTTGAGGGGTGTAAGAGCGGATGGTTTGAAAAACTCTGAAAGGTTTTAGGGGCTTTTGCATTTATTGTTAGGATTTTTCATTTCTTTCTGACTTTCATAATGACTAAAATCGGTTTCTTCAACATTTAGGTCTTCAGTAATCAGCTCTTTTGTACCAAGCATTGTCGCCATGGATACAAACAGCACTCCCACAGAACGCCCACTTTTCAGCAGCTTGTAAGTATAGAATTGCTTCTTTTCTGAGGAAAAAGCCTGTTGCTGCTACTGTCAGCGCGTCCCACCGGAAAAACCTCAGCAGTGGACAGTGTCAAATTTTCTCCTTTTCTTCCTCAGCAAATCACATTGGGGTCACCAAATTTGTCAGCGCGTTCATTTATTTGCAAAAGAAAAGTCTGGAGAGAAGCTATTCCTTAATTTGGCAACACTTTGAATTGTTAAGCCTCATGCCCTGTGTGTGTGTATATGTGTACAAATGTTTCAACATGGTATTAATATAATAGGCAAGCAACCTTCATTTAAATTATTAATTCTCACAAATCCCTCCTTTTACACCTGTTAAGGTGTAAACTCAATCAAAAACAAGCAACTACATGCTACAACCCCCTTCCCTGTCTACCTGTACCCCCTGGAATTCTTCTTCCTCATCTGACTCCAAAGCTTCACCTAACAGGGGCATTTGGTAAGGCGGAGGGCCTTTCTCTTTGGTAAGGGCAGTGGTAATGAGACGGTTGATCAATGCACATAAGCAGGGGATGCAGCAACAGCCACAGCACATTAAAATGGCTGCGAATCAAGCAAAGGAAACAATTAGTGACATGAAGAGGGCCTTATATTTACCAAAATAATGATTTGCCCAATTACTGAACGGGTCATTGATGCCTGAATTTTCAGCCAACTCTTCAGACAGGGAAGTAAGGCCAGCTAGAGCCTTGGTAATGCTTCCATCAGGGGCAGTATTATTGGGAATGAATATACAGCAGAAGTCCTCAAACATTTTGCAGACTCCGCCCTTTTCTGCCAACAGCATATCTAAAGCCATCCTATTCTGCCAAGCCATAAGAGAAGTCGGTCCCAATTGTTCCTCTTAGGCCACAGAGGCCTGGTTGGCGAAAAGGGTGCCACGGTCAACCCCTAGGGTTGGCCATGACAGTTAGGGCTTCTCAACTCTTTGGGTCAAGTTCTTAGTTTTATCTTTTAGAGCCCTTACTTGTGTTCAGCCAATTCAGTTCTAACCTCCGCTAATGTGCGTGAGGGTCACTTTGCTCGTATACTCCTGCTTGTTCTTGCATGTCAATGATGTCTTTCTCTGTTAGTTCTGGTAGTTGTTCAGTGGTGACAGACATATGTCTTGGTGTGCATCCTCCCGCCTTCTTAGCCGCTAAGTCTGCAGCATCATATCCTTCAGCTATGCTGGTGTCTAGTTTCTGGTGTCCTTTGCATTTCATCACGGCCACAGCTGCAGGCAGTAGTACTGCTCTTACCAGTTTTTCTAGCTGTGCTTGTTGCTTTACTGGAGTGTTGGCTGTAGTCAGGAAGTTCCTTCTGACCCACTGCGGTCCATCCACATGTACAGCTCCATGTCCATAGGCTGAGTCTGTGTAGATGTTCACTCTTTTTCCTTCAGACAACTCCAGGGCTCTTGTTAAGGCCACTATTTCAGTCAGCTGTGCTGAGACTGGTTGTGGTATGAGACCTTGGTCCATTGTGAGACGTCTTTGTGTGTGGATCCTGTTTTACAACAGCATAGGAGACCACATTTCCACTGTCTCTTCTGTAGCAGCATCCATCTGTGAACAGGACCGCCTCTGGATTTTGTAGAGGTTCTGTTTCCAGATCCGCTCTGAGTCTTACATCTTTCTCAGCTCTTTCCGCACAGTTATGCACTTGGCTATTGTCGGTGGTCAGTCCACTTGCCATGTTCACACCTTCAGTGTGGTATGTGACATATGGTTGTAGCAGAATGTCTGAAATATTTCTTTTTCTTGCTGTGGAGAAGGTGAATGCACTTGATCCTAAAAATGCCACTACTCCATGATCAGTGTTCACTTTCAATTCGTGGCACATTACTATGTGTCTTGTTTTTGTGATTGCTTTTGCCAATGCTGCCAAGTACCTTGTACATCCTGCTTGCCCTGTTTCCATTTTATCCAGTTTGGAGCTGTGGTACATTAGTACTCTTCTTTCTTTGGCCTTATTGTTGTTGCAGAGCTTGGGAACCCCCTCCTCCTCTAGGGCAGTCTCTGGCCCAATGTCCGAGTTGTCCGCATAGGTAGCAGGGGCGGGATCCTCCCATGTGTCCTCTCCCTCTTCCCCTGGGGCCCCCCCACTGTGGGCCTGGCTGGGGATATCCTGGTTGGGGATATGGAAGACTGGGGTAGTACTGAGGTTGATCTGCAGGGGGCGCTGGTCCGGCAGACGGCAACTGAGCTTTAATGGCCTCAGTTACGGCCTTGGTCACTTCCTGTTGCCAATAGGGGTGGCCACCATCTGCTTGGCTTTACTTTTGTTCCTGTTAACCTCATCCTCTTTATCTGCCACTTGGCGGTGTAATAGCCTCTTAGAGGTGTATGGTATGGGGGAGGGTCCATTTCCGGTAGGGGGGGTATAGTTGGCTGGGCGGATCCCCTTTCTCTGGAGGTGCTGATGGGGAAACTGGCAGCACAGTTGCTGTTGCTAAGGCTGATGCTGATCCACCTTTTTTTTTTTTTTTTTTTTCGCCTTCCCCTGGTTCTTGCCTGCTGCTGTCATTATTGCACAAATGACTGTGGTGGTCACATCTCTGTCTCTAGCTTTTTCCAGCCTCCTGTATGCCAATCCCCATTTATGGCTTCATGCCATCTCCCAATCACAAAGGGCTTCTCTATGATTTGCAGCTGCAGCAGTCACCATGCACATGGTGCACATGATGATCACTTGAAGGGTGGGCAGCTCAGCTTCCCGGTTGCTGGTGAGGAGACCTTGTCTCTCCCATTTCTCCCACAACTTTTCCACTGCTTTCTTTGTCTGTCCCTTGTCTTTTTTACCTACTTTTACCTTTAGCTTTTGTATCACATGTGCCTTTAACTGGCCCAAACTCATAGGCTGATCTCCCATTATGTTTGTACACATACACCTGCAGGTGTCCTTTTAATATTTTCAAATAGATCATACAACCCAAACCAATGTATTTTAAGATTAAAACCATAAACCACACAATCCACAACTTTAAGACCATAAACTACACAATCCACAACCTATTTTTCTTTCCCTAACCCTGTTAGTGTCTTTTCACACACAACTACACGTTCCTCTAATGTCAAAACAACAGGAGGAGGCCGAGATGCGACGGGCTCGTCACTTAATGATAACGCACAATATCTTCGTAAGACACAGTTGGCAATCTACATAAGAGGCGTGGCACATCTCCCCAGTCACTCATGTCCATGAGAACAACCAAACATTACACTGCGCAATTTCACAAATCCACCAACATTGCGATTCTCAACATTGCTTTTAAAAACACACAGCAATTTTCAACACACGCAACTATATTTTCTATTAAGATTCACACAATTTCACCATAAAGTCAATTTAAATTTCAAAATGTATTATTTTGTCTTATTATTACTATTCTGTTTAGTTTTATTTGCTTTTATAGTGATACCACTTCATTCCCAATAGTAATTGTTCGCTTTATCCCAAAAACATACTTTAATTATTTTTCGTGCACCTTTTAAGTTTTAACCCAGTTGTTTCACATTCATTCGCCTTTTAATGACACATGCACTCAATATTATTATACACACAAATCCCCAGATAAGTCATTAATGTGTCTCACTCACTCTAACCCTAATTTCTGGTACTTTGTGAAAAAACTCACGGGACTCCAACCTTCAGGGACCTGAAGGTTGGAGTCATTCATGTGTCGTTTGAGTTCCTGTAGAGAAACACGTTTGTCTGGAAAGTCGAATGAGCACATTTCCCATCTCCCTGCAGTTTTCCCTGTAAAGAGGAGTCCAGCTACTTTGTGCGCGTCTATACGGAGCCTCTGCTGGTCAACCTGCCAACTCCAGACTTCAGCATGCCTTATAATGTCATCTGCCTGACCTGCACTGTTGTGGCCATGGGCTACGGCTCCCTCTACAACCTACTGAGTTTCCAGATTGAAGAGCCCAGCCCGGGATTGGCCAAGCGGATAGCCAACATCATCCGCAAAATGAGGGGCGTGCAGCCACTCTGAGGCTGGACACAAATGCCAACTGGCTCTACTTTTAGAAAGAAGGTTTTCCTTGAACTGATTCAAGCATTGGTATGAATGTTTTTAAAACAGTCAACTTGAAGGTTTTGTTTTCAAATGGAAGAAGACAAATAATTTTTTTGAGCCAGTCAGGATAATTTCCTGCTGGCTAAAGAAAAGGAAATGTAAACAATTTGTCCACTTGGATGGAAATTATGAGTTTTGTTGTTGTTTAACAAGTAGAAGGAACCAAAGCTGTGTAGTATGCTGCAGTGGTAACTGCATCGTGTTTTGTTTTCGGTTGTTTTGGGGTTGTTTTTTTGTTTTTTTGTGTGGATGTTTTAAGTAGTAACTCCACTACATCATAGTATAGCCACAGTGTCTCTGAAGCATTTTATTACTGTCAGGAAACAGTGGTAAAAAAATGTTTTTACAAATATGAGACTGGTGGCCTTACACAGCATTATAAAGCATCCGAGCTCAGATAGAAAAAGGACGATAACCGTTGCGCGTTCCTGACCTGTTCATTGCTATCTCCCTGCTAGAAAAGATAAAATATAATGACCTTTAAGTCAGAGTTAGTCTGTCAAAATGTCACATTTCCTCAAACCTCAGTTAGGATATCAAATAACTCTAAAGTACTGAGTTTCCCATGTCCAACCATAAATTAACACGGCATCAGAGTGTAACTATGGAACATAGTTCCATAAGTATATCCTCTTTATTTAATAGTTCCATTTGTACTGTCTCACATGTTTTGTAATAGTTTTAATATATGAAAAAAAGAACAAATGCTCACAAAAATACTGAAAAGTTACCAAAACCATAATTTTGAAATTGGCAGGTTTGTAGGTTGGACATAAGCATGAGCAATAACATTACTTGTCTGGAACTGGAATTACTTGTTCTGCAACAAAGGAACAGCCCTCTTACCAAACATATATTTTGCACTCGTTGGTTGTTTGATGCATGCTCGAATGTTAAATGTGATTGTCTGCACGTCTCTTCATAATTTATTGCCTTTAGTATGTCTGGTTGTTAACTCATTCTCTCATCAGTTCAGTGCAGTTTCAATGTGTCTATAGCGACTAGAATTATGGAAATGACCTTACCCTATCATGAAATACTACCATACATTTGTTTTATAAACTTTTACCAAGAACAACAGTATCCTCTGCTAGGCTTGTCTGCCTAGAAGCCCATTCTGTTTCACTTACTGTGAAAAAGTGCGCAGAATGTGACTTTTTGAAGCAGTACTGTGTGTGTGAAAACCTTTTTGCTTTTTCAATAAAATAACAAATATATTTCTGTCAATACATTCAAATTACTATTATTAGTGTGTGAAAGAAGGTTCACCGTTCTGAATGGCACCGGAGCTGGAGCTGTATTACTTCTCACGGAGTGCCCACATTTTTGCGTAAACAAACTTGGCCCCACTTCTGGCAGACTCCGAGAGAACAAACACAGACGTCTCTGTATTTGACCAGTCAGTGATTCTCACCCCTGCACGTTTGGGAACAGCATGGAACAAAAACAAAGGAAAAAGCAGCATTCCACATAAGTGATGTTCAAATCTCACCAAGCAAGTAGACGTACGCAGCCAGAGAAAATAGCTCTGCTGGCCCTACCTGCAGAGTCTGTTTTTCAAGGATGCATATCTTCATTGATAAGTGGCTTGTTATAACTCAATGACATGGCCTTTACTTTATTCAACACATATGTTTGTGATTAGATTACAAGTACATCTTTTAAGTCACACAAAATGAAATTTGGTTGGTTGTATGAAAAGCTATTTGAGCTGCAATTTAGGATATGTGAGGTTGTGGTGCAACAGTATGAAACCTTCAGGCAGCAGACATTCTTGGCCACCCCTTTTAAATAGTCTTGTTTTCTGCCAGAAAGCACCTTCCATTCTTGGCATATTTCATCATTTGTTTTTTCAGCCAAGCTCTCACCTAAAAAGTGCATAAAAGAGTCCTGTGAAACTCCAGACCTACAACCAGCAAGGACAACAAGCAACATAACACGTTTCTAGGTTCTGGAAACACGTTTATTGGTTGAAATACAAAGAAACACAAATTGCTCCATACCTACATGCATTTACAAAAAATTGCAGATTTTTGCATGTACTTAAAGTATAGGCATATAACATGGCTTCTTCACTACATTAAGGAGAGCAATTTACTCTCACCCTGAAAGAATCAAACTTTGTGCAAACCAGGACTCAAATGTTGTACTACAGTGTGCTACTATGGAGTTGAAAAGGTAGAAAATGTGCTCATGATTAAATGTCTCATTGCGAATGACATTTTCTGTGAGTGCACATGTGTAGCAGAGCCGCTGGCTGTCCAATCAGCAGGGCTTACTGCAGGCGTGGCCGCAGGATGTCTTGCAGCACTTCTGCTCTCCTGGACACTGACCATCATGATAACAGTACTCAGCACACGTGACGCTTCCCGTGGGCAGAGCACAGCGGCCCGGCTTCACTGAAGCACCAAAGACAAAAACATACTCAGTTACAAAATACTCAAGATTACAGAGAAAATGTCAACACATTAATGTGATCACACAAACACAACTGGAGGAGTATTTGTGGGATTTTACCACTTTGGTTATATCTGACCTGTGTATGGTGCCATGCACTCATGTCCACATCCATTGTAGCAGCACTTCTCATGATCGGGGCAGTCACTGTCATTAGAGCAAAATTCAGCACACAGCCCTGCACCCCAGTGCCTGCGAGGACACAGTCCTGGCTTGGCTGAAGGGAAAAGAGAAATTCATATTCAATGGAAATTTATGTTTGGAAAACACGGCCTTTGATTGGAAGGGGCTTTCTGTGAGTGCTTGATTTCCACTTCCATTTCAATCACTGAGATGATTTAACAGCTGCCCATTAGAGAAAAAGTTAAACATTGTGGCTCATACTGAAAGCAGGAGGGACACAGACAGCTCCACAGTCAAAGACACAGCATTTGTGATCTGCAGGACAGTCTTCATCACACACACACACGCCTTTTTTGATGGGACAACGTTAAGGAGACGTGGGCAGTGGCCTGGTTTTGGAAAAATCACTGAGATAAAGGTAGTGAAGCAGAAAAGGAGAAAGTTCAGCTGTAGTACCTGGGATAACATTAACAAAGGTGTCTGGTTGCCAAACAACTTGGTTGTGGAATGAAACAGAAAAAACATGCACTTTTTTCAGAAGTAAACAGTAAATTGGCAGATTATACATACATTAAACACATATTACCATCAGAGTCAAAACAAACATATGCCCTACCTGTTAAATGGTCATCCGCATCTGCAGCAAAAACCATGTTAAAGTGCACAAATGCACAGAGTGTTAAAATCAGCGCACAAACCACCGACCAGTGTTTCTCCATGTTCACTTCTTGCACACAAGAATGTACTCCAGTTTGGGTAAATATATCAGTACACAACCTGCAGGTTGAGCAGCCCAGTCAGAGAATGCTGGGTCCTTGTGCCTGTAGAGTTACATTCCAACTCACTTCAGAGGTCTCGAGCTTTTTGATGGGATGATGGGGTGTGACAGCAGACACACTTTTCCCAATGTGTGGTAGATGATGATGATAATGTGATGGATAAATCAGTTGTATCTGTTATTGATCATGTTTCTGCATTTGACCTTAGTGCTGCTATTCATTTTCTTTTAAGATTATAACTTTGTGCTATTTATAATGTTGTTAATGTCTATGTTGCCTTTATTTTCTTGTACTGTGGCTTTAGTTGTTTTTAGTTGTTTTTTCTGCAAAATATCACTTGAACTCAAACCTTGATTAGAGGCATTTAGTATAAAGTATGTAACAATCAAAGTTTGTTCCCTAAGAGCGTTATGTATTTACAAAGGAGATTCATTCTATTTTAAAAAATATTTTTCTTCTTTTCAATCCTCCACAGCATGGAGGGTTCTCAGTCTGACCCTGTATTGCCATCTATTGGCATAATCAGGAGTTACATGTAAGCTGTTAAATGGAAGGTGGTTTAGTCGTATTCTCACTGATACAAAAAAACGCTGTCAGTTTATTAGCTATGTTCTTACCAAGACAACACAGCCCTTTCAAAAAGACATTATATGCTTATATTCATTATGTAGTCGTGTACAAGTCATGTGTGCCAAACTGAGACAGACCACAAATGACAGGTTTAACTGTGGTGTTTATTTTCACGCTGCTTGTCTAGATATTTTCTTTTTTACTCTCCACCATGAATATCAAAGACAAGCAACTCGAATGGTTCCTTTAAAGTTTGCATCACGCTTGTCAAGACAGGACACTCACCATTTGGGTAGTCAAGTGTAGTCAAAATATGCCTACCATTTTGAAGGGAGGGAGACGATTACACACTTATAAAAAGTAAAAAATAAAGGGAATAGACAGTTTCATAAGCTGTTTACACCTTCCTTATAAATCAGCTTTGAAGGCTTAGTGTTATTGTTCCCAGGAGTTGTTTAATTCCTTCTCATCCTCATTTCTTGTCCCATGTCTTATTCTGTCATGTATCTTTTTCTTTTTGTACTCCCTATAGGACTCCAAAACCTCCCTGTATTCTAGCTAGCCTTTTGTTGTTTTTTTTACATCAAATTTCTTTCATCAGCCTTTCTGAAAAACTAGGGTTTATAAGCTAAATGGGCATCCATACATGTACTGGTCAGTAAAGTCATCATCACCTTCATCAGTTGTCACTGTTCTCATATTGAACAGTAGCTTATGTGTCTGCTTGTTGCTTCTTACTCTTTTCTTCTTCTGTCTGCTGTAGATTAAATCTGACTCCTTAAGAGCATGAAAAACAACATTGGCGTCCATAAGCCATGAAAGTGGCAAATTAATGAGATAATTAATGAGATAGTCTGCACAATCACATTTTGTTTCTTCATGAGACCATGCAGCTTTGCATGCATTTGCTTTCAGATGAGTCTGGCTGAGCTCCCTTTGCTGTGAGACTGGACTGTCTATCTGATTCAGTCCCCTGATACTGATAAGGTGGTGCCAACGCATGCAATCTACTGTGCTGTGTCATAGTGTGACAGCCCAAAACACAATATGTCAGCATTACATTTGTGGGTTAAGCCTACGGGATAAAGCAACAGATTCATGACAAAGTCGCCCCAGCAATTTTCATAACGACTGTTTCTTCAGCAAAAAATAGTTCCAATGAAAACTGTTCACAATGCTGTCTGTGGATTATTCTGAGTAACAGGGTCACTAATTTTGGAAAGACTTGCTGTAGATTCTTTTTAAATGTAATCTTTCAATGCTGTGAGCACCCCAAACCATTCACCTCCATTGTTTTTGGGAGGAGGCAAAACATCCAGTGGTGGAAGAAGTATTCAGATCTGTTACTTATAAGTAAAAGCAGTAATGCCACAAATTAAAAATATTCCATTACAGGAACAAGTCCTGTAAACAAAAGTAGAGGTGTTCTCAGCAAAATGTACTTGACAGGTATGCATGTATTTTATAAACTGATCACATGGTTTGTATGGAATTTTATCTGTAAAGTAACTTAATAAGTAAGTAAGTAATTATGGCTGTAAAATATATATAGAATACACTTAGTATAAGCATAGAGTAGTAAATGGATTTTCTTAAGTAAAGTACATGTACCTCAAAATTTACTTGAGTAAATGTCAAACCAGGCACTTTATCCATAATGTCTTTGCAGATAGGTGTGAGAATGAGGAAGTGCACTGCATGAGGTGCAGTACCATTCATAACCTCTGGGTGGGTGTCTCCACTCTCTGTACATGTAACTCAAGTCAAATAGGTTCTCTAATGAAACACAATTACAACAGAACAGAAATCACTTCCTAACATTAATCATGGTTCAGTATTAGTGTGATTATATATGTTTAGGTCAAATTCTTTTTTTTTTGGTCAAACTCTGATTCTTTTTGTGAGGCATGCCTTTTCAGTGTCTCTCAGATGTTACAATGTAGTGTAACTATGTAAATATGTTCTGTCTGGCTTTGATTTGATTGACAGTTATACCCCAAACTCTCAAACAGAGAGAATCCAAAGGGCACACTGTCAGTGAGCAGTGAGGAGTAATTTTACCCCCAGGAGTGGAAAGGCCATGCAATTTACATGTCCAACCGCGTTGCTTATAGTAAGATCAGTAGCCAATGGGATCTTAGCTGTGAGCTTTTTAAGATCTAATATATGTTGTTATTCTGATTTACTTTCACACACTATCTGACATATCTGAAACTTGCAAGGGTGCCCATGTGTTTGCATATATGTATAAATGTAAGCTCATGTACAAGGATATAGTATTTTCCATAAGTTAGTGTTTTTGTTCTAAATATTTTATGTCATTCTCACCACACCAAGCCTTAGAAACACCTTGTTTCTGCTCCCTCCCCTCCCTTTCCATTTCCCCCATTTTTTTCTCTTGTCCTTGGGAATTCAATCATGGAATAATGTTGCTGGAAATCTTTCCTCTATGTATTCATGTAACAAGACTTGGCTAGTGGGTGTTATTGTATGCCCTTGAAATGATGTAGATGCTATCAGTTTCACTGCTGGCTGTGAACATTGAACGTGGTGGGAAAACGATGGTTCAGTATGACTGTAATTGAAAGTTAGAGCAGGTATGGAGTTGTGGGAAATGTTGAGAGTTTACAATATTTAAAATGATAAATATATAAATATACATTTTTTATGGCCTCCTTGTGCCTTTTTTATTGTCACCAAAGACAATAGGCTATGAATAACAGCATAGTGATATGTTTGCATAATGGAACCGACGAAAGGGAAAATATGGCTGAGTAAAATGAAGATGTGTCAGCAAGTAATAATAGTTGACTGCAGTTTTTTAGCATGGCTGGCTATCTAAAATTCAACATCTACCTCTTGAGTGACACCTTAAAGATCTAACAGCAAATATTAAAGCAGATTATTCTTTTGAGAAAATGGCTATACAGATATTTTAGAGATATTAAATGAATGTGAAACACAAGTTTCCTTTTTCAAAAATGGATATAGTGTTTTGGAAACCCATTATAGTTAGTGTTGGATTCCTGTGCGGTTAGAACAGAAATCTTTCGGGCCAAAGTCACATGACAAACATGATAAATGAGCATAATTCCCCACCTTGTGCTCATATTGTTTCCAGACTGACCCAAAACAAGTCTCAATGCCACCCCTTGACCTCAAGGCCCCTCCCCCCTGGGCTCCCATAGTCATTCATGTATTACATTGTGCATTAACCTGCCATTGACCTCTGTATGCTAAACCCAATTGCCATATTATCTCCACCGTAATGTTCTACTCTTAGTTATCTTCATAGGACTGAATCAGTTTTTGTGTCCTACTTTACCCTCAGTCATAAAAAATGTCTTAAATGACTGCTAGGCACTATGGAAGGATGTGTGTGTGGGGAAGTGGAGGGTAGTAGCTGCATCAGTAATGAGGGCAGAGGACTTTTTTTCCCGCTGCTGGAAAGGAGAGTTTCAGGTTGGGGCGTAAGACAGAGTCATAATTGTTATTTTTCCATTAGAAATAGTGGATTTTTCAAAATGTAGTTCTTTAGAAAAGTCCCTTCTGACACCTGACACTTTTAATGTCTCTAATTATCACTTACTGGCTTGAGCAATTATTACTTTTGTTATTACGACCAATAGGCCTGCTCCCACAAATGTGTCTACTTATCCCGCTAATACCGAGAATAATGATAATCCTGTGATAATGTTTTGAAGTCAAAATAATGCTAATGCCTCTAATGATGAAGCATGCTTAGAAATCCCTCCCCATCATCCCATTGTCTCCCGTGGCGGAGGAGCTGGCCCCGCGGCCCCATGGGAAATGTGTAATGTATTCAGCCAGGCCTTGGGAGTAAAATGAAAACAAATGTGGTGTAATAAAGGAGAGAAGATGAAGCGATTCTGTGATGATGCTCTCCACCAGCCTTATAAATCAAAATAAAAGTGGAGCAGGTCATATGTGCCCCCACCCTCACTGGATACACACACACACACATACGTATATATATATATGTACACACACACACACACACATATGCATGCATACAAATACAGAGGTGAGAGAAGAAGAAGAAGAAGCCCTGTATACCATCTATTTGTAGCAAACATACCATGTTTTATCTCCTCAAATGAAAGATTGCTTCATGTTGCTGTTAGTCATTTACCTTTTTGTATTTTTGCATGCATATTAGTCATTTCTTTGCATTATATGATTGCAAAAAAAAAAAAACGTGTTTATTCTCTACACATCAATCAAAATTTTGTGCTGTTAAGATCAAATTTCTTATTGACATCTTGGACTTCAACTTCATACATACTAGTATCATGAAGTATAACGAAGCAATGTCTGCTTGTGACCCATCGTCATGGTTACATATGTCTTTGACTAGGTCAACCACAAAGTACTTTTTGTGAGTGTGTGTTTGTGTATTTTCCTGTTTTATGTGAATATCTTTAGAGGCCTGAAGTGGTCAAATAATCTAGTAATTCACAAGAAAAAGCAAAGATTAGAAGAACATCTGAAAAAAATAAATAGAATTTTGTGCAGTGTAAAGTATTTTTTTTCTCTGATAATAATCTCATGACCCCTCAGATTTATCTTGCAGGCTCCTGTGGCACTCTCGATTCCCACTTAGGAAAACCACTACTACTGTAATTAAACATGATAAGAGATGACAGCAGTGGTAGTACTGCTGTCCACCTGTAGGAGCTGCTGTGGTGTCAATGTACTTGTGCATAAAGCCAATGATCCCAAACAGAGAGACAGGACGCTTGCTTATGGTACAGTAGTGGAAGCATTCATTATACAGAAAATCCACTCAATTTAAATGGGAAAAAAAATCTCACAAACAGCTGGTTATCTTGGCCCAGATTTTAAGCAGGCAACTGAAGACTCAAAGATTTATTGACAAGGGAATTGGGGTTGATTTGAAAATTGTCACCCTCATATACGCGTGGTGTGTTAGGTTTTAAGGTCAATAACAAGAGGTGAGGTTTTTTTTCTTCAGGATAGCTTTGCATTAGCATGGTGAAACACACTAGAGTCTCCGTCAGTCCCTTTCAAACCTGCAAACTTTGAAGACGGATTTGAGACTTTCTCTGACAAGGTGGCTGCTTATTAGACAGATAAAGAATAGTAAACAGAGAGTACAATAAATAATTGATGCCTAATAAGTTGAGGGAGAGCGCACCAGGGCTCCTTTTTTTTTGTTTTCGGGCCAAGAATAGAGAAAGCCTCCTGAGTTGTTTATTTCCTCCATCCTTTCTTTCTTTTCATGTCCTTCTCATTTTACGAGCCATGAGTCAACACAGCACACGTAAATGATATTTTGACACAGAGAGCCATGAATAATGCATTTGAATTTACTTTTATGCCAGAGTTAGACCCCTCTCAGCACCCTTTCTCTCCCTCCCCATCTCTCCTTTTTCTCCCCTCCTCTCAGTCCCTATACCCCCCTTCTGCTTTACCCCCACTCCTCCTATTTTTCCTCTTCCTCTCTTCACTATTCATCCTCATCAGAGCTCAACCTCATTTCTCCTCTCCTTGCCCCTCCCTCCTTTTCTCCTCTTCTTCCTGCTCTCTCCTGCTTCTGCACCTCCATCAGACAGCAGAGAGGAAACAGCACTGGATCAGACTCGAGCTTTTCAGAACTGAAGATGTACTGTAGCAGTGCTTATTATCCAGGTCTTGCTCAGGTGGCTGCTCACACATTTTTATAATCATGAGATAGGTATTGGGACAGACACAGGTGAGATATTTTTGCAAAAGTTGAGTGCGAAGACTTACTGGCTGACTTATTGATTTACTATGGAACAATGATTTGAAATAAGGTAAATAAAATAAATGTGAAGGAAGTCTGATTTAACCTTGATTTAAAGGACAAGATGTTGAGAGTGACATTTCATTTTCTTTAAAGTAATCGACAATTTCAAAAGCAGGGAAGCCTTTTACATATGTTGCTTTACACTACCTAATGAAGGCTTCTAAGGTCAGCGAGGCCCTGATGAAGCCAACGGCACACATTGATTCAGTGTCTAAATTAATCATCCATAACTTGATCTGTCCCGATAAAGTCATCAGCAGCCGGCATACTGCATGATCAGCAGCAATCATTCTTCCCTGCCACATCGTTGATGTTTAGCCTGGGGCCCACAAACTGCCAGACACAGCCACGTTTTAAAAGTAAATTAAAAACATTTATTCTGCTACTAAACAGCTGGCTTGTAGTCATGACAAACTCCTTCACCTACACATCATTAGTATCATCATCAGCTTTAGGCCAGTGTTTGAAATAACTTGATTTTATAATTTTAACAACATGTTGTTATCACTCCACTGACAGTATTGAACTGTCATCATCTGTCACTGTATTTGGTCCTTTTCTGTCTTAATCCACACTGTATAGTTAGTTGATATTCTGTCTTTACAGTTTTATTCTGTATATTCTATTAAATAGTTTTCTATTTTCTGTAAACTCGGCTGCCAGGGCTCTCTCAATATACTTGGATCTGAAGAGACTATCCTGGTAGAGTAAAAGTTAAATTAAAAGAATATTTAAAAAATGAGAGATACTTGACGTGATATTACACTACGATCTGAATTTACCACAATATCTTAATTTTATAATTTTTTTCACTTTCTGGGAGTTCCTATAACTAAACAATGTTGTCACCACTGACAGTATTTACCTCTCATCATCATCTCGACATTGTATTTCATCCCTTTATCATTTGTTTTCTTAATCCACACAGTCCACTTACACAATGTTGCATCTTTGCTGTTTTCTATTGCATTTTTGTCTGTAAACTGCACTTTTACAGTCATTTTGGCCAGGACTCTCTCAAAAAAACCCATCCTGATCTTAAAGACTATCCAGGTAAAAGAAAGGTTAAATTAAAATAACAGATAAAGTGTCAGTGATACAACAGCAACACCTACTGCAAAGAAATCTCAGCAGAAGCTACTTCAGATAAAATCTTATCATACAGGAGCCTGTGGCTGAATGTATATCGATGTGGAAGTCTTTGACATTAAAAAGTTTGGGAACCCCTGATACTGACCATAATCCAGATGGTGGCCTGTAATCTACTTACTTTACACATTTGAGTAATACAGCCCTCATCCCTCTGGTGTGAAATCCCTCTGCTGAGAAGTGGCTTCGAAGGAAGCAGGGATGAATAATCTGCATCATCCTCATCATCCCAGAGTGGTTCTTCATTCATAATTTAACGCCCCCCCATTACATCTGATGAAAGCCACTGACCTGAAAATGCATGGGGAATGAGCGCCTTCAAGTATGGCATTAACATTGTCTGCATCCGGCCTGTACATGTTGCCAGCAAACATCAATAAATGAGTCCAATGTCAACACTAGGATCTGGTGTCGTTTTTGTTGGTACACCGACCAGGTTTCCAGACAGATATTTTATATTTGAATGAAGCACTGTAACATCACCTCAAATATAATGCACATTTATAATGCATAATAAAGGGATCCATAGAGTGTAATTGGATGTTTGACAGCAAGATGCACAATTATTAAACTCTGAGACGTGATCAAATACTTTAATAATCCAGTAAATTTAGACTAAAGACCACATGCAGGGCTGTTTTATAAGTGAGAGGACATCAAAGAGTGCTTTCCATTCAAAGAGTGTTTTTCACATCATCATGCATCATATACTGTACAGCATGCACATGTCCATGCAGTATTGGAAAGTCAAATGTGTTAAATGCATTTCTCAATCTCTTTTTCCCATGCTATGACCTACAAACTGCATTTTCCCAGTGGTATTTGAAAAGTGCAAAGACACACAATATGCAGTTTTATTTGAATTGTGGTGAGTGCATATGTTTGTGTGTGTTTGTGCATGTGTGTGTCTAAGACTGAGCACACATTAATGTTATGGTTCCTTCTGGCCATAAATTTTCCTCTTTTATAGCCATCCTTTTGTTCTACTGTACTATTAGATTGTGACGAACAATGGAAAAAGCTTAGCCTGCAATAACAAGTAAACAGTAAATTAGTGCATCATCCTTTTCCCACTATGCACTGCCTTGCATGGAAAAAGTAAAGACAAGGTCTATTTAAATGGTTTGAGTTATTTAATAAACTTTAAAGAAGATTTTTTTTTAGCTGGAATCTGCTAAAATAATGTTATATAACCAGTTTCTTGGCCAGATGCTCTCTCTTTTCTTTCTTGTAAAACATGACCAGTTTTCACATTAAATATATAGGCTGTTTAATCGCAGCTAAATGCATTAGTCACCGTGTTGGCCTGAGGCAAGGACTGTGTTCACAGTGCATCATTTGCTGTGATATCTAAAGCTACCATATCCCTTTAAGCTAGTTTCACCGAGTGTATTTCTTGTTGCAGTTAAGTGCATATTTAACAGACTTTCTAGTTTCTCCTACATAGTTATTCATATCAAGCTTTTCAGAGATAAGCCAGTCTCAGAGCACAGTTTAAAGAACTCCCACCCCCTCCCCCCATAAAAAGTGGAAGGAAAAGAGGAAGCTCCAACCTTGTCAACACTGTACCCATAATATATCAGCATGAAAATCAGGGTATATTGAGAACCTCAATGTGACTTCAATACACCACATGAGTCATCTGGGCTTATGAGTCATATTCTACCTCAATACAACAAGAGCTCAGCTTTACCACACACCTACAGACAGGGAAACTTTTCACAGACAGAAGTTACCACCTCAGCATGCTGGTGCTGTCGACTATACTAAAACTGGGACAATAATTTTTTTTTTGTAGTGCAGCCCAAATGTTCAACAGATGTGATTGGATCAAGTTTAAGCTGACTTTAGAGGGTAAACAATCTCTATGGCGGTGAGGAAATGGTGTCTGATATGAAACCTTTGACCATTCAAACTTTGCATTGCTTTTAAAATTTTAAGTAAATAGCTTGGATGGAAATGTTCTTTTAAGCACTAAATCTAAACTGTTGCATGCAGAATCACAAATGCACAAACACTCAAATATAAATATGCAGGAACAAAGACTCAAGACAGGCTTAATTAAGTAAGTAAATTAAGTAAACTCCATTTGAAGTTGCAAACTCTCTTTGAAATGGATGCATCTGTGCCATTATAGGGAAATAATTGTGGTCACTTTCATCCCCCGTGCAATTAGTCTCTCTTCTGTGAAGTCGTCAGTCAGATAAAGGACAAGAGCAGACAGAACCTTTGTCACTTTAATCATTCCTCTGTTTTTTCCCCACACTGGAATGGAATGAGTTCCCTGCAGTTGGATGTCAACAACTCGATGTGTCCTTCAGGCCTATTTCACATCATTAGTGCTCTTCTTTGACTTGATACTGTGACACCACCAACCTGTGCTGTATGTCTAGAGGCATTAGAAGCAGTGTGTACAATGTTTATGTTATTTCCAACGCAGATCCTGCTTGAGACAGCAGTTGCATTTCAACACAAAATGCTTTAAGAAGTGTAGTGTCAAATTATACCATTGTTAACATACATAGAGTTTGCTTCTGAAGTAAAATATCTTGTAAGCAGAATCAGATTTAGTGATATTATCATAGTTGTGTGCAAAATATAATTATAGTTAAATGTATGAGTCATTACAAGACTGTTGCTACAAAATAGTTTGATCTATAAAATGATATAACAATCTGTGATATTGCAATACAGACACTTGTGGAAAGGAATTTTAGGGAAACATTTTTTGACGTGTCTTATTTTCTGCAGTCACATAAAAAATCATAAAGGTGCTCATATACACAGTTAAAACTCTATGAAGTATTTTGAAGTAATGTTATTCATTAATACTGTGGCTGTTTGGTTACTATTTGGAGCTTTGAATAATGAGTACTTTTCCTTTTAATACTTAAAAATACTTAATACTCAAAAATAATTTGCTAATAATACACCTTCACTTTTTGATTGCAGTACTTTTACTTGTAAAATTCCCCGATCACTTCCTGACTTTTCACTCTTTGTTCTACCGCTAATCACAGATAAAAGTGACTTATTGTCTTGTGGTGGAGCAGTTAATCTTTGGTGTACACAGGCATTCTCCGTGGAGCTGCGGTGAAGCCTAGTGAACCAAAGCTACATTTTGGACCCCCCCCCCCCAGCACCTCCCAATAAAACTGATTTGCTCTGGCATGTATTGTTTTGGAAAATAAATCAGTCGACTCTTTCCACTTCATGCACTCATGACATAATTTGTTTCCCCTCTTAACTCAATTATTGTCACTTAGTTCATCTGTACGGCAACAATGACCTGTAGCTACAGTATACAGGGCCCTTCCCACTCTCTGAAGCATGACAGAAAGGACCAGGAAACGGTTACGCCTTTAGCCTGTAAGTTTGTCAAAGTTAAATACAAGAGAGCATATTATCCGCCTTATTTTTCTGTCACCCAATCCTCTTTTTCCCGCCTTGAAAATAAGCTGCAAGGTAATTGTGTCATTGTGTCATAAGGCACAAGAAAAAATGGTAATCCATTAAATTGTATTCCTTGTTCTCTGTTGCTTTTGTAGTACAGAGCGACACCACAGGATTTTGGAAAGGTGAATTATGAATAATTGCCTTTGATCCAAAAAGCCTGACAAGTAATAACATTTAATGCTATAGCCGATCAATGAAACTGGCTCCATGTCTTTTATGTTTGATGAGACAGTTTGTCAGGGGGTACCAGCTTGTTTATTATCATATTCACAAATAGAAATTGTGATTTACTTTGGCTACAGTGCCACAAAGTTATGTTTACTTTAGCTTTCTTTACTTTAGTATAACCTTTAACCTTTGCTGCCTGACATGTTCATCAGTACCTAAAACATCAAAGATCCCCTCTAGAATATGTTTTAACATATATGTAAATTGCTCTACTTTGAATAATAATTTGTATTTGATATGTTCTTTTCACAATTATCTTGTTACATTCTTTGAAATGACATCTTGACATCTTCTCCTTCATTAAAAATCCAGAATCTATAAATATAAGTTGAACTGCTGGACAACAGATGTTTAGTACTACTACTGTAAAGTCCATTCTCACTGTATGTGCGCTGGAGGCATTAAGTTTCCACATCACACTTTTGCAAGCTGAATGTTAGACCTAGATTGGCTTCCAAACTATTTGTGATGTCACAAATAATGCATGTAGGCCCACCCCTGAAAATGGGATTTTCAGGGTGCTCATAGAAACTTTCCACTTTCAGCAGATGAATGTGAAAACAACCTTCTAGAGTCAAACCCTGCACGTACATCATTCTGTGCAGTGAAGCTCAAACATTAAACTTTAGGAACAAGTAGAAAAACATATTTTTGAGTGGAGGGGAACTTTAAGTTATAGCTAGTTTGGATGCAAAATGTCATCCTGGTGAATAATTTAGCGTTAAACATGAGAGGGGCCAGATGTTATTGAACACACACATTCAAAAAGGTCTTTGTTGTATCAATTAGTTGATTAAGTATCATCTACTCCCCTGTTGCTGCCAGAAACCTGATCTGTTTTTAAACAGATTCATATTACAGGGGCATAGGAGAGCAAGAGAAAGGGGACATTTTCAATTACATGTCAGCATATTTGACTGACCGTCAGCCACCATTTGATCAGGCTTTTACTTTAATTGCTTGCATTTGATTAAGTATAATCATTTATGATGGAATTTAATCAGTGGGGATTCAGCAACACACTGTGTGGACTGTGTGGAGGCAAACAGACAGCAGAATATGATCAATTAAAGTATGAGAGGTTTTAGACAGTCTCATCAGCAGGGTTAATTTAACTAAAAAATGGCAATATGTTGGTGTTTAATTAGGGTCATACCACTTAATTCCACATTTTTAGATTTTGTACATGCAGGTCAAAGCCATCAGCTCAGTAAGTGGACAAACAGTTGTGTAATAAACACTTGTCAGCATCAAATTACTGAATGAAAAAAATATTTATTTAGTTATTAAAAATTAAAATGTAACCACTGGAAATGAACAACATGCCTTTCACCAACATTTGAAAGGGTTTAAAAGACACTTGAAATCCTTTCAGAGAACTGAAACCCTTTGTTTTTAAAACTTTCTCTTCCACACAAAATACTTTCTTCCTACACAAAATCTCTAGAATGCCAACAGTAGATGCGATCATTTACAGAAAAGAGGACAACAAATACAAAGACACAAAGAAGACTGAGAGCGAGCATGAGTGGGTATGAGGAAAGAGAAAAGGAGTGAGATACGGACTGAAATATGGAGTAAGACGCTAGAAGAGGAAGTATTAAGATATTTTACTTACTTACAATGACACAGTATAAAAATACTCCATTAGTCCTTCGTTCAAAATTTTATATTTAGTAATAGTACAGAAGTATTTCCAGCAAAATGTCCTTAAAGTATCAAAAGTAAAAGTACTTGTTATTCAAAATGGCACTATTCAGAGTATTATATTTATCATGATGATGATACATATACATGTAAGCAACATTTAATACTGTTAATAATTTTATCAACTTAATATACTGTACATATTTTTTAAGATCATGATATGTCTTACATGTAAAGTCTTTAACTGAAAATTAACTAGTAACTAAAGCTCCTAAATAAATGTTGTGGAGTAAAAAGTATTATGTTTCCTTCTGAAATGTAGTGAAGTAGAAGTATAAAGTAGCGTAAAATGGAAATAATGAAGTGAAGTACAAGGACATCAAAATTGTATTTAAGTACAGTACTTGAATAAACATTCCACCACTGTAAGACACAGAAAAGAAGCCCTGAGCCGAGCCTTATGATGAGAGCCTCGGCCCAGCGGGAAGTCTTCATCCTCCTAAATATTTAGCAAGCACCTGATTCTCAGCTGATAGTCCAGACCCGGCCATATTAGGTCAGGAACATCACAAGACCTGATCCTCCACCACCTGCCAGAAGGACACACATCAACAGCTTGTCTCTTTCTCCGTCAGATTCTCTGGTTCATCTGCAAGGTGGGAATAATTTTGCAGAGAGCCAGATTATCCCTGCAACTGATGGAAGATATGTCACTTCTGGATTTATAAAATTCTTTGGGTTGCTGATCAAACAAATTTTGAATCCAAAATATGAGAACATAACTTTTATGGAGAATGTTTGTCTATCTGCAAATAATTGACTTTTATCGGGTCACCAAAATACCTTAAAAACATATTTTCTCACTTACCCCTATCTAGCCATGCAGATAACAAAAAAAAAAATTCCATTCACCTGCATTATACTGGGGTGGAAGCGAAAATCTTAGAGACTGATGTTTCAAAACATGGGCAAATTTAATCAATGGACCCATGCCAAACAGCTTTATTTTTAGGGATGGCATGTCGTAAGGGGTGCTGTATGGAGGTATGTGGACCCAAAAGCAGATGACGAGGAAGCGGTCTC
The DNA here is from genome assembly GCF_020085105.1 of Siniperca chuatsi. NCBI lineage: Eukaryota > Metazoa > Chordata > Actinopteri > Centrarchiformes > Sinipercidae > Siniperca > Siniperca chuatsi. Next base: position 13,361,620 of record NC_058051.1, on the reverse strand, counting down.
AGGGTGAAGTAGCTGGACTACCATGTTTATTGTGGGGTGGAATGCAGGCAAGAACAGGCAGAGGTGAGCAGACAGGTAATGAGCAGACAAAATCCAAAATCCAAACAAGGTCCATGGGAGAACAAAGAATCCAACACAACTTACAGAGACAATGCTCGGCAGGAACAACACCATGTGTACAACAATGATCCAACACAGAAAAAAGAAAAGACCCAGACTAAATACCCTAGGGGAGGTGAGACAACGAGACACAGGTGCAAACAATCAAGGGAGGACCAACAATCAGAACTGGAGGGAAAACACAGACAGGAAGTAAAAACACAAGACACACAAGAGAAGAAGAATAAGAAAACATCATGCAACTATTTTACCTTAAAATAACAGCTTCAAAATCATTTTGATGATACACTGACTTGTCACAGGGAGAATGTCACCTCTTTCATTTGCACTCCATGCCCCGGACACCTTGTTGTCAAGACCCTATTTGTATTTACAGTGGTGTAAAAGTGAGTTGCACTCCAAAACTGTGGGGGAGCCAAGTCGCAGCAAATACCCTTTCTTGCATAACATAAATGTTCTCAGTTCATCTCCACAAAATCCACAGGCAGATGTTGGTTTCACCATTAGAACCACGCTGGATTTGGCTTGTTAAGGTTTGCTCACTCTGAGACAGCACTGTGCGGGCCTGTGCTATTCTCACCCCGTGTCATCTCAGTGCTAATCCATTCAGTTTGGGCCGAAACGCCACAAATAAACAGAAATAGAAGGCAAAACTGCAAGAGACAGGCATAAACAAAACCTGACTGCCTTCTCTGACATTGTTTCTCAGTAAGAAATGGGGAAAACCATGAGGCGGTTTCATTCATCCTATATGCACAACACTGCGCGTGGGTGTTCACCTAACAGATGGACACCCTGATCTAAATTATAATCAGGTTATCCAGTGAGAAGAGGGACAGCTCATCATTGATGGGCATGAAATTTGCATAAAAGTACACACTGCTGTGAAAACCCCTATTGCCTGTGACATATGCCTTCAGTTTACTTTATCTAGGAATGCACAGTGCCAAAATCACAGGGTGACAAGACAACAAGTGTTAAAAAAGAGAAAATGATTCATGAGCATTGTAGAGAAGCAGTTCACTCCTCTTGTGCCATTTGCTTTTTCATAAATAACGCAGCTCTGAGTGCTGTTAATACTTTGTGTATCAGTTTGTTCTTGTTTGCCAGACAGCGTTCAGTAGCAGCCTCTGGGGCTTGTCTACAGTCAAACAGGCTTTCTCCTCTCTTTCTCTGTTTTCTGTCAGTTTTTAAGTGTTAGAAGACAAGGGTGAGGGATGTCTGCAACAAGCAGCAGTACAGGAGTGTGTTGTCTGTTGATGCTTTTCTCTCTTGGCACATGTAGGAGCTGTCACTTTTCCTCTCAGTCACAAAATCTCGAGTGTCAAAATACGGCGGCAGATGATATTTAATATCTTTGACCACAAATCTTAATTAATTTAAATTTGTGAATATTATTTAGAATCTGAAAGAAATGACAAAATTGATGCAAGAGCATATTAGTTAATTAGTAACATGTATTTAATTCAAATCATGTATCAAAATTAAACTGTTAAATGAGAGAAAAGGAAAAAAATGTGGCTGTGTTTATTTTCTCAGTTTCCTGTACTTACTCTTTTGTATCGTAATGGCAATATTCTCACAATGTTCCCCACCATCTGTGGGAATGTGATACCTTTCTATAGCTGAGTGAAAGAGGGGTGGGGGGAGGAAGTGGTGTTCTCTAATCCCAGAATCCCTCACATTGAATCATGCAAATTTGGTGCACTTTGAAGCGAATCCAGCTCCTACCATATGCAGAGTGAAAACAACAATCTATTATGCATGCATTGCACCAAGCTTATGGTAATGTTATTTCACTGCTATTCCTATAAAGTCAAATTTGCAGATGCACAATATATCTAAAGTTTCTTTTAAAATAATATTTGTCTCATTGTGAATAACAAGCAAAGCGTTTGGAGGTAGCTGCTGCGATCTGTTTGTGTCTCGCTATGGAAGTGATGCTTGAAAATTGTATGGGTGATATTTTCTTCTTCCAATCTGTGTTTGAGAGCTTGTATTTTTCCCATATTCTCTCTGAGTATGTTCTCATGATTCAAGTTCTGCTCTTCAAAGACAACAACACAATTGAAAACGTCCTGCAATGCAATGCTGTTCATGGTGTTTGTCACTCCCGAGCACCAAGGAGCTTAGCCTTCATGATGTCTTTGTCATGTTATTCGTAAGTAACAGACCATGTTATCCCGTCAGAACCACATGATGAAATTAGAGATCTGTTGCATCCGCCACAAATAAACTTTTAATGACCAGGTATGTGTTTAAGCTCTCAGGCTGCTCATCACAACAAACTGCTGGGCACTCTCACATTATATTTCACAAGCCAGAAAGCTGTCAGCGTGCTTTGTTGCTCTCCGTCTATGGGTGATAAGAACACAACATCAATGATATTTCCATTTGTTCAACGGATAATTAAGGCCCACGACATGCCAAGAATCATTTTCCATCTTGGCTCATCCTAATTTGGGGGAGGAATCATGCAAAGTGTAATTGGCAAGACAAGATGTGACTGGTGTCTCCCAAGCGGATCCATGCTTTGTTATAACATGCAGTTCTTAATGAAGGGACCGACAGCTCGCTTGATTATGTTGTGTTGTAATATAAAATCATACGCATGAGCCTTCCAACACTGTACAAGTAAACTAAATACAAACTTAAGTCATTACCTGATGTTTTTGTCTATCTATCTATCTATCTATCTATCTATCTATCTATCTATCTATCTATCTATCTATCTATCTATCTATCTATCTATCTATCTATCTATCTATCTATCTATCTATCTATCTATCTATCTATCTATCTATCTATCTATCTATCTATCTATCTATCTATCTACATATTTTCGTACTTTGCATATTCTTGTACCTTCAGGATTTAAGTTTCATCTTTTTCTCCCCCTCTGAGCAGATCTGAAAGATGCAACTTTACTGAAAGCAACATCAGCAGGTTTGAGACTGTCTGGGTCAGTGTGGGTGGTGTTGAAGAAGGGATGGCATTCCATTGAAAGGACACACACACACACACACACACACACTCATGTGCAGACAAGCACACTTTGCGGTGTACCTGTGACAGTACTGTTATGAAAGATGACAGTGTGTCAACCAGTTTCTTGTTGATTATGAAACCTATTTCACACACTGAAGCACTGTTTTTCTGCAGTGTTGCATATGCCGAAACCTTGTACATGTACACAAGCTTACTTGCATACTTGTACATTCGGAATCTTTTTAAACACCTTTAATCCCCTCAACATCCAGTTTTCTTCTTTTATTTTCCCTGAAGTTTATTTAAGATTTAAAATATCTTCTTATTCAGCACTGTCTGGCAGTCCTGGCTTGTTCCAACTCTTCATTCAAACAATATGATGTTTACACTGAGAGAAATATTCAAACCCCAAACCAAAGGTTTTTATGACTGCACCATTTCATCAAATGGAAATATTCTAAATATTTTGTGGATCATTTTATACACATTTCCTCAAAATTCAGCCTGACCTATTTTGCATCTGTGGAAACTTTGGGATCTTCACTAGAATTTAAAATGAAGCTCTGTCGTTTTGAACAATTGTTTGGCCGCACATTATGAGTTTGTAATGACATGTAATGTTTACATGTGAGAGGTTTTTATGTACACAGGGTGCAACCCTACATGATACATCCCTGCGGTGTATACATTTAGTACATATAAAACACATATACAAACATAACATATACACAAGCGTGCATACAGTAGACACACACACACAGACTCACATGGCCATTATGCACACAAAGCCTCATAGCATGATCATACGTCTTATAAATCCACAGGATTTGGGGAATAAAACTGTTCACCTACTGTTGAGAGGGTTGCAGGGGTGACTGCATATCATGCAGGATGAGAGAAGGGACGTGTGGTGGCTTTATCACTCAAACTGGCCTCATGGAGACCAGTGCTCTCTGCCAGCCAGACTCCAAGTTATTCTATGCCAGCGGAGCATTGATTTTCCACACTGTTAGCTCACATGATTCCCCCTTTCCTCAGAGGAAAATTGCCGGGATGAAAAAAAGGACTCCCTGTGATCGATTGGTCCACTGCGCTACTGAATTCAGGTTACAAGCTGAGGGAGATGAGGAGAGGGAGAGCAGGGAGGGAGAGAGGGAGAGAAAGGATGAAGACAGTGCACAGCGGGGTGTTTGCATGTTAGTCTCACTGAGGTAGATATGGATGAAACTAGGGCTGTGGGGGAATAGGCACAGTTGTAAAGCAACAGTAATACAACAGGTACTTGTTTTGCACCCTTTTAACATTTACCATTATAAAATAATGTTCCCCATTTTGCACTTTTATATGTAATAACTTGTTTCTGAGTGTTTTGTCACAATCCTTGCAGAGGCCTCACACAAGAGTAGAATTATGCAGTCTATCTGTTAAGACGTATGAACCTTGGAGAGTACCTTAATTTGATTTCTTTTAAATGTTATCAATCTTTCCAAAAATCATTTTACACTTGACTTTGGCTTATGAATTCATGTGGGCTGGGTACTCACATAAAGATCCTAAAATATCTGTGAAATATATCTGTGAATCTGTAATCAAAGGTGCTTATTGTTTTTGGCCGTACACTTTTCCTTATGTAACAGCATTCTATAGTCAATTTTTCACACATTAAACCCTTTCGGAAAAAGACGGTAATTATCCAAAAATACTGGCTACAAAGCCAACAACGCCAGTTAGCAACAGAACACAACAATGTAGCTTCCTTCCTTGAAGAAAAACTTGGCAACAAAGAAAGAACATCGAGACGGTATGAAAATAGCCCATGACATCAACAGCCAGTCACTTAGCCATTTACTATTAATAAATAATGCTCTGTCTTCCTCTTAGCCGTTGCTTCTACTAGTTTTAAATGGTATACATTTTCATTAACGTCAGTGGGTTCTTCTTTATTGTGCCATCCTGCATGTTAGGTGAGCCTCTCTCTCACCCTCTTAAGACCATTATGTTAGCAATGATGCATATGAACTCATTTTCACATGATGGATGTGAAGGATGGGGAGAGGCACAATGGCCCATTCAATAGCTAATCTATGAGTGTGAAAACAGTAGCTTCCTGTGTGTTTTACCATGAAACATAACATCATGTATATACGGTATGTATATACTGTACATATTGGATTGATTTTTAGCCATGCTAGCAACATGACTCTAGGGATGGCAATGTGTGTTTGATGGTCAGTTAGTCTACAACCTTGGTCCAGACTGAAATATATCAACAATTATTGCATGGCTTGTGGTGGAAGTTTGTCCTTACATGGACCAGAGGATGAATCCTTTTGGCTTTCAGTGAAATGTCTCGACAACTATTGGATGGACTTCATGCTCCCCTCAGGATGAATTGTAATAACTTTGGCGATCCCTTTGCTTTAGTGCCATTACCAGGTCATGGGCCAAGCAGTTACTGAACAAGTGCCTGAAACAAAGCTAATAGTTATCATAGTTGACAGTAAAATGACATGGAACAGGCAAGCAGATCAGGTGGTGACAAAAATGGGCAGAAGCATGGCAATTATAAAACTTCTATAGGAAATTCATGCCTACTAATTTAACCAAACAGCTGGTTCAAGCATTAGTCTTATCACAATTAGATTATTGTTCAGTAATATGGTCCAATACAACGAAGTACAACGAACAACAAAGTAATTTAAACAGGTTTCAGGTAGCACATAACAAAGCAGCTCGCATGACACTCCTCTGCCCATATAGAACAAGGGTAGCTACAGTGAATAGCCATTTGTCTTGGTTAAGTGTAAAGAACAGAGTGTTATTTCTTACTTTGTTTTATATGAAATACTATCATAGCTAAATCTCCAGAGGTATATTATAAAAACCTGTAGTTCTTTTCGGACAGACATTATTATTTTACAAGGCAGTCAAGTGAGGGAAATTCTTTGTTGCTCCCATGTAGAACTCATTCATTACAGAGAACAGTAAATTATCAGGATTTCTGACCACAGAAAATACTAAAATATGCTTTAATTAAATGTTAAGATTGTGTTTATTTACACAAGAAAAGAGAACATAGTCCTGTTGTGTTTTTTTTTTTTCCATTTCCATTTCCATTTCCTTGATATTGATATTGATGTGTGGAGCTATCTAACCTTATTTATTTGTAATCAGAGTAGTTGTGTTACTTATGGATTTCTTTTAAGAGGTAACAAAGTTATGTAGTTATGTGTATTAGACGGATTGTGAATTATTGTGTTGTTGCGTCTTAGTGTTTGTCATGAGTAGTGTTGAGGTGTTGCGGTGAGGTGAGGTGCCTGAGCAGAGCCCAAAGGATACTAAAGTACAGTACCCACCCCAGCCACAGCCTGCTCACTTTGCTGCCGTCTGGCAAGAGATAACAGAAGCATCCGCTGTCGTACAACCAGACTACAGTGCAGCCACTTCCTTCAGGCTGTGAGACTCCTGAAATCATCCTCAGCACTCCACCATGTAAAATAGTTTTCATTTCTATGACTTATTATATCTATGACTTTTTATTTATTCACTGATCTACTGTATATACTTATTTTTGATTAGCATAAAGGGAACTACAAAGCAAAATCTCATTATACAACCCTGTGTTGTAAAATGAGATCTTGTAAAATCTTGTATTTTGAGTCTTGTATGGATTTCAGATATGATTTACGTGTTCTTTCAATGAAGTATTGTAAATACATTTTGTTGACCCCAGGAAGAGTAGCTACTCTTGTTGTTACAGTAGCTAATGGGGATCAGGTCAAAATTTCAATTTGTTCAATATTATAATACAAATGACATTCCCATCAGCCACAGTCGCTATTTGTTTTTTGTGCTAATTAGCAAATGAAAGCATGCTAACACGCTAAACTAAGATGGTGACAATGGTAAACATTATACCATGCTAAACATCAGCGTGTTAACAATTACATTATCGTTGTGAGCAAGTTAGCATTCTGACATTACAATTTAGCTCAAAGCGCTACTTTGCTTAAGTTCAGTCTCACAGAGCCGCTAGCACGGCTGTAGACTGTCTTTATGACTGACAATATATTGTTATTTAAAAGTTAGGAGTGCAGCTGTCACTAACAATAATACTAACCCCTACAAGTTCACCATGACTTAAAGGGTTTTTTCCTGCCAATTAACAAAAAATAAATTGTTACTTACATCCATTGGTATCTAGACATGCTCAAAGTTTGGTTTGGAGGTGTTCAAGTGATTAGTAATTTACACATCTTGTTTTGGTATTATTTGCCCAGGTTTTAGGATATAAGATATTTGTCTCTCCGATTTCTGTCTTCACACCAATATAATGGAGGTGAATTAATTTTGTTTGTGGTGCTCACAGCTTAAAAAAAGTGTCTTTCCAATAATGATGTCCCTGTTACTCTAGATAATCAACACACCTCACTGTGAACAGTTTTCATCTGAGCCTCTTTCTACATAAGAAATAGTCCCTGTTAAAACTGTTCAAGTGATTTTTGCAGTAATGGGGACACTGATTCTGTAAAGTTGTTAAATTTATTTTGCCGTGAGCACCACAAACAAACTTCCATTTACTTTCCACTGTACTAAGGTGGTGGCAGAAGTTTCAGAGACAGATATCTCGAAAACAAATAAAAGCAGAACTATCTTCATGGTTAGATAGCGCTATAGGTCAAATTTGTTTTTGTTTTGTAAGTTGGATGAGCTAACTCTTTCAGAGGCTACTTTATTTTAGCTATTGATTTAGTAATTTAAAAAATTATGAATGAATAGGGGCCCTTGAGGACTATTTTCATACACTGGAGCCTTGAGTAGCCCAGCAGGTAGACATTAGCACTGCTCCCACAAGTGAAACCCATATGTAACGCTTTCATACAACAGAAAAGGACTTTTAATGAAAATGTGTCCACCATATTTCTTATTTTACTATAATACCATGACACTGCCAACATTTGCATATGTTGAGATGAACCGAGCATAGTGCTCTGCTCAGGGTCTTGTTTGGGTTAAGAGACTTCCATAAACCTTTGATGTTGTTTGATTGAGTTTCCCTGTTGCCATTAATAAATCAATGACGAGGTAGCCACTGCATATTTGACTGAGCAAGAGGTCAGTGATTACAGTTATAATATTAAATACTGCTTTTATTAAGTTAATGTCAGAAAATACATATTGTTGTTTGACACAAGTTAAAGGCTCATTCTGTACTTTTTTTGACCTTAGAAATTGCTGTTATATTTACATGTATTATCAAAGAGTATGACTTTTTGTGTGGTTTTCCACAGATCATTGAAAATGTAGGTTTAATCAATGTTTTACAAGCATTACTGATGTAAACAGACCTTGAAGAGCACCAGAAAACCTTAATAAGTTAGGTTTGATTGTTATTTTTTATTATTGTGTGTATTAAAAGACCTGTCAAGACCTGACCTGTTTTTGTAATTAGAGGATGACCTCACAGGTTTAAAAAGTACAAATAATGGATTAGTCTAATCAAGTTCTGTAGTGTAAAAACACAAAATCAGGTTAAGAAGTTAGGTTCCTAAAAAGGTTGCTTGCTTTACCTGCTGTAAGTAACCTTGTTAGGAACCACATTCTGTGTATGCAAATATTCATAAAACTTCAAAATTAGCACTTCTCATAACACGTTTCCAATTATCCCCAGACACAACACCTACTAAATTTCTCATCTTGATCTAAAAGGCCAACAATCATTGTTTTCATATTTATCTAAACAGGGCAATTCCTTTTTTTTTTTTTGGTGGAATGGGTGATAAGCGTTGTCACTTTAATTACATCAATGTAAATATTTCATATTGGCCAAATCAGATCTTGTGGCTGCAACATTCTTGTAAATGGAATTTTATCTGTAGCTCGGGACCATTAGTGGCACTGAGTTCTGAGGCAGCCTAGAGGATGGTAATTAAGTCCACTCAGCCGTGACTAAACATTTTTGACATTTTTCCTAGTCCGGAATGAACTGTCAGTGTGCAGAGAGAGTAACCATCTTGTCACTTTGTGTTTGTATAAGAATAGCAGAAAGCTGGGTGCTGTGCTGTGAGTCCAGAGTTTCATATCAGAAAAAAAAAGGAATGAAATGCAGAAAAAGAGAAAATGGTGGTGGCTTAAACAGGGGGTTGTCTGTCTATCTGTAGAGCATGTGTGTGTGTGTGTGTATATGTGTGTGTGTGTGTGAGTGCGTGTGTGTGACTGAGACAGCGTGAGAGGAAGAAAGACACAGACTGTAACCCATTTCTAATTCTAAGTTATTTCATTTCACAACAGTGCTGACGGGAGAGCGGCCTAAAATACAGTACGTGTAAAAATTCAGAAATTGTTTTGAGCTCAGTTAATGCAAAGAAAAGTAGGACACATTTGACTTTGCTTTGCATCATGGTTTGCTGATGGATCAAAGCTGTCAGAATAGCCCAGTTTCTCATGGGTGCTTTTGCTAGATTTTCTCTATGTTTGTTTGGACCTTCAACCAAGGTGTGTGTGTGTGTGTGTGTGTGTGTGTGTGTGTGTGTGTGTCTGTGTGTGTGTGTGTAAGCACATTCATTAGCAGAAACTAAGTTCAATTTCAACAAAGTTACTGCATATTGTGATACATTTTGCATCTCATTTCAGTAAGGTATCAGGGTACTAATATGTTTCTCCTCTTGTGTGTTATAATGAGTTACAGTGGTATTGAAGACCAAATTCAGAGATAACAAGGTCACTTTGAACTCGCATCTGAAGATATTCCACTGGCATCCTTAAGAAGAAGAAAACAACCAATGCCTTAATAGCCAATGCAAGCATTCCATCAACTTTGGTATGCTTGAGTAAATTGAATACCCCTGCTTTGCCTTTTGTTCTAGAAAATGCATCAAATTGATTGAAAGAAGCAATTATGGTACCAGGGAGCGGTATTGATTTTATGAAAGTGTGCAATTACTTTAATTGGAATAACCGTGTCTCGATTAGATATTCGAAGTAAGCTATGTTCAGAAAATGTCTGCATTTTACATAGTTGTTTTGATTTTGGGCAAATTCCATTTCCAGAGCAGCCCAACCTCTGTACCTGATTAGCCTTTTCATTTTCTTCTGTAACCATTTTCTCTGGGGATTCAAAAGACATTCAGTCAAAATGGGTTCATTCAATGGTAATGAAAAAAGTCAATGGGAGCATTAGTGAAAATTATTTTCAATGTCACATGTTTGAATTATTCTTCTGCACAATACTGGATTTGATTTGTGCATCAAGCACACAGTGCTCTGAAAGCCCTGTTATGAGCAAATAAAAACTGTGTGTTATCCCTGAATGTGTTGTTTGCCAGGTACAATTGAAATGCATCTTCTGTTCCAGCAATACTGAGTTAGAACCAGTAAAAAAGGGGGGAGAATGAACAGTGAAGTCAAGCCTTAAATCTGGCTGCATACCATGTGACTTGACATGGAGCAACCAAATGAAAGAGAGAGAGAGATAGAAAGAGAAAAAGAGTGAGGGAGAGAGAAAGAGAGAGAGCAATACCCCCATAAAACCATCTCTGCTTTCAGTTCAAATAGGTCCTATCATCTCCATGACAACAGTCGTAATGGTAACATGGAAATATATTAATGTAAAACCATGGCAACGTTCTCCAATTGAATTAAGCAGCACCTGTGCACATTACAGAAGAAGATAAAAGACAAAAGGAGCCAGCTTCTGCTTGCCAAGCAGCTGTGGCTTTCAGACCTTAAAAACCCATCTACATTTCCTGAACACATTTGTTTTCCAATGTTTCTGTGCGGCAGATTACCGTAGCATTGCACAGTTTTTGAGGGGTTTTCTGTCGTATTTGTGCAAACAGATGAGAAACTGGATAATTATGTTTTTTTCCCCCTGTTGACTATAAGCTCAGCTCCTCTGCCAGAGTGGTGTAGACGGATTAAGAGTGTGTTTTACCATTAAATCATATAATGGTGGGGCAATCATTCTGATAGGTAAAAGAGCATGGTGTTTGTGCACAAAGAGACATGTTAGACACACAAACTTGGTACATTGTGCTCCCTTTCATTCAAAACAGAGAGTGTGAGAGAGTGAAAGTGGTTGTGTTCTGCCTTCTTTTCTCTGAGCTGAGCTGAAGAGAGAAAACATTATCTACATCACCATGCCATCAAATCTGATGGATTTTATCCCATCCCTCCCCCCTCCCTCTTTCTTCTCTCTTCCCCTAGCCTCTGTGTTCACTGGTAATGGCAATGTAGCGTTCTCTCACCCTTGAAAATGTGAGTCTGTGTGTGTTTGTTTGTGTCTGTAATAGAGGAAGAAAGATGGGGTGAGGCTGGCAAGGACACACAGCCTAAGTGAAATTACTCTTAAAAGGATATTGTTGTTCCCAAAGAGTGTTGAACAGCATTTTCAACAGCCATATTTTATTCACGCGGGCAGTCATGTCCAACACAGAGACCCATACAAGTACATCAACTTCGGCGCGAAAATCCTCATCCTGTTGTAAGGTAGCATAGACAAAACTCTGATCTCAAATCTCTCAAGGGATTTGATGAGAAACTATTTTCTCCATCATGCTTTCCATTGTGCAACAATGCCACTCCTTCCAGACTGATAGAGGTCCAAACCGTCAGTACTAAGTGTGCTTATACATTATAAGGCACTCATGTCTCCCAACAGGCACTTTCGCTGCAGCAGGTCAAAATTGCATAACCATCTCTTTCAAATCTTCCTGCTGTTTAATGCCAGGAAAGAGGGAAGGTGGAGATTAACAAGAAATCAACACTGAGGGAAAATATAGAGTCTAGATTGGCTCTATACAAACATCAGTGTGCTGCACAAGAAGAGTATGCAGTTGCCAAACCTCGGATTGTTTGATTTACTTCGTTGTGCAATGACACTGAGGCTTATGTAGTAGAAAATTGCAATAATGTATCCAATATATTACAAGCATGAGAATGAGCAGTTAGGTTTTTACAGGAATTTGACCATGAAACACTTTTTCTTGTAATCACCAACATTTCTCACCACATGAATCCATTTGTAGAGTGGGGTTTAAATATGATTTGTCCCTTTATAAAGCCAAGATGAGAAGGCATTAGAAATATAGCCTTGAATTTTGAGTTAAATACTACATTCATTCTGTATTCTGCCCGTTGGACAAAAGATTCAGCTCAGTTTCTTTTACTCAAATTTCAGTGAGTTCAGTCTGATATATTTACAGTGGCCTTTTAGTTGTGGGTTTTTACTTTTGCTGGGATTTTGACAGACAGAATGCTTTTTTCCCAGAATAAGGCCTTGCTCAGGATGCTTAATCTTTCAGATCTATGGAATATGTCACCCAAAAATTACAGAACTTGTATCAATTACTCACTATCTGGACTCCAAGTACAAATAATTTTGTAGTCAGATTGCTTTATGGAGGTTCCAACATTTCAGTTACCTGTGATACAATTATGTTCATCATAAAAAAACATTTTAACACAAAAGATTATCAAAAGATACGTTTTAAAATATATCAGTAAATCTGCTCAACCAATGTGTTCACCATAGTCTTTTTCTCAGCAATCCTCTCATACAGTTTTCTCATTGTGAGAAGTTTTCACATACATGTTGGAATAGTTTTGTTGACGGTAAAGTGGCTTTAAAATGGCTTCCACATGTAGGAGCTAAAGAAATTTAAATAAACATATGGTATTTCAGACATGGTAAATCTTTAAATAAAAAATAAATATGTTGTAAATTGATGTTATTTGGGTGAAATATGCCTTTATCATCCAACAAATAATATATTTTTTGGGTGAATATTCCTTTAACATCCAAAATGTTTGATAATTGACCATTGGCTAAGCCTCGCCATTCTTAGTTACTGTTGATAAATCTGTCAAGCGTTCTGGTCTGGCATGGCACATAAGACGTTTACAGTGATAACGGTGGCAGAATGACCATTCAAAATTTGGGGTGTTATAAGTATGATAAACATTCAATACATACGATCTTATATTTTTCCACATTTCATTCTAACATAACCCTGTTTGACTGCGTAACCTGCATACTTGGACATGCAAGACAGAGGTTAGATTTATACTTTTAAATTTCAAGCAGCATGCTTCACGTTTAAAGTTACATGTAACGCTGTCTCGGATAATGAGTTTGGCTGGGGTTTGCTGAAGTATAAACTTCCCCAAATCCAATGAAGAGCAGGACAGAGCTGCCCACGATGCCCAGTTACGGTTGCTAAGCTAAAATTAGACAATTGAGGTTCAGGGGTGGGGTTTAGCAAACAATCACTTGATCATATTTGCGTGAAATACTCCTTTATCGCCCAATAAATAATATATATTTGAGGTGAAATATACTTTTAACATTCAGTATGCTTTCGGAGTTCATCTGCAGATTTAAGGCCATACAAATCTTTTCAATGTCTCTAATAAATTTATTGTGTTTGTCTTCTTATTTCACAGCCTACAGGACCTGGATAGAGGCCAATGCAGGCATCATCCTTCAACCCAGATAAAGATCAAGTATGCTTCATTTAATCAGTGGATGGAACATGAGAAGCAAAAGCATTGTTTCACCACCATGCATGACAGAGATTACATAGGATCTACATGTCTTGACATCAACAGAGAGTGAAAATGGAGAGGATTTTTACAGAAAATAATGCTCCTATCATATCACAGATCTGCATAAATGGAAGATTTTAACATCAGTTTACTGCAAGGCTGTCAAGGTTAACAGCTCCTGAAAAAGGATTATTCAAAAATAAAATGGTGACTTCTGACTAAATAAATTCCCAAACGTGCAGTCACTGGAAAATAAAATGTATTTAATGGTTGTTATTGCTGTTAGGTCACATTAAAAAGATGCCTGAATTCAAATTAGCCTCATTTTTTCTTTTCTTTTTTTTACCCATTCAGTAAAAACATCTATAATTTGACCTACTCAAAAAGAATCCTAATTGCTCATCTGAAAGGGACCATGATTGGATGCTTGAATTTCTTTATATAGGAATGACTCACAATTCCTCCGCTTGAATGACAAACAATTTTCTCTGGCAAATGATGCCATGTGTCTCGTTGAGTAGAAATAAGAATAGGTCCTGTATTCCTACATGTGCACAAAACATGCACTCAGTCATATGCATGAGACAAATTGTGTCTAAAATGCAAAAAAAAAAAAAAAAAGAAAATCCTGAGCAAATGTCACTGACTTGTTTTGATCATGCATACCAAACAACACACACACTCTTTGTTTTTTGTATACAGTGTTCAAAAGTATGAAACTTCAACTCACTTGACATTATCGCTATGTGCAAATGTTGGCCTTTTTCATGATATGATAACACTGAGCTAAGTTCCTGCAGTCTGCAATACATTCTTCCCCAAATGAGAGCTGAAATGCTATAGGCAATTAGAAGTCTCTAGAATTTCCTTGAAATGAAGTGCTAAATGAAACGTGGTCAGACTGACAAGTCTGCTCTCTTTTTCACTGAGCTTCTCTGTCTTCCTGCAGCCCTTCATGCAGAGGGGAAAGGTATACACGCCTCTTTTACCAAATCAAGAGTCAATGCATGTAAGCCCTGTGGTGATTTTCCTTAATTATGCTTCAGGGTGATTTGCAAGGTGGATGACACAATGAGGACATGATGTCAGTCAAAAAATATCCCAGCTTTTTTTTTTCACTGCTAGCTCAGATTTACAGACATACTGTACTGTATCTGACTTCTGTTAGGGAGTCAGCATTTTCTATGTATGGTGTAAAACAAGAAAAACCACACATGGACATAATCTTTTAGTGGTTCACATGCTAGAGGCTTAAAGTCCTGCATCAGAGTATGGCAGCTGACCTCTGGGGAAACTAGGTCATGACCTCCTTGTCTGCAGAGCTGCATTGAGCACATTATAGGATCACTAAATCTATTCCAATAGAAATTTGGAAGGAAGAAGGGACTGGCTTATGTTTCACGCTATATTACAACAGTTAAACTGACATTCACCATGGATGGAAAATTACAACTCATTCTTTTGTCCTTGACTAAATGAATGATCCCACAATCATATCTTAACTGCTGTATGATTGTTCAGTTGGATTGTTGACACACTTATGACACACTGCTGGTTCCCATGGCCTACTGAAACAAGCAGGGTCAGTGCGACCTGACCTAGGGGTCAAAGGTCAGCAAGCTGGGCCAGAAACATGCCTCCAAGTTTCCCTCAGGTGATTGTAAGATTGAAAATCTTACAATTCTGTTTTTGGAACTCCTGAGGTATCTCCATGCACAATTTTGCCTACATCCCAAAAAAATAATTGTAACTTTTTGCACCAGCAGCAAGTCATATTTTTATGACTTCTTACTTTTTAACTACATTCAAAGGGGGGCAGTGAGACAGGTCCACGGACATTTTATGAAATGATTCTCAATAAATTAAATATCCGGCAGGCTTACTGTACAGCTCGTTATTGCAAGACAGGTACAGGTACAACAGACAGGTAGTGTGTGATTAGTAATAAACAGAGCTCACTGGGACACACTGTTCAAGGTATTTTTTTACACATCAACACCATATATTGGTGACAAAAAAACTAAATCACATGATTTTGTTTTGTGTATGCTAATGATCTGAACAACAAATGAATATACAGTAAAATAAAAAGTAGTGCTGAGTCTTTATATTGTAACATAAATTGTAACGTATTATTATATAACGTTATATGACTGACCCACAAATCATTCTTGGTGTATATGGTGGGAAAGAGTATGTGTTTTTAGAATTCGTTAAGTGAAAGCAACATAGACAGAGTGAGTTTGAGCTAATGGTATCATTTGCATGTACCTTACCATAGCTGCCCTTAGGCACACAGTTTGCATGAACAGATCAAATTGTGCTAAATGCTAGATAGTAAAAATACAACATGTCCTGCACTTCTGTGGGTGTTTCATGTGTACATCAGGAACAAAAACTGGTTTGGCAGAATTTCAGAGATTTTTGGTTTATGAAAATGGTGAGTGTTATTTAAATCTACTGTCAACATATCCAACAACATATTTCATAGGCTAAATCATTTTTTTAAAAACATCCTCTTACAGTAATCCTTAAAAAATAAGGCTTCAATCTTGTAGGACAATTTAATCAGCTAATTGAAAATGGATATACTGTCCAACTCTTTTTTGGAATTCAGATTACATCATAAAAATAAGCATATCTGCAATCATAAATATGTGTACACAAAATGCTACTGATAGGAGTTCTAACAAGCACAGTATGTTGTTTCAAATAAGGTGTATGGCTGTTCACTGAGTTTCTAATAACCAAACTCCAACAGCTGGCAGCCAGAAACTCGAAAACTGAAAATATAAATAAGCTTGGCATAACTTCATCACAAGTTTGTCACAGGAAGAAATTAAGAAACACATTTCTTTTGAATATCTGTAACACCTACATTTTCACCCACAAATATTATGCAATTTCCTTCTTTTGTGTTGTGCTATGTGAGGCAGAAGTCTCAATATCAGAAAAATATTACAGTACAAATACATAATGGCTTACAGCACACCGACACATGTAACTTTAAGCTATGTTGTACGGTAATTACTTAATGTTCTGAAACTGCTTTAATGATGCATAAATCAGGACTAATGATGTTTAAAAAGGCTATGATACTTTCAAAACTGTGAAAAGTTTGTACTGAATGCAGAGGGTGTGTCCAGCCACTGCTCAAAGCAACAGGACTCTAATAATGTGAGACTGTGCTTAATTCTTGGTATGAAAGATCTAACTGCTCCATGGAAAAAAGTGACACAATTAAATCGGCAAAGTTAAATAATGATACAGATACAGAATTTCACTTTGCATTTAACCTTAGATCACAGCTTTAGTTAGTTAAAAATCACAAGTAAATACAGTATGTTATCCTGGGGAAACATTCGATGTAGTATAACATAAACTGTAAACAACTTTAAACAATGTGCACAGCCACTATGGACACTTTGTCACTTCCCCTGCCCATACCAACTCTGCACAGTTTGCTCTGTAGTATGAAATAAACCTTGTGTGGGTGTAAAACAATCTACAAAGTTGCTGTTCTTTATTGTAAGCCATCATTTAATGACATCACTAACTGAAGGCTTGGTTTATACTGTAACTTTGGGAAAGAGACGTTCAGCATAGATTTTTAAAAAAAAATTTTATTTAGCTATCCAAGGTCACAGAAATATTACGTGCTGATTCTGTTTTGAGATGATTTTCGGTTTAAACTAGCACAACCCTCAGCAGTTCTTTTGTTCTCCCACGCTTTACTCAAATCAGCCATCATTTCTGCAGGACGAACCGACAGCCAAATTATCTTATCTACCTTTCATCTTCCAAATTTTTTCATCTGCATCACATTTTACTTGAGATTAAAGTAGTGCTGTGTCTTTGTGAAGCACTAATTGCCATAGAGCTTCAGTAATTAAAGGACAATAAAGCCTTAGTAGTAATTAGTTTCTCTTGTTTGGTTGCTAGCCCATCAATTGTGCCTCAATAATACTGATCATTAGCATGCGCCTGGGCAGTAAGGGATGCTGGGAAAGGAGCCCTGCACACACAGCACTCCACATTCCATTCCCATGAAGCCATGGCACCGAGCCATGTGGTTAACCCTCTGTGTGCTGGGCCAGGGAGAGTGGCAGGCTGTGCCTACCAGTAGAGGCCTACACTGTAACATAATAGACCAGCTGAAATAATGACCAGCTTTTTAAATTTCTGAAGGTTGGGAACATAAGTGCCATGGCAGTGGGCAGATGCTGCTGTCATGGTTTGTGTAAAAACAATTGTACCCTTCTCAGTGTTACATGCTCCTTTATTCACATCCAGGTTCATTTACTAAAAGCCTGTCTGCAGTGCTGTTAAGGAGTGAAAAAGAGGATATATTATCACTGTTCTAATGCTGATGCATCCTAAAAACAGTTCAAATTAGGTATCTTTAAACAGAACAGCATCGGGAGAATAAAGAACATTTCTGTGCAGGCAGGGATTGTGCTGTAAATTGTGGCATTGTAATAACGCCAGGCAGCAGAAAATGTGCTCTGTTCTGTACTTTGCCTTGACATGATTGAAAGACAATGGTCCCATGGATAGGCCATTTCAACATCAAATGTGCATGCACATCACAGGGCAAGGGTGTGCTATCCATCACATTCAGTGAGCTGTCAGAGGCAGCTCTCGCAGCCCCAGCCTCTCTCCACACACATTTGCAACTGTATGGCAATAAAAGATTAAACCTCCTTGTACATATTCCACCCAGAGCATACTATATTTTACACACTTAAGTGCTCACAGTTAGAAGTGTGCTTCTCTGCATTGTTGGGTGTGGTTACTATTAGAGCTGTAATTTTCTCTCTTTTTTTGCCTTCTTTTAATCCAAATAACACTAAAACCTAAAGTGCAAGCACAACTGGAGACAAAAGCAACTTTATTAGTATTTAAATTTACCTTAAATTTAATAACCATTACTGGCCTAACACAGATTAAACTCTTGACTTTTAAAGAATGAAACTCTCTCACAGAGGTGTGTCCTTTTTCTTTAACATATCCATAGGCATTACGGTAAAATGAGAGGTGTACAGAGGCCTATCCAAGTGAATTGTGCTCACTGCTTTAGGCTATAGACTGTGATAGGTTTTGTATAATCAGGTGATTACACATAACAGGTTCAGTTTGCAGCCATGTAAATAAAAACTAAAAATACATAAAAACATGGTCGATCTACAGAGAGTCTCTGTGCAACCTCCTCCCATCCGCCTTGGCACAAAAACCCAAATGGAAGCCTTTATGAAGCAGTGATGGAAGCAGAGTGCGCTTTATAATGCACAGCCGTGCACACCACTACATTTCCAGCTAATCAGAAACGCGCAGTTGCAGAAGAGAGAGCGGTTGCCAAGGCAGCCACCAATCTCCCCTCCCCCTTCTCCCTCCGTTCCTATTTCCCGTTTATTATCGGCAGAGGTCGCATGGCTGAGGGAAGTCCAACCACTTCTGTACTGGAACCAATGCAAGAATATGCACCTCCATAACAAAGCCTGTGTGGAGTCCTGAGAGCAGTGGGAAAACAGAGGCTGCTTATTTATGGACTGCTGTTCAGCCGTAAAAAAAAAAAAAAGGGGGGGGGTTTAGAAGAGAGGATCTAAGTTGGAGGTTTGCTTTTATTTGTTCTGGAACAACGGGATAGTTTTACCAACACGTGTGTATCCATGACATTTGTACTCGCCGTTTTGAGTGAGTGAGTGAGTGAGTGTTTCGCATCCTGGTGCGGGGCTCTTAGAGGACTGCGCATCACCAGAGTTGGTGCCGAAGTTCGGCCGCGAACGGATGTGAGGGAAGAGTGTACCGAGTAAAACTCCCCCACTTCTTTTTTTTTTGTCTCTCCTGCTTTGGCGTTGTGTTTGCTGAGACAATAGTGAGTCAAAGACGCTGAAAGTGATTTCATGCCTTCAGTCTCGCACAACCTGAGATGGACGTGAGATTTTATCCTGCGCCCCCGGCAAATGTGGGTTCATGCTCCCTACCGACTGATCCAAGTTGTCTGAGCTCGTTGGACTATTACCACTCGAACAAGGTAAATAACAAACTGTGTAGCCTCGTACATTGAAATGCTTAATGTCTCACCTGTCTCCCTATATGAGCCAATACACCCTGCAACATTCGAGCAATGCAAACGCATGCTTTGGACGCGTTTAAACCACAGGCGCTCACTTGCTCCAAACACGGCTACACACTCTTTAAAAATGTCAAGTGTCAGCAAGTAAAGTGACCTGAGCTAGGATGGACTGGTTTTAATTTAGTCTGGAACACGACACAGAATTTGCATTTACTGTTTGCCTACTTTAGACTGAAACCTGCAATCATTCTATTTTTGCTGTTGAAAGAAAGAAGTGTAGACCAACTTTTTTCTCTCTGACCAACCTGGTAATTATATTATTTCCCCGGTGAGATTATGCAGTTTTTTTTTACAAAGCTGGCATTAAGTGTCCCACCCGATGTGCGGCTGTATAGAATCTATACTGCCCCACTCTGCTCTCTGCTCCAACATTATCTTCCCTGTCAATTATTTCTTATAGCTTACATGGTTTTCCGCTGGGAGTTCAACGATTAAATGGATGTGTGCCAGTAATGTACTGTTAATTACTTTGTAAGGAGAAACCACACTGTCTGGCTGGTACAAGTATCACTCTTTTCACTCTCTCAGTTTTGACACCCCACGGCTTTTGGCTTGTGACCTGCACTGACTCCATTGCAAGTGCGCAGGTGACATTTAAAACAACATTATGGCATATTTTATAGTTTTATAGACATTTTCTGAGAGAAAAAAGAAATCATCTTCCCTTGCGAAAAACAACCAGTGCTTAGTAATCCTGTCATAAAAAACAGAAAGGATGGAAATCTTTAGGTGTATTAAAGCCTGCCATAAGAGATACAAACACCACAAAGTAAGATGAGCTCACAGCAAAAGTACTAATAAGTACCACAAACACAATAAATGCCCTGTGGAAATACTAGGAACACTATTTTAAACTGTTTAATTAACAGACGTACAGCTTCCAAGTGTTACCAGCATCTGAGCCATCTGCAATCACAGAATTAGACTTTGTTGTTGTCACTTACCGTGGTCAGAATCTTACAAATCAACAAGCTCTGGATGTCGACCTGCTGCTGTACTGAAGTTCTTATGAGATAAAGATGGATTGGAGTTCTTTGGCTTGCTCTCTCAGATAAAGATGGCTTTCAGGTATGACAATGAGGGGAATAATACAAAACACAATTGGGGATGTTTGTCTTTCACTGTGTGGGCAATGGAAAATCTCTGTAACTGAACGGAACATTCCAGTAATCAACTGACAAGATCATCTCCCAATTTAGGTCTTAAAAAATGGTGCTGCAACAATCTTTGCTCGGGTTTGGTAGCACAAAGCTTGTTCGAGTGCAAAAGACAGAAAAAAAAACTGGACACAGTTTAATTTAGCGACCGACATTTGATCACAGATGAAATAAGGTCTATATAAAACATTTACTGATTAGGCAGGTTTACACACGTGACACACAAAAGTGCTCAAAAAACTGTCTCCTCTGCACAGGTTATCTTTTTGTAGGTCAAACGAATTAGGATCAATCTCTATGCGGATAATCCCAAGAATATGCTGATATCCACACACTGCATGAATCCTGGAAACAAAGCCACTAGATATTAAATGATATAAAGTGCTTTCACATGGGAGAAAGTGACACCAACTACTGTCTCTGAAACAAAAGTGCAGTGCCCCTCAAAATTACAAGTGTTCATTTGAATTATTGAAATCCCCCCACTCGCTTTGCTTGAGGGAGGGGGGATTCTTTCCACAAGGGGAGGTATAATTTGCTGTCATCACATGTGTAACTACCTTCACTAGCAATGCAAATGAGGCTGGGAGCAGCGGGGATCACTTGGTGTCCTGTTAACACAGTGCACAAGGTCAAGTTCCTCTCCTTAAACGCTTGTCAAACTGGCGGTGGCATTAAAAGACATCTGATTTGTTATGTAGGTACTGTATCTATGGCTCAGATCTGCCTGCTGCTAATCATCTCTGACAGCCCTGGTTGGCCAATTTCTTTCTGAAGCAGTGTGGAGGCAAAAGGCTAATCATAGCATTAAGGTCAATTGGTTTTATGGACTTACTTTGCATATTCATGTGGATATTCTGGTTTTGTAGCTGAATTTGTTGGTGGATTTGTTGGCTTCTAGTTCAGCTTGAGAATATTCTTTTGGGATAATATTATTGGAAAAGAGTCAAAATAATTTGAATGAAAATAAGCTTTTGGTAAGATGGTTGCAATTTGGCAACCATATTGTGATTTAGCACCATTACTCCTTTCTGGCTGCTCCAGTAGCCCTGTCTAAAAAACAGGAAAAAAGAAGCAATTTCCAGTGTGAGAAAACATTTCTCATTTTATCGCTGTGAAATAAACAGTGTTAATCTGAGTCACACACAAGCTTAATTGGATAAAATGAGCATGTGTTGGTATTTTAGCTTTATAGTCTGTTTATTTGCAAACCTGTTCTGTGTGCTACCGACTCACTCTGGATGCTGTGTGCAGACACAAGCCTAGTTTGAGTAATTAGCAAGTTTATATGACTTCCAGAGAACATGTGTGCTGCTGTCATGCTTTCAGCCTTTGTCACACTACTCATTTGGAGCCGCAGCTTGTTTCATTCATTCATAGTTCATGTGAATGCATGCTGCATGTATTCTTTCTTTCACCTTGTTCAATGTGCTCCATGAATCATCTCTGTTACTTTGGCAGTGTTGTCCATGATCAACAAAAACGTCTTGCAAGGAGGAGATGCGAACCTTTTCCCAGATTTGGCAGTCAAAATTTGTCTGGTCCTTTTAATAACATGAATCATTCTGCTAACCAAATCACTTTGTGCTAAGATTGTATTCTCTGAGAAGTTCAGTACTGCAAAACAGAAAAAGGTGGAGAATGCAAAGAAAGAGATTCATGAAATGAGCAGAGAAGGTACTTCAAGTGCAGATTGAGATGATTCGGAAAGAATATCCATAAATACTGTAACCCTGAAGATGTCTGTTTCAATACTTTCAATACTCGCTTTATTTGACTGTGAGTGTGCGTGTCTTTTATTACTGCGGTGCTCCCTCACAGCCGAGGAGAAATTACACAGAACAATACCATTAAAACAGCTTTGTGCTCTGATGGTAATATAAAACTGTGCCATGTTTCAATGCTGCCTGCTGCCTTACAGGCTGTATGGTACATATACAGTATTACTCATACATACTGTGCAAATACTGTACTAATTTGCACTTTATGTATTGTAGAATGCACTACAAGTGAAAAGATGTATCTTGTGTTTTACAACATGTACAACTCTAATTATACTGTGGCCACTCGTTTGTCAGGCACTTTTAGTTTGCTCTGTGAAATGGGAACACAGTGTCTGCTCCTTTATTTGAATACCTTAATCAAACAGTGCTGACTGTTGCTGCTGAGGTGACGTGAAGTGTTGCCTACAGTATAGCACTAGCATAGAGTACATACAGAGTAGGCCCTGTGTTTATACTTCCAGGCCCCACCCAGCTCATATATCCTCCCAACAATTGATATCTGCTTAGATAGGGCATGACTGAAGAGCTGGTTTTGTTAGTTGGTGGTCTCCTCTGCCACAGATAAGCTGGGGAATGATGTGCTTCATTTGAATGCCTTATCTTGGTTTTATTTCTTATTACAGGACTGCCTTGTGTTTGCTGTGCAAACATATTCAGTCAGTTTGCATAAACTTATGCTCTTGCATAAACACAGACATATTTATTGTTAGTTTTGGCTAAATGTACAAGGGTTATTTTTAATACCTTGAGTACTTAAACATGGCTGACAAATTAAGCAGTCACTGTAATGCAGGCTGTAGTATATGTTCATCTTGAGTGGTCGTGTCGCTATTAGCTAATGACAAACTCTGTGGTATGTGACAGAGAGGCAGAAAGGGAGAATCAAAGGATGAGTGAGAGTCAAATGGGTTGAAGTAATCAGTGGCCCAGTATAGGGACACAGTGTGTGTGTGTGTGTGTGTGTGTGTGTGTGTGTGTGTGTCTGTGTGTGCCTGCGCATGCTAACTCGGGGCCATTCAAGCGTTTTGCTGACTACGGAATCACAGTCACAATTGCTTTCATAGCCCTGTGCAGAGGAAGGCCATGCATACCACAGTAAGGGCCAGTGACACACAGCGACAGGGGTTCTGACACAAGGGCAGAGCAAAAACAGCCACTAAATTATATTCTCCCTGCCCCAACACACGGAGGAGATTCATTTTTTTAAATTATTTTAATAGGGATTCCAACTATTTAAAATCATTTCAATAAAACTGGAATTGGCTCTGACATTGGCTGAGTCACAGAGCCTGCATATGGCAAGGAGATTTCTTGCCTTATATATACTTTTTTTTAACCTAGATGACTGTGTGAGAAGTCCGTTCCCAAGCAACCACAAGGTGTCTACATCTGTTTTTTTGTGACTTTGTTTTGGGGACTTTGGGGAGATTAGTTCCAATAGATGTAGAGAGACATAAATATTGATGAAAGGAAATGAGACACGAGATTCTGTAATACCATAGCTTTTTCACCATTTAGATGCTCTGTTTCTCTTTTTTTGGCATTGAAATGATGTAGGTTATGAGAGTGAAAGTTTGATTGTGTGTGTGTGGTAGTGGTGGTGGTGGGGGGGACTACCCATGTGCTAATTATTGGCCCTGGCAGTGCTAAGCTACTTGCTCGTTGGTGGGTACCAGTGCGTCCCCCTCAGCGTCTGTTACCATAATTAAGACCAGCCGCCCCGCTGTAGTATGCACTACATTAGTCAGCCCGGGCCTTCCCATGGGGCAGGGCGATGGCATTCTCATTCTAACTGCAGAAGAAGAAAGAAAAAGAAACAGTGCCAGCACCTGCTGCAGAATAGGCCCCAGGGTGTTTAGTTAAATGTTGATTATGTTTATTAATGGCTGCAAACACTCAGAAGGAATGACGCGTGACAGTGTGCTGAAATTGATGTGCAAATAATGTAGCCTTTCTATCTATCTATCTATCTATCTATCTATCTATCTATCTATCTATCTATCTATCTATCTATCTATCTATCTATCTATCTATCTATCTATCTATCTATCTATCTATCTATCTATCTATCTATCTCAGAGGTCTCTCGTAATAAATAAACATGCATTTGTTGTAGCTGTATTTTCTAGCTCAGTTGCACTGACAAGATTATTGGAGCTGTCCCGTCGTGAGATTTTAACATGAGA
This sequence comes from Siniperca chuatsi, assembly GCF_020085105.1. Classification (NCBI taxonomy): domain Eukaryota; kingdom Metazoa; phylum Chordata; class Actinopteri; order Centrarchiformes; family Sinipercidae; genus Siniperca; species Siniperca chuatsi. Next base: position 13,336,704 of record NC_058051.1, on the reverse strand, counting down.
CCTCCATGTAACTCCAATTTTACACCTTTGGCTCTTGGACATTGTGATGGACATTTTTACTATTTTGTTACTACCCAATTCATTGATAAAATAACTAACAGAATAATCAGTGATAAAATAATCATTAGTTGCAGCCTTAGTATATGTACAGCATGCCTACTGTATGTACTTGATGTATGTATGTATGATATGCAGTATGTATTGATGTACAGTTTACAATGTATGTATCAATGTATGTGTGTACATATGTACTGTATGTATGCACTGTGCTGTATGGACTGTACGTATGTACTGTATGTATGTATGCATGGAAGAGGCTGGAAGCTGGACAAACATTCCCAGTTGTCTCAGCATCCTGAGGTATGTCCTGTGCAAACACCATGGTCGCCATGGTATAGGCTCCTTGCCAAGGATTTAAGGCTCTTTCCCTCCCTTGTTTTCACTGAATATCCTTTACAAATATTATCGGCCTGGTGTCAGTGTTGCAATGTGGCCTGAAGGGACAGTACCTATATGAAAGTTCAATTAATGGTCCAAGCCTAGACTAACACAGAAACAGTACATATAAAGTAGGAGTGTGAAGTTTGAATATAGAGTATTTTTTTCTCAGTATTCAACAGACTGTGCCTCATCTATGTAGATCTATTGCATTGTTTTGGGAGATAAATTATCAATCAGAATACGTTTTCAGGTTGCCATTCACTAGCAGGTCTTTGATTTCTAACCTGAGCCCTGGTGTCATTCATTAATTCACTGACATGGATTGATTTGGACTGCGAGAGGTTTACACTTGAGGAACACAGGGTTGATAAATCCATATGATCCTGAATTTGCTATCTTTCCTCTTTCCCCAGCTGTGACTCTCTCGCCTTGTCCCTTGTCTGTCAGAAGCATGTGTTTATTATGTGTGACATATTTAGCAGGCAGATATAATTGCCTGTGCAAGGCTGTAATCGTCTGCGTCCAATTCAGTCAGCAGAGACTGCGGGAGCCCACAGAGTCACCGAGGTAATCAAACTGTGGCTCATTCTTCCTCTTTGAGAGCTAATGATGAGCTCCATGATCGTTTTCAATGGGCAGAGAGAGAAGTGTGACAGAAAGTACAGTGGTAATACCATGGTTTTAGTTCTTGCAATGCTATTATCTTTGGTTTAAGACATGGGAATTGCCTCAAGGGAGAAATGGAAAAGTTGCTGTATAGTTATGGATAGCGAAAAAAATAGAGATCGATGTTGTTAAAGAAAAGGGGAGGTAGAGAGGTTAGAGTAGGCTTGTGGGTTGAGAAAAGGGAGGGAAAGCGAGAGAAAGAGGCCCTCTCTTTGTGTTGTCAACCTATTTAGTCTCAAGCTGGCTGTGAGCCATGCCGATGAGTGATGTCGCTAAGAAAAACAAACAGAGGAAAGAAAAGTAGGATTTTGGAAATTATGACATATGGTCAATGGTGTTATGCTATTGAGGACTGTCTTTCTCTTAACTAGGCTTCAACAACCTCATAGCAGCTCAGTAGAGTTGTTAACACACAGGAAAGGGAAACTTGAGCAGATCTTTTTATAGAATTGTTAATAACACAGTAGACAGTAGTGAAAAACCATAGCCTAAAGCAGTACTTACTGGCACAACCCACGTGAACCAAGCAAGTATATGTATATGTGTATGGGTGCCTGGTTATGTTTTAAAATGGGGGAGCAAACTTGGAAAGATACATAATTGGCTGGGGGTCCTCCCCCAGAATTTTTTTTTAAAATTTAAAACAAATTTCCTGTATTTCTACACCACCTAACCTGACTTATGGTAACAATAGAGTATCTTTTCCAAAACATAAAATAATCATAATTTTGTATAGGCCCTAGTCAATCTTACAGTTAGATGAATAATAATGACACATTATGAGATTGTGTGTTCCTCACTTTGTTGAATGTAACTGCATGGCTCATAAAGTCCCATTTGAGCAAGTTGCGGTGAAGCAGGGTTGGATGCTGGACATGAGGTGGGTGCTGTAATAGAGGTTTGGGAAACACTAATCTGGGTTAGTCTGCTGTTGTGTGGGGCAAGGGAGAGAGTGGGGCAGCAAATTAGCCTGAGATATTAACAGTAATTTGACAAAATCACAGAGGGGATGTAGTGATAAAATAAAAGGTGGGTTACCTGGGTAAACTATAAATGTCCGCTGGCTAAACTGTCCAATGTTAGGTAATGGTAAACTCATAAAAAGGTGAGTAAACCCTATGTTGCATTTGAAAAAGGTGGGTAAACTGCATTTATGTGCATTTACTCTCCACTACATACCAATAATAAAATCAACAGGGCTAATGCAAAATATTAATAGCCACGTTACACTTAAAAGAGGCCCGACTCTTTGATTTGGCTCCTTCGCGAACGTCCCATCTTCACAGTAGAATCATATCCGATCACAAATTGGTGTGGCATGTCATCGACGTTACAATCCTAATTTTAGCTAATTTAAAGTTTGGCTGAAGTCAGTGGGCCAAGAAGGTTCATTCAGCATATGCCAGCCTATGTTCTATTTTCAGTCCATGATCGCAGTTAGGCTAAATGGCATGTTTCTCACCTTTGTAAACAGTCAGACTCCTGTGTGGATCGACAGACCGTGATTGACAACCAAAGCATGCTGTGGCAAACGATCAGTGACGGGTTCGACTGAACCAACTCAAAGGGTGGTCCAAAAATGTGTGATTTTTTTATTACTTGTTTTGTCAGGTGCTGAAAATAGTAAAACGATCATTGATATTGGTTACTTAAATATATTCACCTGATTGCGGGGACTATATGATGATATGTTTATTTTTAAAAAGACAAAAAGTGGGGTAGCAAAACCATAACTTTGCTCCCCATAATTGAGTAATGGGGATGCATTTGCTCCACTTGCTCCATTGCTCAGGCCTAAGTGCATGTGTGTGTATGTGTGTGTATGCATACTTTTGTGTGCATTGCTGGAACCTTTGCAGTAGCTGAAGAAGTATTCATATCCTTTACTTAAGTAAAAGTAGCAGTACCACACTTTATAAATACTGGTCTTACAGGTGAAAGTCTTGCATTAAAAATTTGACTTAAAAGTACAGCAGTATTAGCAACAAGATTTACTTAAAGTATCAAAAGTAAAAGTACTGACTATCCATCAGAATAGCCCCTGTCAGTGTTATATTGCCATATCATATACAGTGGTCGAATGTAACTAAGTACATTTATTCAAGTGCTGTCCCTAAGTACAATTTTGAGGTACTTGTATTTTACTTTTTATTTTATTTCCATTTTATGCTACTTTATACTTCTACTCCACTACATTTCAGAGGGAAATATTGTACTTTTTACTCAACTACATTTATCTGACAGCTGGAGTTACGTTTCAGATTCATATTTTACATACAAAAATACTAGCTAAGTTATTAAAATACAATGAATTTTTATATAATGAACAAGTGGTTCCTTTTTTGGCTTGTGACACCTTGTTTGGTCGGGTCCCTTCTCACATGTTTCACAAATCCACAAGTTCCACCAAAGAGTGATTTCCTCTTTAAACTCATCGGAAGGTTTTATTGAAATGATTGCTCGCGGCTGTAAGAGGTCAAACTTCAAATGTCACTAAAAAACAAAGATTAGATAAAAGTCCAAAAAATTAATACAAATTTGTATGAGTATCAGAACTCAAGTAAAGTGCAAGTACCTCAGAATTGTACTTAATTACTTTACTCGAGTAAATGTACTTTGTTACTGTCCACCACTGTACCTTAGTGTGTATCAGCTGCTCTGTACCAGCCTGTGCATATGTGCATATGCAGCCAGTATGGAATCAGACCAGGGTGCACTGTTTTTGAAAGTGTGCTCATCAACGAGGAAGGTTTAAGGCTGAAGAGGACTTGCTCTTGTGTGACTTAAAGGGTCATTTCACCCAAATTACTCTAGTGGTATAAAACCATACCACTAGAGGTAAGTGAACAGAACAATACAATGGAGGTGTATGGAAATTAGTTTGCTGTCTTTCCAGAAACAGTGTCCCTGTTACTCTGTGGATAATCCATATAACACACTGTCAACTGTTTTCATAGGGACTATTTCTTTGGAAGAAAGTTATTCCAGTCATCCAATAATCTAGAGGTATATAGATTATGTGGAGAAACCGGGACATTGTTTCTGAAAATAGATGTTGTTGTGTCATTTTTAAATTCTGTGTGCACCACAAATGAAATTCCAGCTTAACTAACTTTAAACCAAAACTATCCGCATGGGTAAGTGGGAAAATATGTTCTAATTTGGGTGAACCAACCCTTAAATCTTAACGGTGTTCCCCAGAGAATGCAAGTGCCTTGTTGGGCTTTTGTACTGTTTGTACTAGGGCTGCAACTAACGATTATTTTTATTTTATTATCGATTAATTGTTTGGTCTATAAATTGTGAAAAATGTCACAATTTCCAAAAACCCAAGGTGACATCTTCATATATTTTGTTTGGCCAACCATCAGTCCAAAACGCAATGATACTCAGTTTACTATCACGTAAAAAAGAGAAAAACAGCAAATCCTCACAAATGAGAAGCTGGAACAAAGGAATGTTTTGTGTTTTTGCTTGAAAAATGACAAACAATTAATCAACTTTCAGAATAGTCGCATTTATTTTTCTGTTGATCGCTAAAGTTGATTATCGACTGATCATTGCAGCCCTAGTTTGTACTGTACTATACCTGTTGCTGCTGTTAAACAGCAGCAACAGGTATAGTACAGTTAGGCCAGTTACTTAGCAAATGCATTTAGAATGTCATAACCAGGAACAAATGTTTGTGGCAGCAGGGCAAGGAAAGGGAGTGAAACTGAGAGATGGTCATGTTTTATTAAGCCTGATAATGCAGCCTAATCTGTGGCTCGGGTTACACAGTGCTTTGTGGGTAATTAGAGATCATGTCGTATGCCTGGCCTGCTGAAAAATTGCACTCCGCCCTAATCCCCTCCCATCCGCCTTTCACCCGCCACCTCCCTTCTTCTCTCTCTTCATTCTCTCCCTCACTCACAAAAAAACCGACATGCTTCCAAATGAGCTGACTTCCTGTCATGGAAACGCACACATAAACAAACATGGCAGTCATATTTCAGGTAGCTAGTCATCAGAAAGTTTAAACCTTGCTGTGAGATACTTGTAAATGTGCTTATGTGCTGAGAATTCAATAAGAGGAAGTTGACGGTGGAGCACTTTGTGGTTTGTTTTGTGGAACTTGTTAGATGAATGACTAATGCCTCCTGGCAAGTGCCCCAGGTTTACTATTACCAAAACAATGGCACTTGATACAGAGCACTGTAGACTTGGTTTTCACACAGACAGGAGCTCAGGCTACTGTTTTCTTTTGAACCCTAAATGCTGACTGCCCATTCATGCAACATCCCCCGAACACAGAGACACACAAAGGAAATTCTCAACTGACACTGTGACTTGTTGAAAAAAACAACAGCTTCTTTCATCGCTCATTGTCCTCAATTTTTCCATTATTAAAAACCGAGAAACGTTTCCCTTTCTCGGTATCTCAATTCTGCTATCACCACGTGTGAAACAGGAGCCATGTTTACATACACACACTTATGTAATTACTGGCCTTACCCAGATTATGACAGGACCTCCATTAAACTGTCTACATATCAGGTGGAAAATAATGATGCAGTCTGGTACCGTTTTAGAGTAAAAGCATCAGCTGCCTTCCACCATAAACTTAAGAAACTGTACAGGTGGAGTTTTTTAAGTTTATGGTGGGAGGCAGCTGATGCTCAGCGAGTTACAGTTTAATCTCAGTGTTGAATATTTCCCCCTGAATTTTTGACACGCCTGGTGGTTAGAGCTAAAAATCCCCTTTACATAAAACAAGACATGAATGCAATAATAAAACCAACCATATAGAAACAGTATGCATTTATCTCCTCTGTATCTTAGTGAAAACTCATAAAACCTCCTACAGTATGCGCTAGATGAATCATTGAAGGAAATGATTAGTGAACTGTTTTGAATCTTATCACTATGAGTAAGCATGATAACAGTATTGTCATAGATGCCAGCCTCAAATAATAAACAGTAATTTTGTGATGTGCGGCTATCTGCACTCACAGTGTGGAATTGAACTCATTAACCTCCTCAGCGCCACAAGAGGAGGTCTTATGAATGATTATTTATTCAGACACAGAGGAGATAAAGGCATAGTATTTCATAGGGATATCTTTTCATATTGCTGCCATGAAACAAGCTTTCAAACAGTTCATATACCGTCAGGCATGTATTTGCATAAAAATGTATCAAAATGCAAAACTGAGCTATATTCAAAGTGTTCAAGTAGCATGGTGATTATTGGCAGAACTAGAAGGCTTTTAAGAGTTGAGGTAGCTGATAGCTTGCCAGTGGTTCTTTATCTCAGTTTACATGTAGGGTTTTTTGTGGGTATGGGTAGGTAAGGAACCACAGGAACCACGCAAAAAACAAAGCAAGGCAACAACAGTGAAGTTGTTAAGCAGGAGATAAATTGGACTCTAGACTCATGACGCCAAACCTAAGCTCGTATCAGTTTGAGGTCTGGGGAATTTTGACATCTAGTGTATCGTTTCCTGTTTCTGCTGGTTTGATTGGCTGCAATGGTTGTCAATCAGTGGTGTCATTCACTGTGAAATATTCTCATTACCACACACAACATGCTCAATTTTAATTTGTCATCAAGTTCAACAGAGTTATAAAAACAGTGCTACAGACCACCCAGCCATTACAAGTTAAACTGGTTCTCGCTCTCACTCAGGTTATAGGATAAACACTGGCTTCTGGGACGAATGTTTCATTTTTAGCATCAAGATACCCTCCTGTATTCCTGCTAATATTTCAGTAATCCACATATCATTGATAGTATTCTCATCATCACAAGCAAATCAAAGTGTTGGCCTGCATGCTAATTAAGTTTTGGCCTTATGTATAGAATTTAATGCTTAGAATGCAGGTTTGAGTTTCCAGTCTCACAGTCATGGTATCACGTAGGAATATTTTTCATTTTTGTTCTGTTAGTCATTTTCTCACATTGATGGAACTGTGTGCAAACTGTAACCACAAAGACTAGACATCGTTTTGGGCCAATAGATGCTATGATTGGATGGAGATGATAACAAATAAATCCCACATTGCCCAATTACAACTCAAGCACGAGTTTCAAACTAATTTTGAACCCTGCAGGACCACCACGCACACACATGCACACACACAGGCAGGGTCATATACTTTTACACCTCTGAATCCCCCACCATCTAACCAAACACACACACACACACACAAACACACACACACACACACACACACACACACACACTTCCAATACAGCTTCAAGGCATTTCATTTCCTCTCCTCCTATGACAACATCACAATATAATGGGACATGGTGTCACGTGACAAGAGCAAGTACATGGAGCAATCAAATCATTCTTTCTGTCTCTCTGTCTAGCTTGAAGGGCAGAACGGTCAGTTGTTACATAAACTAGAGTTGGTTCAATTACAGAAAAATGTGCTTTGTGTCCTTGTCATAAGCAGAGTGATGAAGCAGATAAAAAATAAGTTAGTTATCCATGTTCCTTCAGGATTTTGATAAAATACGTTGCTTTCTGTGCTTACTCTGTCCATGGAAACATATTGTAGTGAGGCTAAGATACTTAATATAGGTTTGACTGCTAAGTTGAAGTTGCACTACTTAAGGTTTTATGTAAAAATACACCTGTATTGTCAGTTTTAATGACTACATGGGGCTGTACTATAAAAGAGTGTCCCATCTTGACCAGCAGAGATGCCATAGATTTGGAATATTTGCACAAATGAAAGTCTTATCAGGTGTGTACACCCCTCCATCTGTAGGAAGTGACAAACTAAAACTTAAGAGTGAAGTACCAAACAGTCTCCTAAACAAGGAAATGAGTGCTCTGTCCAGAGAAATCTGAACTCACCAACATTTGACCTTTAGCCTCTCCCATCCCGTTTGGTATCCTTTGGTAGAAATGATCACAGACCAGCAGGGTTGCACTAACATTTTGTGTGTGGTTTATAATTTCTCAGTACTGATGTTAACATTTATTAAAGTTACATATTTAAACCATGAAGAACAAGAACAACATTTCTATTATCACATACCCCTCCCCACAGACAACCATTTCTGTCTTTGTGATGACTTGGTTAGAAATGTTTTTCTGGTATACAGTGCTATTTCCAGCAGTTAATTCTTCATCTATTGAACTTTGTTGTGACTGACCCTTACTCCAGGTATTAACTGTGTGCTTCAGCATAGTACCATCGCACAGTTTTCAGATGAGCCTGTAATTAAGTCATCTCTGAGCCTTGAGCTGAGACCAATTTGCCACTAATTGTCCCGAGTTTTAATTTCTAATGGAATAAGGGCCAGAGGGAATGCCACTTAATGAGATGCAGTTACTGCGCGCGCGTGTGTGTGTGTGTGCGCTCTCTTATCTGTTTGCTGTAACTGCTATTGCCCTGGTGAATAGAGAAACAAGAGTGAGTAAAGCAGGATGTTCCATTTTGATTTGTTACCTCATTTCTGTATATTCTACAAAGCACTCAGGATGTCTCTGTCTTTCCAAACTGTAAATTTACATATAATAAATGGTGACTGTACCTTAAAATAAGTAACATAATTGATTGTGCATTGACAGTACAGTAACAATACGCCTTTGAGCGATACCTACCTACTCCCTTTTTCTACAAACTGAGGAGCACCCTCTCTTAATAACTGTGTGACAGTGGACACCCTTCCAAAAGCGAGAAGTGCTTTTGCCCTTGGCACTCAAGTTATTGCTCAGAAAGTGTGGTTGTAGGCTGGAACTGGAAAGGTTGTTTACATAGCCTTGGGAGTGTTTGTGTCATGATTTAGATTCCAGGCATTTCAACATCCAAATAAATCAGTTTAGACTTCTGAGGACAAGTTAACCTCCAAAAGAAGAAATTGGCCAGCTGTGTTTAAAATCTGTAAGGTAGTCTTATCGCTAAAGCTCAAGCAATTTTGCTTTCTATTATTATAGGCAAAGGAAGTCACAGTTCACAGAGCATATGTGGTTTAGTACATTGACAATAGCGATGTTTATCTTTTATTTACTGTAAAAGATTGCTTTTGCCATGTTTGTATTTGTTACATTTTGAGTATTATTGCACTCCACTAGGTCTGTGGTTTTAATGACAGCACACACAAACACACAGACACAAAGCAGTCAGCTTGTCCTACAGTATGAGGTGTTACACAAGCAACAACTTTGACACCAATAATATTTTTCATATACATGAGTACCCCTGAAGACGCATGACTACATGAATTTCAACACTTTGGTGACTTCACTGTAATTTTTCTACCTTATCGCTTTCGAGTGAAGTTTGCTTTTGCAACTGACTCAAGGCCCTTCCTCTTATTGTTTCAATATGTCAGAGCATTGTTTGAATGAGGTCACCCATTACCGATCTGGCCTGGGGCCAGCTTGACTTCAGCTGATTTAATTGAATCTACGACATGAGTCAAATTCAAACAAGCATAGACTGCTTTGCCATGACAGCCTCATTACTCCACATTAAGAACTCATTTCACAATGCATTGTGACTTTGGGCTTGACAAACGGTAAAAAGGGATGAAATCAAATAAGTGAGTACATTTTGGAATACTCTTGAAATGCTCTGGCTGAAAATGCTCCAGTACTGTACATATATTATAGGAAAGCCAAAAAATAGTATTTCTGCCTTTTTATATAAGTTAATGTGAATGCCTTCTGGGTTAAAGTGTTCCCATGTTTGCCATCTGCAGTAATGGAATGACATTCAATGCCATTTTCCCTCTTAAATGGAATTTTTGTCAAAGCGTTATGAATTCAACCTGCCTTGTCACTCAAGCCACAGACAGTGCTGAGAGAGGAGAAAATATGTGAATGAAACCTTTCACTGCAGATTTTACTGTTAGCTGTGAGCAGACCAAATAATGACGCCTTTATCACGTCTACGGCACAACAAACAAAGAAGGCTTTCTTGTGACATACCACAAAATGTGATATCAGGCAGTATAATGACACACATTATGTATATAACACATACACAATATTCACAGCATCTCAGCAGTGTTCTAGCTGCATTTCAGCATTTCATCAGCTCAGGCCTCGACTAAATTTCTCAATTAAGCACGCATTCTTTGAGAGACATTGGCAACTCGGCCAGAGCTCGCGGGAAAAAACGTATAGCAGGCTTAACGTGCCAGGTCCTCCCTCCACAATAGGGAAGGAAATGTTGAGACTGTGAGGGCTGTGGAGTGGAGATATGGCAGTGTTTGCTTAGGGCTAGGTATCGGGCACAAAAACAAACATGGCCGCCCTTAATGAGCCTGTTTGCCTGCCAAAGGTAAAGACAGCTGTTGTCTCTCGCCACAATGGAACAGGCCTCAGTGCCATGGAGCACAGAGGAGCACTCTGCGTCCCCATAGTAACGCTCACCTTGTGTGTACTCAAGAGGGAACTTATTAAGTCCTCTTTACAGATAAATAGTGAGTAAAATGTAAATTGTGAGGCCATACAGCACTTTCATAAGGTCTGACTGTGAAATGAAAAGGTTTATTAAATCTTGTCTTTAAAGAACTAAAAGCGAAATTGCTTGTGGGAGTGTGAAACGGCTGTGCACTGAGAATAGACATCTGACTTACTAATAACATTTGCAAGTGAGAGTTGAGAAACTGTGGCTTTCTGTTTGATAAAGCAGATCACATGTTATTGGACCATTTGAGAGGCCACACTTACTTTGCTTTTTTGTATCTATCTTTTGGGACTGGAGAAAATCTGTCTAACATCGCTTCTGGTTATAAAAAAAAGTGGCTACTCAAAAGGACACTAATGCACAGGGATATAGGCAAAGTGGGGGGTACTGAAACCTGGAAAAGCACTTTTCTCCTGTATGAGAAAATTAATACATTCGAGCTGTACCTGTCCAACTGAATCAGCACTGACAGCTTGCTGCACTCCACAGCTAATTTTAGAGTTAAGAATATGAGTGAGATGACTGCACAAGCATTTTGTTGAGAGGAGAGTATGCAGTAAGAAACTGCAAACATTAAAGGTCCAACCGTCAATTGCATCCGGGTGGCTTCTGTTGAAACAAAGCCCTCCAAGCCCCCACCGCTTTCCTGGCATTGTTTACAGTACATTTTAAGCTATTGAATGGATTTTTTCCCCCATTATTATACTGGCTTTTGACAAAAGGACTGCCAATGTCATAGATAAATATAAAAGTTGTTTATTATATGGATGAGAATCCTGTGTAAGGACTTCTTTTTTAGTCAAACTAGCCTGTTAGTTAATTACATATAAAATGAACAGAGCACATGTTTATAGTTCAGAGGAAGGAGTATGGTATTTAAAAAACAAAACAAATTTGGACAAAAGGGAACTAACAGTTAAAAACAATGAAAAATGATAATGTAACAGTATTATTTTTGTGTATGATTATATCTACCCTTGATGAAAGAAAAGTGTTTGGTGTTCAGTCCAGCCTAACCGATTATTTATGAATTTTGAGTGTTATAAAGTGTGACTGAACAAATTTTGGATCATACAAAGATTGCTTTTACTCTATTGCTTCAGTGTTTGGTTTAGATTGACTTTGCTACTTAAGTTAGAGTGAACTGTAATAATGCAACAACGAAAGACTGGAAATCATGCTCTTGAATTAGGTGTTAACTGTTCCACAAAACTAATGCAAGTCTTTGATCATGTTTAAATAAGATTATGGGAATCTTATTCATACTAAAAAAAACATTTTCCCCCAGATTTCTGCCACTATTACTGTACACTTTTTTATTCTCTTGTGAGAAAAACATTAACATTACAATTAGATTGCGGTTGACAGATAACTGTCATTGTGATGCTGTAAAAGTACATTTTCTTTTTGACTATTCAATTTTCAATTCAGTTTTATTTATATACCGCCAAATCATAACAGAGGTTTTCTCAGGGCACTTTCATATAGAACAAGTCTAGACCATATTCTTTATAATATTATTAACACAGACCCAACAATTCCCACAATGAGCAAGCACTTGGAGCAGAGGCAATGAAAAACTCCCCTTTAACAGGCAGAAACCTCGAGCAGAACCTAGGCTCTGGGTGGGCGGCCATCTGCTTCGACCGGTTGGGTTGATTTCAAAGAAATCCCACATATCTTAACCAATGCAGTATTATGACTGGGTTGAAAATGTCCCTGAACACGTGTTTGACAAAACAGGTCCTGCATGGTGACTAGTGATGTGACTGGTTGGCATTCTCTGTCCTACAACTTTGCATTAACACCACACATTTCATGTGACTGCTCTTCTGTGGTAATGCTGCTGAGGCAGCAATCTGGGGGTACAATTGCTTGTTTGCTGTTGTGCAAGAAGGCATTAGGATGTAAAAAATGTTTTTACCTTCTTTGGCAAGGTGTGATAATAGAATAAATTATATCATGACACTAGATAAACAGTAAAGGAACGGATGTGCAAAATTGAGTTTTATTTATACAAACATTTAAACATCATTGGGTGAAGCTAAGGAAGAGATGGGTTGCGTAATATCATGAAGCTTGGTGTTGTTAACGGACAAAGTGCAGTCTACTTATATTAAACTTTCCAGGTTAGCTGGTTAGCTTAGCTGACTGCCCAAACATAAACAAGTTGTGCTAGCAAACACCATAAGATAGTAAACCAGCTTGCTGAGCTTCTAAAGTCATAAATGCCATGTTGATTTTTTTTAAATGGTAGAATTGTTTGTTTTGTTTTAATTTAGATTCACTACTTTGCTGTTTTGTGAGTTTCATACAGTAACATACATTGAGGTTTATCTCAGTAGGTTACATTTAGTATATTTAGTAGGTACTGCCTTCATAGCTGCTTTGCCTCAAAGAAATGTCAGTTTAACTAAACCTATAACAATCTCTAATTAATGACAGTTAATCATGACAAATGGTGATTTTTACAGTTGCAGTTATTTTGGAGCTCTGTGCATGGTTAAGATTATGCTGCTTATTTTCATATATCATTAAATATCATCATCTTTTTTCAGAGACATTTCACTTGCGGCATGTCTCCCTGGCTGTAATCTGTTAGCACTTCCCCTACTTGTTTGCTGCAGTGTCTTTCAATTAAACAGCAGGGCCAGTTGCTTCAGAGATTTCGTTTTTCGAGTGACTCCCCAGAGAGAAAGCAGAGGAAATGGCTGAACACATCAGACACATTTGTCTTCTCTGCTTAGTTACCTTGCAGGGGGAAGATTGTGATACCCATTTCCTCCATCTAATGTGTTTGCTTTACACCCTATGCCAAGTGTCAACATGCAGCTTCTTGACAGTCATTTTTCATTTGGAGCAAGTAGCTAGGTTGAATAAGCCAGGGCATTACACTGTTTTTGCATTTTCCCTTCTTTTATCAGCCAGTTGTTTTTAAGGTGGCAAACTTCTAACATGTTTAAGGTTAAAAGTGCACTAGTCAGAGATTATTTCTTAATAGCCTTGGCTGGTTGTTGATTGAGAGTAAAAAGCCAATTATCATAATAGGATATGGGACATAATGACAGAATTAAATGAGTGTGACAGACACACAATAGGCCTGCGCTGTCATCGCCTTAGCCCAGCTCGCTTATTAGAATTAATCTGGCCTGATTAAAAATGCAAATGGCTCAAAGTCATTGACAGAGTTTACATGTTTTTATAACATTTAACTGATTTAATTACATGGAAAATGAAACGGTGGGATGTGCGATTTAATTTTTTACGTCACCCTCCTGCTGGTTGCCACAGAGAAATGAATATTCTCTCATGCCAGGAAGAGAAGGTAATGAGATTAGTGCTTTCCCTCTCTCTGTTTCTCTCTCCATCTCTGCCTTTCAGAAGCTGATGGTTTGGTTCATCGAACCAAGAAGAGCTGTTTTATTGTTATCACTGAAAACATTTTATCTTGGTACAGAAGCACCTACTGTATTGTGTGGGCTGAGAGCTTCACAAAATTTAAAGAGTTTCCTCCTACAATGTATCATTTTAGAAGACCACTATCTGATTTATAGCTGGGGGGAAGGGGAAACATTCAGATTCTTCCTGGTGTTGTTTTTCATATTCAAACAGCCATGTAGAGTAAGGATCAGAGGTCTTCACAGACACATTTAATTGTCTAAGGTGTAATGATGTGTTGTACAGCCTGCAGCAAGTTGTGAATGTACACAACATGCTTTGACAATTTTCAGTTTAACTCCAGGAATGTGTTTCCACCTTAACAGAACATCTGTACATGACAACAAAAGCAAACATTTGTCCTTGAATTTCTGCAAAATTAAATTGTTTGCAGAAACAAAACAAAAATATTGTTGTACATCTTGCTGCAAGCTCAAGATAAAAATTAAAAAATGCCCAAGTATCCCTTAAATCAGTCATCTCTTTTCTTACAGTCATACATATCGCACACAATGGCCTGTTTGAGTGAGACTAGCCAGTTCCTGTTTTCAGCCTTCATGCCAGTAAAGGTTTCAGAATATATTCAGACTGTGTGCACCTTGTACTGTGAGCTCGTTAAAAGTACAGATTGATAGTTTTGCTTACTTGAAACATGCTTGGTGTTTTTGTACCTTTCAGCCATGGTCGTAAAAACCTGCTAGCATGCAGTGGGCATCCTGTGGAGGAGGAAATTGATTTTTCTGGGTTTGTTTGTTCTAGACCGACAAGCGACATGCATTGTTTAGTTTTTTTTTTCTTTACATTTCAGACTGATCGTTTTATTGGTGTATTAACATGTTTTATGGCTGTTATGACTTTACAGCTTTTTCAGAATCGTTTTATTCGAGCCTGTATGATGTTTTTTACCTTGTCATAAAAGGTGAACAATGTGCAAGAGATGACATTTGGAAGAGACAGAACGTTTTTAAATTTGATTCATGTGAATGGGCCAGATGTTCTGTTTTGATCTTGATGTGTTGTGTCTATGCCTCTGTTGCACAGTCTCCCACCCACCTTGCCTTACATCATCATCAGCAATGCAGTTATTCATTGTGTAATACAGAGATGTCAAGCTACAAAAGGGTTCGAGATTGTGAACACGTGAAAAAACCTTTTCATTTAAAGACCATTTATTTTGCAGCGGGAAAAAGACTTACAGACCTAAAACTTTGTGTTGACAGGACAGGATAAATTCCAACTGCGTGTCCGTACATCAGCTCAATGTGTTGAAATGGAAAGTATGCTATCGATCTGTGTGCATTAGTGCTCTACAGTAACATAAGCAATGAGTGGTAGAACAAAAGAGGCACTGTGCGTCACGCTGGAGGAGAGGTGCAGTACAAAGAGGACAGTTAACTTCATGCAGCCTGTTGGCATTTCATTGTTTATCATTTTAAGTCCAAATGTATATTTGTCTTTCATAAAAGAATTTTACTCACTCACATACATCTGGAACTGATTTTGAATAGTTTGAAATATATAGGCCTAATATGCTGTTTTGCCCTGCAGAGAGAAAGGTTATTAAAGTATAATGTGCTGCAAAAATATGATATGGCTTGACATTAAAAGGTTAAGAAAGCCACCAAAGCCTGCTGCAATAGAGGTCAGGCAACACAGTTACATCCTAGAAATCAAGTTGCTCATTTATGTCTCCACGAGCTGCTCTCACTCACAACTGGATCGTCTTATGAGGCTGGAAAGCATACGTTCTGATATTTCTCCTCTTCCAGCTCATACTTTCCCTCTAGGGACAAAACACAATTACTCCATTGTGCCACACAGTACAGTATATCACATTCTGCACATTTCAGCTAGAGAAATGACGCAGTGTTGTGTTGGGGCATATGGCATAATGATAAATACGCTTTAGTGAAGGAGGGTAAGGGTTGGAGGATAGAGGGTCACTGTCAGGGCACAAATTGAATTAACTTTAGCGTGGTGATTGGATTAGTGCATTGTAAACAAAGGGTTATTTCTATAAATATCCTAATCCCAGGGGCCTGGATTAAAGGCAAACAAACGGAAGAAAATGAACTAAGCCTTTTTTTTTATAATTTGGCCCAATATTTCCAGTTTAGTATGTTAATGTATCTAACATACTATATAGAGGAAATTATGTTTTAATTCATGAACTGTAGGGTGTAAAAGATGTCATGGCTACACTACCTTGGATATGAAGACAAAGATCTGTGACCACATCTGAGACAGAGACAGTTAGACAGACAGTGTCTTTTTAGTAACTGCACCGTTCAACCATACCTACATACCGATGGCAGGAAACGTGGTGGTGACAAGGAAAACCCTGAGATGCCACACGGAGGGGTAAAAATAGGCCACTTGGCACGAGAGATAGCAAGAGAGGGGGAGGAAAAGAATCAGAAAGAGGGGAAAATTGGTGCACGTGTCTTCTTGAAGGGACTTTCTTCTTTCTGCAGTCCCAAGATAAGAAACTTCTCTCTTTAATGTTGGTAAGTTGTTAGATCAATCTAATTTTCGCTTGTTCGTTTTCTGAGAGAGAGACAGCAAAGGAACACTCTTTTGAGTTTACAGTCTGCACCTCCTACACCTTCACAGTTAGAAACTTTAACCCATTACCACCTTAAATGTGTTACAAATCTCACTTCTTAACAGTGTCAGTAATATTCCCTCTAAATGTTGACCCAGGAAAAACCCACATTTGTTGTTGGTGTCGAGGGTCATCACAGCTTTTCTGAGGCAGGTCAATGACAGGTTACTCAATGCTGGTTAAGATCATGTTAATTCTAGTGTCAAACACTATAGGCTCCATATGGCAGACTGCTATAGGGGTGGATACTGGACGTGACTTGTGATGTTTCTTGAACCCAAAGATGCTTTAACGTGACTGTAAAGTGTCTTTGGATATGTGTAATCTATTAAAGCAACATTACAACAACAATTATTAATGACATGGAATCATGTTCATTTCATATAATATTCTACTGTGGATCCCAAACTGGGGGTTTTAAGTGAGTTTTGAGATGTATCTGATGGGTCAAAACATTATTAATGGTATAGGAATGAAAAAAAACATTAAAATTGCAGAAATGAGGATGAATTTTCTCTAATTTTTGCTTTATTAATGGATAGATTCACATGTTTTCAAGTCTGTCTTAGTACAATAGTAAGGTGACCATATGAACATTGAAAATGGTGTTGTTTGATGTAATTATTCCTCCTTTTCATATTGGCCATCCTTTCCAAATGTGCTTCCAATGTAAGTGATGGGGGACAAAATCCACAATCCTCGTTCTGTGCAAAAATGTATTCGAAAGTTTATCTGAAGCTACTATGAGGCACATGAGTGTGTCTCGTTTTGTTACTATCCTTCCACTGCAGCTCAGCAGGGAAACACTGTCCTAGGAAACACAAAGAGGGAATTTTGTACAAAAAAGGCTGTACCTAGAAGATAACCATTTGATTTGACTAACTCCGACTGCTGAAGCCTCATGTTAGCTTCAGATAAACTTTGGGAAGGGAGCTTTTAATGGCCAGTATGAACAGGAGGGATGATTGCAGCGAATAAAACCTGTTTCAATACTCATATGGGCACCTGACTAAGACAGACTTGAAAAATTGTGAACATATCCTTTAACTTTTGTGGGCACAAAAAAATTATTTAAATTAAACTATCTGAGAAGTGCTCAATTAATAGACATATGCATGCAGCCTGTGACACGCAGACACTGCTTTATATTAAGGGGTTACAAACCAAAATGTTTGAGAAAACTGATATGCAAGTACTTCTGTATTTCTGTGATTGGTTGTAGCGTATTGTGTTCAGAACTACAGTTGCTGTCCCTGATTTTATGTGAACAGAGACAACCTAGTATGTACCCATCTGGTTCAAATATTCAAATAACCCATATTCAGTATCATGTATCATACTCCAGATTTATGTCTGAAAGATGTGTAAGTGATGGTCAAGCCAGCCTTTTCTAACCAGACCACCATGTCTACGGTCAAGCTGTAACACCCAGTCAGAGTCCGCTCTTGGCCCTTGAGCAATGAAAAACGATGTGTCCTCAGGCCTGCCCCTCCTCTACATATCTGCTCATTCATCTGGGCTGCTCATTAAAGGGTAATTACCTGTAATTAGTGAATCATGTCGCTTTAATGAAGATGTTGAAAGCTGTTGGAGCCAGAAGGGCTGGCCTTAATTCTGAGTGATGTTCAAGATTAGCAGCAGACAGGAATTCAATAAAGGCGGACAGATTAATGAAATATTAGCTTTTTTTTTTTTGCCAGTGCCATAGATGGCTTGTATTATGTTTATATTTAATTTTAATTTTCAATTTCAGCAGCGTCAACACCTGGCTCTGGAGGCCAAGTACGTGTTACTGTATCAGAGCAGGCTAATAGGCATGATGATGAGGAAGCTGTGTGTGTCTAAGTACGTCTGTATGTGTGTGGTGCTTGTGCGAGCGAGTGTATGTTTTAATGTGTACTGTGCTGAGTGTGTGTGTGTGTGTGTGTGTGTGTGTGTGTGTGTGTGTGTTCCTGGCGGCGTGGTGAGTGTTTAATCTGGCCCGGTGGCGTGCCGTTGGCCCGGCTAATCACTGTGTGTCTGTAGGAGTGCGCTGAGCCAGGGGAGCACGCCGTCGCTAACAGTGCCTGACAGACTCATTAGAGAGACCTGGCACTGAGCTAGCAAGGCACACACACACACAGACAAAGATACACACTCAAACACTTTGAAACACACACAGTGGGAAAGGCACTCAGGCTCAACTGCACAGACATTGGGATAAATTCACACACTTACACACCTCTTTCTTTTTTGACAGTCTTGCACACGCGCACACACTCATTCCTATAATCATCCATAGATGAGTGCGTGCTGTCTCTCGCTCTCTTTCACACACACATACAAACACACACACGCTCAGTGCTCCACGTGTGAGAACAAGGCAGGCGGTGACCCCTCACAGTCGCAGCCCAAACACAGACAAGAGCCGAGAGAGCATCTGCAAAAAAAGGGGGGGGGGGTGGAGGGTGGGAAAAAAACAAGGGAGGTAAAGAGGAGGAGTGGAGTGGAGAGAGGGAAAGGGTCTGACGCAGCAGCACTTTCTCCCATTCAAATGGTGTGTTTAGACAGGCAGATGACATTTTCAAAGGCTAATTATCTGCAGTCAGGAGATCACCTGCACCCTGTCGAAACCTTAAGAGTGCAAAAAATAGTATGTTAGCGATGTATCGAATGTAGGCTGTATTTAGAGGTGCTGTAAATATGAGAAGGGTTAGAAGTCCTTTGGGCAAAATTTTCTTATTTTTTTCAACGTGTGAAAATTTAAGTAAAAAACGATTACTTTTATAGGATAAGGTAGAATGACATTTAGAAAAGTTTGACAAACTACTTTGACAAATTACTTAAGACTTGCTTGCCTTGCTCTCACAGCGAGGTTAATTGCAGATCAGCTGCAGCAGAGCCAAGTGGAAACATTAGGTTCGGCTGAATAACAGGTGAATGCAAAGCAGGTCAATACGTAGTCAAGTGTGGGCCTGCCAGCTGTTCACTCTCTCTGCTCTGCCACCGCAAAATGGTGACATACACAAATTCACACACATGTTCATGCTTTGCACACAAGAAATAACAGGGACAGAGTTAAACATGTAAACAAAGCAAGCAGAAATCTCTTCTTTTTTTATGTATTTCTCGCACTCTTCAATTCAGTGAAGCATATACATAAACAGAGCAAAGTAAAGAATACATACAATGATGCATTAAAAGAGTAGTGATATCAACAACTGGTACCACTTGGAAGATAAGGCAGGAGTTGTATTATATTTTTCTTATTGTCAACAAATCCCATGAAAAAACCAAAACCAACAATGAATTTATCAAACAAATATTTCTTGTAGCCAAAGCCTGATTCCTCTGTGCCATAGCCCTCCATTGATGTCTAAAAACTAATGAAAACCCATAAATAATCCACACCGTCTTGGTGCTGTAATTACTAACCAGCACACCACCAGCACACACCAAGTTATTTTTTGTCAACTTGGGGGCAGCATAACAAGCTGTATACCCAGCATTGGTGAACTTTCTAGCAAACAGTTGTCTATTTACACATCCAGCAGATGTGGGCCAACATTAACATTCATTTAGAGTCGTAATTCTGTCCACCTGGCAAATGTAAATCCAATATTCACTCTCCTTTTAGCTCTGTGTTGCTCTCAACCAACTCCTGAGGGAAGCATGTAGCTTTTTAGCTGCTAAATGTTCACTAGCTAGTTGCTAACTTTGTCTGTCTGTTGTTGTTGGTCTTGGGCAGGTAGCACACAGTGGATTTAACAGAGAATTTCTATGGTCAAAACAGCTGCATGCTGTGGCTGAAAACAATGCGATGAGAGCGGTGAGAGTGAACCAAAACAGTGAAGTGATGAGCTGAAAGATACTAAAACACTCCATAGATTCTCGGGGTTTGTCTCTATGAATGACCCCTTTCAAAGTACACAGACAACTATATATTTGTGACGCATTCTTAAAGATTGACGTTTTCTTTAGGAACAAATGGTGCTGCTGAGGGCCCCAGACAGGTTAGGTAAGTTTAAAAGTACTGAGAGTTGGACTAACACATTGTTGGTTTTGGTCTTTTCATTAGATTGTTGACCATTACAAAAAGATCAAATAACACCTGTTTTATCCTCTAATTGAAAACACTGAAAACACTTAAAATAGAGAAGAAACAAAAAGATCCTACACAAAAGTATACCTTGCTGTATGACAAGAAGTTATACTGTGTATTCTACTGCCAATTCAGGTCTCTCTCTCTCTCTCTCTCTCTCTCTCTCTCGCTTGTTCTTTCTCTCCCTTTCTCAGCCCCTCTTATCCTTCACTTTCATACACTAACCTCCTTGTCAGGATTTTTAATCTAGCCTGGTAGCTGTAACTGGAAAAAGTTTCGCTGACAACCTTGTCTTTAATTTTCTCTACCACTGTACCATGTAACAGGTCAAATCTCTTCTCTCTCTCCCTCTGTTTCTCTCTCTCTTCAGAGTACAAAAGCTGTTTTGCTCTCTGCTCTCCTCCATTCTCTCTCTCACTCTTCTCCAGCACAAGGCTATGACATTGAGGGAATGTGATGTGATGTATTGTAGTGAATAATGTATTCTGCGAGGATTGTACAGAGCACGTAGAGCAGATGGCAGCAGGTTGATCTCAATGTGTGTGTGTGTGTGTGTTTAATGATGACAGTGTGTATATGTGTGACGTACGTATGAGCTTGTGTGTTTGTGTGTGCTCACCCAGAACAGGGGAGGGGAGGGAGGAGAAGCAGGGAAGAGAGAGGGAGAGTGGGGGTTGGTGTGTATGTGTGTCTATGTGAGCCTCCTTTGTGAGATAAAACATGCAAATGGTGGATTATTTTAATGCAGTTTTTTCTAGAGCCCTGAGCCTTAATCCCTAAAGCAGTTGAAATGAAAATAGTATATGTTTTCTTTCAAACTCTCTCCCTCCCTCAATGTTTTTTATTCCCTGATGGGAATTTACAACTACCAGCTGTCTAGGAACGGGATCCTTTGCGCTTAAATTTCTCTCTGGTGTAGTTAGAGCCAAAGACTGATGATTACATATGGATAGTATGGAATTGACTAAAGCTAGTCAAGCCGGAACTGCTCTGTAACGCAGTGAAAGAATCATGGTTGTGAAATGTTTCTGATTGAATGGTGATGACAATGTTGATCATAAAAATAGAGCTGAATGCTCAGTTTGCTACTTTGAGTGGACTGGTGATATAAAATATGCGCATTTGTAAACAGTTGCACATGCTCAAGCACACTGGATGTAAATCCCCCCAAAAAGAGGCACAGAATTATAGGACTACAGCACTTGTATTACATTCAGGCTTTGTGCCAACATGTATCTGTAGCTTATCTATAGTTTATAATATGTCTAAATAATAAAGTATGTGAAAATCATCATCTCAACTAACCCGCTCTTGAATGAAAACACTGGTTTGTCATGTTGTTTTGTGTTTTTGCTTTCGGAAGGAATTAATAAAAGCATAATAAGCAGTGGCTAAAGCAGACAAACACATAGATGTACCCTTTTCCCCCAGTATGAAGTTGTCCCCTATAGATGAAGCTAACAGGTGGTAGAATCTATTCACATTCACTTAGGTGATGAGTTTATATACTTGAGGTTATTCTGTTTCCTGCACTTAGCAGAGACTCTGTTTTGAAATATATAGGCGACTGTGGGGTTGCACTAACACTTGTGTTTTATGGCTTCATTACTTGCACAATTATACCACTGATAGTGTGTTTTTTTTACTTGGTGCCATACCATACTCTTATTTCCATCCATTTCCTACCTGTTGGTTACCTGTCTTGGGATCTGGTGGTGTGATGCCCCACACTCTGCTCTCAGGCTCCCTCAGGCTCCTGAATGCTCATCAGCCATGTGGCAACAACAAGATATTCTAGGTGGCATGTTAGACTGAAAAGTGCAAAGCCTGGTAGATGCCTGGCAACTGGCCTGCAGTACTGTTGCGTTACTGAGGCTAGACACCACAACAACAGCAAACATCCTTTTATTTTATCCTCCCACACCACAGATGCAAAAACAGAGGAAAAGTCAAAGTCAGGCTTTTTCTATGAAAATGTTTTATCAATTAATCATTATAGCAGTTGTTGAGCATGTGAGGATATTCCTGAAATATCAAGGCTGAATCAGAGCATATGAAACAGTAGGGAGAAGAAAGCTTGTACATTCTTGTCTCTTTCATATTAGGGACAGGGAGCATAATTGAGTAAATGTATTTAAGTATTTGAGCGAGCTGATTCAGCCTCTCTGGGATGGTTGATATTGTACTTAGGAAGAATATTGCCTGAGGCAATTCATTAGTGGTAAATAATTGAGAGGCTCGGATAGTGCTAAGGTGAAAAGCCTGTTATTATTTCATGGAGTTTGTGTTCTTAGGGCTCTTCAGTTTAAGAATATTAAAAATGCACAAGCCTTCCCACAAATTACTCACTGGAAAGATTCACAATGGGCGCTAATGACTAATCATCCATCTTACATTGTTTTCAAGCTCTGTAAAAGTGTTTTGCTGCACCATTATCAATTCTCTGCTTTTCATAATGTTCTTTCATTTTATGAAGGATGTTATTTTACCCTCGTGCTTTTTACAGTTTTAACTTGTTTTATTTGAGGTAATTAGGGCACATCAGCTATTACAGCAGGATACCTTCCATTGACATTTTTTTATATATATATATATATATATATATATATATATTGTTAACTCAGTTTTGAAAGCTTGCAGCCTAGATGGTAGCGTCCGGTCTCTCAAGAAGGGGTGTGGAGGGTGTAATGGAGCTGTCAACAAAGTGTGCAGCAGGCCAGTATGGACCTATATGAATAACCAGGGCTTAAGTTGTACATAAATTAAACACCAGCAGTCTTGGGATGTCTCATTGGCAAACTAATAAATCTGCCTCATGTCAGTGTTGAGTGCACCTGCATCTGTTTATTTTACCTCAGATATGCTCATGCAAATGTCATTTGTTTACATTAATTTGCATTCAACTAAGTTTTTGTCTGCTGAAAGGCTTTCTAAAGCTTTCCTTTGAACCCAGCTGTTCTGTTTGTTTTTTTTACCTCTCTGTGTCTTTTATTTATGTCCGTGCATGCTTCAGCTCAGATGAACTCTTATCTGTTAAAACATTGTCACCTTTACATGTTGGTTTTCCGGTGATGCAACTTGACGGCCACTGAAGTTTTATTTAACATCTTATACACAAACACAACACCATGTGACAACCAAGAAATGGGGGAGCATCTGAAAGTCTGATTGGTTATTCACAGGACTATATGCACTATAATAGCATCTGTGGTCCGGATGCAAGAGCTGTTTGTCTTTAACACGTCAGCAGTTGTGTATGGTTGTGTAGTGTTTGGTAAGATTGTGACACTTGCGGCAGAACTGTTTTTTTAGCCATCCTAGCAGCATGACTCTAGGGGTGACAATGGTAGTTGGCCCATCCATCTGACTGTCCGTCAGTCCATTTGTCTTTTGGAACACTTAGGTTCAGAGTGAAATGTTGAATGGAATGACATTTGGACCGCACATTCATGGTCCTCAGAGGATGAGTCCTGTTGACTTTGGTTATTCCCTTACTTGTCATCAGTGCCACCAGAAGGTCAAAAGTTCCACTTCTCCAACACTTGAGTTGATGACAGGATAACGCTACACCTAATGAGGGAATTTCAGTAAAGCTCATCATATAAAATATCCTAAAACTGCTAGTGTACAGAAGATGAACCCTTTTGAATTAGGTAACAACATGGCAGCACGCTAAAGCTAAACTGTGGTTTTTGCCCCACACATTTTTCAACCATTCAAAAATGTAGTTTTCTGGTGTGTAATGAGCATTTCATTTATTTCACTATGTTATGGGCTTTTGATAATGTGAGCTGAGGTTTGCAGGTCATATTTATAATGTAGGTTATATTAGATTACTCTCTCAGTTGTTCATAACACAACGATTGCCATGAGCTTTATTTCATGTACATGGAGACATTGTAAATCCACTCGTTGCTCCATTGATACTCCTTTAGTCTCCAGATCCTTGGCTCAGTGCCAGCGTTCAGCCCCACTGTCTTGTAAGGGTTTGTGTATATGCTTGTCAGTGTGTGTAAGAGAGTAGGGAGGTGGGCATGGGGAGGAGGCGTGTTCGGGGTGGAGGGGATGTCAGCTCATTAACCTCCATTCTTCCCCTAGCACGCCACTGTGTAGAGTCACTGTGTAAGTCTCATGGCATTACTCCTCCTCCTGAACGCGTGTGCTGGGCATGAGGGGAAGAGCAGAGCAACCAGAGAAAGTGAGAAGGAGGGAAAGGTTCACAAGGGAGGGGGGGCCCTTGACATGTTCCTTTACAGCTGCCCTGCTTGTATCTCGCAAACTAAAGCCCCGCCATCTCGTTTCCTTCCCCACTTTTGTCTTCTCTGTCTCTTCTCTTTTTCTCCCCGCTGTCTCTCTCTCTAACCACAGGCCCGGTACAGTGTGGGTGAACGAGGGGTTAGGCTCCACACTGCCCCCCCTCCAGGCATCAATCCAGCTAGGAAAAGACTGCCCACTGCTGTGGTGAGATACAGTAGTCAAGCCTCTGATTTCAGAAACATCTTTTGTTTATGCTAGCAAATTGATTTAGAAAGGTGTAACTCAACTGATCTGGGCCCAGTCGTATTTTGGAGGCTCCAAACTGAGGATATCTAGAGTTGTGATGAAACTGCTCTTCATAGAGAGACATATTTACTTAAACTCGTGAAAAATCCCTACCAGAACACACACATGCACATACTGTCATGTTTTATATATACATATGTGAACACATGAGACAAACTCATTATTTTATATTCTCCACCACACAACGCGAATATTGCATGCATTTGAATTCAAAATCAGGCACAGTTTACTGGAATTTACAGATGATATCAGGAGTTATGTTTCTTAATTGCAGCAACATATGTGTGAAAACATGCAAGGGTGCAAAATACACCTCTGTAGTTGTTATAGTCAGGTTACACATCCATAGAAACAAATTAAGTCTGAATCTGAAATCTTTAGAGTTAATATTTTTTAATCATATTCAATAATGAATAAATGACTGTAATATAGAATTATTTAACAGAGAAGATACAAATAGTGTCCATAATATAACACATAGATCTTTCTTCAGATAGCCTGCTATCAGACTAAGATGTTGCAATGTTACTTCCTGTGAGTTTTATATCTTTTGTTAATATTGTTGGTAAACTTCCCTGTTTAGTAAACTGTAAAACAAAACAATAAAGTGTTTTTGTGTTAATATCTGTGAGTGTATTACTAGTGCTATAAGTATTTGTTGTTTGAAAATGAACACACCACAACCTGATTATCAGTAATAGTAATTCAACAATCACAACACTTCCTTTCCATCTTCTATAACTGTACGTTCTATGCTGCATGTTAAAGTCCATGCCATGTTGCTGCATGTAGCATACAGAATCCAACACACAGCCAATACCTCCCAACAAAGATGGCACCCATAGAATTAGATTGATGTATTTCCTATGCTTGTAATGATGTATTTTAGTCACTGCCAGAACAGTCAGTCAGCCTTTTTTTCGTCTTCTCCGTTTGCTCTTTCATACTTTATTCTGTGCAGAGGCAAGAGAGCAGTAGATTGCAGTAAGATAACCAATTATATGCTAGAGGAAACCAGACTTTTTTTTTTCCTGCTGCAGTTATCTGATGCTGCGGTGAGCAGAGGCAAAGGGCTGGGGTAATGTGACATTCACTCTGCCCTTTATCTTCTCTCATCGCTGTTTACCCCAGTCAGTTAAAAGTGGCTTGTGCTCTGCATCCTCTCCTGCTACCAGACAAACCTCACTAACATAGACTCACGCAGAGACATGCACTTACTGTACGGACACACACATTGTACAGGCGGACACAAAAACATGCAAACACATACATACATACATGGTCTCACCCCAGACCAGACAGTGTAAGTGTCAGGTAGACTGCTGGAATAACTACTTTCCTCCTAGTAGCGCCCATGTTGCTAAGTATAGGACTACTGTATCTGCTGGGGCTAGCTGCTAATTGCACGTGATGCTACTGTGCTTGATGCTAAAAAGGTGTTTCCCAGCACTGGTTAACAGGCAGGCCGTTGAAGGCCACAGCGGCAGGATGAGGGAGGTTGTGTGGGTGGCACTTTGGTCTGACATAATATTTTTTTTATACCTTTCCACACGCACTCGCACGTGGCACACTGCATGTTTATGACCTCTTTTGCACGATGCTCTAGTTACTGCACAGACAGACTATACTGATTATACTGACAATGTACAATCAAGCTATATGTTTACATACCTGACTGTACTTCTTGGAGAGACAGTGCAGCCATGTTTCGTCTAACGAGTCCAATAGGCAGAGAAGCTTTGACCTTAAGCTGCAAGTTGATTGATTTAACACAAACGTAACCTGCAATAACAGATGTTTTGGCCACTTGAGGGTAGCAGAAATAAGCTAAAAACACAACACTGATATTATCACCTTTTAAGTTCATCTGACAAGCTTGTTAGCAAAAAGTTCCCTTTTTACAGTACACATTCAGAAGATATAGAGCAACATTGGCATTCATTTGGAGTTGTGTTTCTGGACACCTGATGAATGTTAAGTGTAATATTCACTCTCCTTTTAGCTCTGTTTCTGGTCTCTGCTATGCTTCCCACTAGCAGTCGCTAGTCTGTCTGTCTGCCATTTGGTGCTGGTCCGGTAGCATACAGTCGGTTTTTAGAGCTTTTTTGCTGCAGCTTCCTGCAGACAACAGCGCAGATGAGAGCAGTGCGAGTGAACCAAAATAGTAAAGTTGCAGGCCAGAAAACCAAAACAATGAGCTGAAATATGCTAAAACACTCCTCTGACAACTGCAGAGTTCGGTGATAATTCTTTGTGGGTTCAACAGTACAAGTGAGCCCTTTCACATACAAGTATTCCTGTGATCCATTGATAATATAAAAATATTGAGAAATAGCCAAAAAAAAAGGGGACTGTTAAAGAAAAGTTGAGACAGAATGAATTCATTTGACCCAATTAAATCCAAATATCTTACGTGAACACCTCTCAATCCACAGAAAGTAATGGATAAATTTGAAAGTGAAATACATTTGTCTCCTAAAAAGCAGTGACACAGTGTATTTTTCATCTGTTACAATATCTTTTGATATGAAACAATCACAGACTTGGCAGGTTGGTAAACATGAGCCACCTGTGTGCTGTTTATTGACGGCATGTTTCATGATATCTCTGTATCAGAGTTCTAATTTTTTAAACCATTTTGTGTTACTGCCATTTGCAACCACAAAAATGAAGTTACTTATTGTAAGCTTCAATTCCACACAGCATCCTAAGAGGAAGACTGTATTATACTGTCTTGGTTTTTTGGTATGTCTTGGGTGCCTGCATTTGGAACAGAAATCATATCATTATTAGAAATGATTGCTTTATGAAATGACGTTGATGATAAATAAGTCAAAACCTAATGAGACAGGGAAATAAAAACACAAAAACAATTTTTTTAAAACATTCGTAAAGCTATTGACCTGTTAAAATGGTGTGAGTTATCATGCACCATCACCGTTTGGATTTTTATCCTGTTGTGAACTCACTAACTCACAGTGAACCCGAGTTGACAGTGGAAACAAAACCTCATTTAGCACCACCCCACCTGGCCTCCCTCCACACACACACACACACACACACACACACACACACACACACACACACACACACACTGCCTTTCTCCTCAATCTCCCCTCCCATCTCTGCTGTTGACTGTTGGTTCTGTTTTGTGGTTGCTCCAGTGCAACAGAAAGTGGATGAATGAGTGCTTCAGCCTGCCTTTTTATTTTTACACATCACAAGGTATAGGTGGAGCCGGAAGCGGTTGGAACATGTATTATGTCTTTTGTGAAAAAGTTTGGGTTTTTTTTCAAGCCGTTTCTGATGGGAAGTGCGCTGTGTGTTTGTGTGTATCTGTATTGTTTCACTGTGGAATGCTTTTAGACCTAATCATAACAAACAGAGCTGATGCTCATTAGATGTTAGCTGATGGATCGCACCATCACTGACAATAAAACAAAATATTTCTTTAATGAATCTGTTGGAGAGGTAATGCAGATAGGCTTTTAACACTTTTGAAACAGTCCTTTGAGGAAATGCAATGCTGCACCGATTCATGTTTCCAATTCTTCTTACTAAATACTTTCATGGATGGCACAAGGCCACCAAATTCCAAACAGAATTCCATCAAAATCCCTCTGAGAGATATGGGAAGCTGCTCCGTATATATCTTGTCGATATCTGATCATGCCAACTATGTGGCCCGCTGACCGGAGCACAGATAAACTTAGCCTGGGTTTTGCATAAAATAAAGCATGCAGCTGATAAAAGTGAGAATATATAAGATGCTAGGGGTTGGTGGATGTGACCCCAGTGCTGCTGCAGCTGAGTGTGCACATGTAATGTAATGTGTGTGTGTGTGTGGGGGGGGATCAAACTCACACCCAGGAAGAGGCCCTGTTTCCCTTATCTAACGACAACAGAGCATGTGTCGCCATGGCCACAGGCTGCGCTTTTTATGGGCTTTGTGTGTGAGTGTATTTGTGTATATGTGTGCATGTGTGTGTGCTATGTTCATTGTTTGCCCATGTTCATTGTTTGCTTGGGGCGTGGTGCAACACCAGAATTGTTACCATAGTCTCTCCTCTCTCCCTCTTTCTCTCTCCTCCTCCCATACAACTCTGAAATCTATCTACTATAGCTTTCTTTCTTTCTTTCTTTCTTTCTTTCTTTCTTTCTTTCTTTCTTTCTTTCTTTCTTTCTTATTTTCTTTCCATTGTGTCTTTCTCTGCCTCTCAGCCATAGACTATGCTCTCAACCTCTTTGTCTTTCACTCTTCCTCTGTTTTTCAGTGTGTGTGTATACGTGTTTGTGTGCACACAAGTGTGTCTTTGTGTCTCTGTCTGTCTGTCTCATCCTCTCATCTGGCTTTGAACCAGCAGTGACAAGTTGGGCAACATCAAAATTCAGAGGCACATTGTCTCAGGTTGAGGTTTGTTAGGTCTCTCCTACAGCTTAATTGAACAGAGGACGAGGGAGAGATGGATGTAAAAAGAGAAATAAAGAGAAGAGGGGGAAGACGAGGAAGAAGGGTGCTCAAACAGGCATACATATTGCATGAGTCCCCCCACCACCACCACCACACCCCTTTCTTCACAGAATGGCTGTGTACTGTTCTGGGCTTATTAATTCCGCTCGGTGAGAGAATTATTTTTAGAGACTTGGTGTACTGGCAAAGGCTTTTAAAGTCACAAGTATTACACATTCTGCTTATAGATTCCCTTTTATAAATTGAAAAGTTCTAAAAGTTTGTTGTGGTTGTTTTTAAGTGTGATACTGTATGTTGGGGGGGTTGTTACACTTTCACAGATGTTGCAAAGGTCTACTTGAATGTTGATTGGGTAAAAGTAACATTCTTCCTTTTTTTACTCTGAGCTACATCTTGCCATGGCATATACCATACTACATGAACTGCAATATAGTATATGCTATTGTAGTAAAGCCCAGTGGTGAAAGATGTAAGATAATTTACTTAAGTACTGTCAAAATGTAAAAGACTATTGGCCCCTTTCAGAGTGCTTACTATTTATATAATTGGATTATTAATATTAATGCATTATCTTATAAGCAGCATTTTAATGTTGCAGCTGGTTAAGGTAAACTACTTTATATACTGTACTTTTGAGTAGCTTAATCTATAACAATGCATCATATTTTACAAGCTGATCATATGTTTTGTATCTAAAATCTTAATCTGCACTAAGGTAACCAATAACTATTAGGGATGCACTGATTGTGAAATTCTGGGCCGATTCAGCCCTTCATTACACTATCTTTGAATGAGCACAAATTCAGTCATACACATTTATGAAACAACCTTTAATATAACCTTCTTTCACATGAAAATGATTTTTTTTTAAATTACTGCTTCAAAAGCCTTTTTAGCCTGCTATACAACTACCTACTCAATAAGAAGAATTTTTCAGTACTCAGCCCAACAAATCAAATGCTGTAGTTATCAAGGACTGAGTCTTGCTGGTGGTGGTTTATCCGCTTTCATCGTTGTACACTTTTTCATGTCTGTTTTTCAAATGGGTGATGAGATTTGATGTTTTAAAATTCTTGCTTGTAGTACCTACTCTTGAAATGTCACTGGAACATGTCTTAGATGTCTTACAAACTGCATATCGCTGATCGGACCAAGACAGTGTAATACTCCCACACAGCCAACATTTTCTTTCACTTGAAAACAAACCACACATGCTTCTCCTAATCAGCAGCTGAGTATGCTAGCACAGTTATCCGAGTCTGACCACAAATAACCAACACAACATTTAGCCAGCACAAAATTGATGCGACACAACAGATAAACATCGGCCACTGCCATTGGTGAATATTATTTTATTTGCCAATAGGCCGATGGCAGTCAACAAGCCAGATATTGGCCGAACATCGGTATCGGCCGATATCGGTGCATCGCTAATAACTATAGCTGTTAAATTAATGTAGTGGAGTACAAAGTGCAATATTTACCTCTGAAATGTTGTCGAAATGAAGCTGAAAGAAGCATAAAATGGAAATACTCAAAGGACCTCAAACTTTTACTTTTAAGAACAGTACTTACTTACTTTCCACCACGCATAAAGCCCTTTGAGACAAACTTATGATAAAATGCTATAGAAATAAACCTGAATTGTAGTTTAGTATTAATATTAGCAGATACATGAACAGGTTACTGTGGTATTTGTGTATTTCAAAACAGTTATGTATTTACGGCAAATATGACTTTGCTTGCTAGACAACTGGTTTCAAAATTAAGTTGTTTTTTTTTCATCATTACGAGGTCATTTTTCTCTCTAATGTCTGGATAGTCACGCATTACACAGGCAGACAAGCAGTTCATCTCTGCCCCACCCCCTTCACAAACAGATGTTGCCTAGAAGGCTTTATGAGGAGCTTATATGAATTGTCCATCAATCAAAAACAATCTTCAGTGGAGTCTGTAATTTTGCCTCCAATCCTGCCATCAACTGTCTCACCGGTGCACTCCAAGATGAAAAGATCCCAGCATTGTATTGCACCATTAGCACTGTGTAAATATTACATGTTTTCCCCGGATATGCTAGTTAGCATTACTTCCACCTTGTGGCTTCATTATTTTTGAAACGCTCAGCTTTGTCGATGATTGCAAGGCATGACCTAGTTCTGGGACTCTCTCTCTCTCTCTCTTTACTTTCTCACTTTTCTTCCTCATTTACTCATTTTCTACATCTTTTTCACTTTTTTTTACCTCTCCGCCTCATTTTCTCCTCACGCTGAATCTGTCTACCTCTTCCTTTGTCATTTATTCATTGTCTTTCTCCATTTACTGCCTCAGCATCACCTTCATCCTTTTAGTCTGTCTCTTTTCTGCCTCTCTGTTACTCTCATCCTCCTTCTCTCTCATGTATGCATTCTTTATTTCTCAATTTGTCTCCCTTCCACAACCTATTATTATTTCTCTCTATTCTCTCACACACCCCCCACCCCTCCTTGCCTCTCTATCCTTCTTCTCCATGTTTTCATTCCTCTCTCCCAGCACCACGTGTGTGACGAAGGGAAACATCGCGAGCAGTGGTCCCTGCTGAACAATTACCATGCAAAGCAATCCAAATAGAGATGTTTGCCGAAAACAACATGTGTGTAATTACTGCTTAATGAGGCCCTTGTCTCAGGCAGAATGCCCAATTAGACTGCCGATGAGAAAGCGATGCCAAGGCCCACTGAAGAAAGAGAGGGAAGGATGGAAAGAGGGGTAGGGATGGGGATGGAAAAGTAGAGGGAGGTTATAACATGGAGAGAGGTGGGGAAGATGAGAACATGGGAAAGGGAACAGAGGAGAGAGAGAAAGCAGCAAGAAGGAAAAATAGAAAGAGGAAGAAACAGTGGAAGGGGAGTGGAAAGAGAAAGATGGAGAGAGTGAGGGAAAAGAATCAGAGAGAGAAAATGAAGAGAAGAACAGAGAAAGAGAAGATGATTTCTGTAGTAAATGTGGAGTAATGGCAGAGCTGATAGCATTGAGCCGAGGATAAATTGGCATTTTAAGTGGGAGAGCGAGGCAGTGCAAAGGAGAGCTATCGAGAGAAGAGCAGGGGGAAACAGCTTTACATTGCAATATATGGGCAGCCATGTTGAAGCACAAAATGGCTGACCTTTCTAGGCTGTCTTTGGCATTTTTGATGAATATTATATTACAGATGTAATTGGTGAGAATGAGCTGACTTCATTGCTTCCTTTAAAGCTGAAAGAAATGGTAATGCTTTGCACTTGAAGAATTCAGTTTGCAAAATAAGCTAAAATACAAGATCTGGCAGCGGTTTGTGGGTAAAAATGACGTTATTCAGTGACTGTACTCTCTTTTCACCAGAGAGAATCTTATCCTAAAGAAGCTCTCAAAATGGCTTTACGTCACCACTGATGAAAGTGGATTTCAATGGACTGAAATTGCTCAGTTAGGTGAGGACAAGAGGCTTTCATGTGAGGAGCGAAGAGTTTATTGCAGATATGTCACCAAGGTCAACATCACTTTGGCCCTCTCAATGAGCTACAGTCACTTCTCACTGTCAGGTGATAGATGCACGCTTCATTAAGCAAATTAGCGTCTGTATCTCCAGCATGTAGCGTTGAACAGTTAGTCAGCATCCAGTTTCACTTGAAACAAACATGTCGTTTTTACTGCTAGTGTAGGGTTTTCGGCTTTCGGATAGGTGTGAATGAGGCTTAAATGCAGTATGTGGCTAAATGTTAGTGTAATCATTAGAATAACCAAGTGAATCCTCACAAGGACTTGCATGATATGCATCGTTAACCAACCGTTGCCCTGAGGCAGGCGCTCATTCCCCCGGCCTTTCTCCTGCAATAATGTAGGCTACAGTAATTTCTCTTTCTCGCCACTCATATGATCATTTAGCTACTTCGACTTTTTCCTGTCTAACAGTGTAGATATTAGATTTCACCCCCAGGAATTCTGCCCATTTCCGTCCATTAGTCTACCTAGTTGGGCATTGTTTTGAGCAGGTATATCTTATGATCCATTTGTGTTCACTCATATCCACTGTGTGTTTATCTTTCAAGCCTTTGGTCGCTTTCTCCATAGGCACAAAGCAGACCACCTCAAATGAAAAGGGCCTCCCCGTATCTTCACATCTGAGGAATCTGATGTGGAATGCTGTCTAGTTTGATCATGTTATCTCTGCTGTCTGTTCCCGAGTCTTCTCTGCATTGATATCACAAAGAATGACCTCCATCAACAAACAAAAAAGAGGCTTTATTTGACACGTTGGATTTCTGTGTGTGTTATTATCCAGTCCAGTAAAGGTTTGTTACATTTCCTGCAAGCATGGTATGACAAAGCTTTATGCCTTTGTAAACTAAGGGCATTTCACAATACAGCTCTTCTTAACATGGTAGCAGTTTCTCAGTCACTTTGACTGCACAGGTTCAGTTCCTGAACCATTTGTGGGACAGAATCAAATTTGTTCTGGAGCTAAAAACAGAAACTGTGTTGTTTTCCTCATTTGTAGCCCACTCAAAGCTGACCTCAGTGGGGAGTTCTTCAGGGATTTAGTTTACTAACAGACTAGACGTCAGAGCTAGCATGTTGCATGTAGCACTCAACTGGTGACCTGTTGTTGTTTCCCAGCACCCTTTGGGGTCAAGGGTCATTTGTTGTTACATGCGTCCTAACCCTGTGTCAAACAGTGTTTTGGCACCTGTGGCAAGTGATCTTTCAATGCCTGATTAACTCTAACTAACTGAAGACACAGCGTGCTCTCACTTTGCAGCATACACACACTCACACACTGGATCCACAGCCTCAAAGACAGGCATGGACCCCCTTTACTACTGTATGCACTCATAGATTCATTCACAGTCATTCTCTCTCTCATACACACAGCAGAGCCCACAGGGGAAAGCCCATCTCTTGTCACTGTGCTCATGTAGCCTAATTACTGGCCCGCTGACGAACAGTAATTACCCACGCTGCCATGCCACCACGAGGTTTAACCAAAGTGACAAAGTCATTAGTCTCACACTTTAGGCCACCCATAAAGAGCTTTTCCTCTTTGCACCTTCTCCCCGGCCCCCCTTTTTTTTCACAGCTTCTCTTGCATACCAAGTTTATTTTCTTCTTTCTGTTTTTGTCCACAGTTTGATGGTGACAACATGTACATGAATGACAATAACCAAGAGTTTCGGTCACCAAACCAGGTAAGAAAGCCCACGTCTTTTCAAATGAACCCCACAGATTTGTATACATAAATATCTGGTGAAGCTGTCATGTGTTAGCTTGAAGACTTTATAGAATTATATGTTTTGGTAAATGTTTCAAAATTTTAAATGTGTTTGCCAGTAAAGGTGCTCATTATCTGAAGATGAGGTTGGTTGTAAATGGAGACAGTGCCATGTAAAACTGGAAAATAGTTCAATTGTACTGGTTTATGTGAGTGGAAAACACAAGTCACAGTGGTCTCTGGTCATCCTGTCATTGTTAACTCTTGTAGGTATGACATGTCAAAAATACCTTCACACCTGCAGTAAACTGAAATCAATATAAAAATTTAGCTTGCTTTAAAATCCTCTCATATTTGTTCTTGTTAGTTTAGTGAACTAGTACTAATAAAATGCATTATCTATTGTATTGCACTATTTCTGACAAAATTGCTGTGGGTGCATGTGATCTAGATTGGATATTCGATATGATATAATTTCCTCGTTAACTGTGAAATTAATGACTATATGAATATGGTCCCCCGGCTGATGACCCTGCAGCTGACCCAAGGGCACCGTTAAGGGTGCGGCAGGCAGTAATGCCTAGCAGGCAGCAACACCCACTTTTATTTCCAATGAATTATAACACATATATTTAATTAAACCATCCATCAATATGTGTAAAAGTGTAATGCATGTTGTATTTCCCTACATTGTGAAATATGTGAGGAGCTATAACATTCTATAACCACCAAGTAATTGAGTTGAACTTGGCTAATCTCTCCCTTCAGAATACCTTTAAACTTTAAAACTTTATTGATCTTCTATCGAATCACTTAAATAACTCAGTGGTCTTTGTCCTACCAGAACAA
The DNA here is from genome assembly GCF_020085105.1 of Siniperca chuatsi. NCBI lineage: Eukaryota > Metazoa > Chordata > Actinopteri > Centrarchiformes > Sinipercidae > Siniperca > Siniperca chuatsi. Next base: position 13,300,949 of record NC_058051.1, on the reverse strand, counting down.
ACAAGGCAAAAAACTCACATAATTCAAAATGTGTTTTCACTACCTGCCCCATCATGGTTGCCCAGATTCCACTGAAGGAAAAATATTTTTAGCCATGCTGACAGCATATGCCTCTAAGAATGGCAATGCTGTACTATCAGCCTGTGGGTCAAAATTTGGATTTGCCCAATATTTTGGTTAATGACCAAATACCTGCACAACTAATTCACATCAGCCTCAGTTGTACTTTGTTTTTAGTGCTAATTAGCAAATGTTAGCACGCTAACATGCCCAACTAAGATGGTGAACATGGTGAACATGGTTAGACCTGCTAAGCATGTTAGCATTGTCATTGAGCTTAGCATGCTGACGTTAGAATTCAACTGAAAGCAGCACTGTGCCTAAGTACAGCCTCACAATGTGGCTGTAGACGCTTGGTCGTGTAATTAATGTACAGTTCGCTTTCACAAATCCACAGATTAAGTCAGTGTGTTAGAATCCATTTTTAAACTGTTGGCTTTTGCTGCACAGCATCTAATACTGATTTCTCTAAAAATCTTTATAATAGCAATTGATGATTTGCTGTATCAGATCATATTAAAATATTAAATCAGTGTTTGGTATGGGTAGCCTTGAAACCCTAATCGGAGCATCACTCTTAAAAAGGCGTCCATGACTTTAACCCTCTCCTGCCAAGTAGGAAAAAAACATTTAATTCCTCATAAGCCAAAGTATCCCTTTTACATGTGCTGTTTGATAGATTTTATCCAAAGCACATTAACGTAATATATATCTTTGACATTAGAGGGATTAAATCATCAACCCTGACAGTTTTAGTGCAATGTCAACTCATTTACAGATAAACCAGCACTAACATTTCACCATTCCAGGCTCACTGAAGTACTGGTCCCAGTCTCTAGAAGCACAGTCCCAGTCAAACTGTCAGTGAGTTAGACAGGCACGGCACTGAGTGCTCTCAGCTGCTAGATGGGAACACATGGCTGGACATATGGCAGAATTTGGAGCTCCAGGATTTGTTGATCCAGCAGCGAGGCCTTCATGTTTTGACAAAACACAACGAGGTGGAGGCTCCTCGTCAATTAGCGCCTCACTAATACTAAATACTGTCAGAGAGTCACGGGACAAGGCCAGAAGGCTGAGGATGCCAGGGCACACACACACACGCACACACACACACACACACACACACACACTCTCACACACAAACTCACAGATACTCTCACACACAAACTCACAGATACTTTAATAGGAAGTGACACATTCTCTGATGCAAAGTTATTCACAAGTCATAATCATATGTGCAAGCAGACAGTTTGTTTCACTCACATACTGTACATAGGCACACACACACACACACACACACACATTTGTTCATATACTTCTATACTCTATACTTGAGGCCTCACATTGACATAATGCTAATGTAACCATCGCGAGTACCTAACCCCAATTGTAACATTAAAGGGTTAGTACACCCAGTTTACAAAAAGACATGTTTTCTCACTTACCTGAGTGGTGTCTAGGCATGCATTAAGTTTTGGTTTTATGTGTTGAGAGTTTCAGATTGCTGCCTCTGAAACTTCTGCTGCCACCTCAATACAATGGGGATGAAAGAAATTCAATATGTGGTCCCCCAAGTGTTAAAAATTTTGTTTGAAAAACTCAACAGCCACTTCCCTTTCCAGTAACATTTTTTGGTTGCTCTGGATAATCCACAAACCTTGCTTTAAACTGTTTTTATGGAAGCTATTTTCTACCATAGAGGGGTTTTTTTTAAATTTCTGTGACGTGACCCTTTGAAATAAACCTAATTATAACATTAACCCTAAAACAATGTCTTTAACCTCAAACAGCCGTTTGAAGAAGTGAAGACCAGGCAAAATGTCCTCACTTTCCAAAAATGTGCTTACTCTCAGGGTGTAAAACTTAAATTGGTCCTTGCAAAGATTGCCGAACAGGCACATATGTATGTGCACATAAACACACATATACACTCATAAACCCATACCCACACAAACATATTCTCATAAACCTTCACACACACACACACACACACACACACACACACACACACGTACACACATACGCACACACCCGTCATCCTATAGCCATAAGGTTGTCTTTTCCTTTGATGTTGGGATTGAGTGACTATAATGAGGGGTCGAGTGGGAGCTTTAGCAGCTTATTGTCTACTTATAGCACACATCACAGACTATGAGGTCCATCGTTGTTAGCCACATTTTCTGGCCTGCCCTAATTATGTCACTTTGCTTGCACACATGGGTATGTGCTAATTGGGATAAATGTCCAGTTTTGTAATTTCTCTACTGCAGCGGTCATGTGTCAATCATTGACACCCAGTCCAGGTTTGCAGTGTTGTGTCAACAAATACCTTCTTTGTGGATAAGGCAATTTGGGCTTTTCAAAACATGTCAGTTGCAGTTGATGCTCTGTCAGTGCCGTCAAATACAAGCTTTCACACCAGTTCTGAATAGCCCTCAGACACAGAGTTCACTGTTTTAATACAGCAGATTTAATTTGAAATTTGAAAAACTGTGTGGTTAGCACTGATTTTGATATCTAGGCACAACTTTTCCTTGAGTTTGACAACATAAACACCCATTGTTTCCCGTACATTTTCCCGTTCAGTTGTTTTAGAGCTTGTCAAATCAATACGTTCTAGTTTTCTTGTGCATAAGTTTATACATATTTCCTTGTAATTTAGCATGTCCTCTGGTGTTAGGATCTTGACCAGAATTAATAATTTCTGTGGATTTGAACAATCCTTGGGTACAGGCCATGCATTTACAATGGTTAAATATTATATTAAATATTTTCAAAGCCACCACATCGAAGGAATGTCTGCATTTTCTTTATGTGTCATGCAAAATTCATCACTCTGACTGCTTGATGTGCATGTGAGTCAATCTTTTCTTAATTGATGCTTAATTGTATGCATTAGCTGTGCAGTGCTTTGTCACATACAGTACAGCTTGTTTAGTCAGTTGTTAAATCAGACAAATTAGAGGTTCCAATATGGAATCATTTTTCTGCATCAATTTGAAATGGTGATTACTGACTAATGAGTATGCTGAATACATGCCTACATTCTGGTGTGTATATATATTGTTTTTGTTAAGATTTAAGCGTTCTCCAGCTGTGTTTGTAAAAGAGCAAGATGTTAAGATATAAGGCAGTAGAATTTCCACTATTTCTCTTCTGTTTCTGTGTGAACAGCACTGCAGAAAATGTTCAGATACAGTACCTCCACAATGGTCAAACATATTTTGAGCCTGTATGCCTTAATGCAAGTTTTAGCACTGCGTCGAGATGCCCATCCGTGCCTTTAAATGATGTGTGCCTGTGAAAAAGGTGCATGTAGCCAGAACAGAGACTCCTTTGTTTGCAAGTCTGGGGTCTTCCACAGCGTACGCACTGAGGTAGCAGTTTGACACAGCCAGGAGATTGCATTACACATAACATCTCTGGGCTTTTAAAAAGAGAAAACCGCTAATCAGAAACAGCTTTAAAGGGGCCGTTTACTGTATGCTTGAACACAATCTGTCCATTCAAACAAGATGTTCTCAAGGCTTTGAATACTATATGGTTTCTGCACAAGATATGCATACGAGCTGCACATATGGAGCTCCCAGACGTTTTGATGATATTGATGTTTTCCATTTGGTTCATCTGTTGAGGTTTCAGCCTATATGCAGAACTGTGGGCGTGTTATTTTATTGATCAACATTGTTTATATCTGCCCACACACATACAATGGATTAGGGATGAAGAGAAAACGAGCCAGTGGCAGGAAGAGGGAGAGTAATTTTGTGCATCCCTTCCTCTCTTGTGTTGTACTTGTTGCATTGTGTTCCTGTGCAGGAGAGGAAGCTCAGGGGCCCCTGGTCTTCGGAGAGGCAGCAAGCTTCAACCTGTTTTTGCCTCTGTGTTTTCTGTTTCCAGGTGTCTTGCTGAGCTGTGTTTCTCTATCGATTTGGCCGGCTGCAAGAGAACAGTGGCTGATGGTTGAGATTAGAATAGAAACCTCACTTGTTTGATACAGGCTCTCTCTCTCTCTTTCTCCTTGTCTTTCATTTTCTGTCTGTTTCAGTGTGTTTATTTTTGTGTATTTTTTTAACCCCGACACTCTCTCATTCTCTGTCTTTCTCCTTCTTTCTCTGGTTTTTCACCCACGTTCACCCACCCAACTATTTTCTCTTGAAAATGTATGGCTCTCAGACACATCAACTAAACTTCATACACACAACTCATGCATCCCTTCCCACTCTCAGTTCACTTCAGCTCAGTTCAATGAAGCTTTATTGGCATTATGTTTTGATCATAAAAGATGTTGCCAAATATATATGCACATATACACAAGGTAATGATACACAGCTCATCTAATTTAATAACTATATTGTAAAACTATTTGTTTCAAAATAAAAAATATTAGTGACTTCCTTAAGATTTTGAATTAAGTGACTAATTTGTCCACTTTGGTCATTAGTTATTCTAATGCAAAACTCACTTAATGAGTCAACTTAATTGAACTTAAATTAAGTTCAGCTAACAACTTGTAAGTTATAAAGGTTTTATTGCTAGTAATGTTAATTTTTATTCTAGTAAAGCAGTTTTAAGTCTGATATACTACACTATATACTACACTGTCTATTCATTGCAGCATTTGCTGTACTGCTAGAAACCACATTCACATCAGGATCAGCACTGACATTTGCATTTGAAGTACCTAACAGAGTATGGGAAGTGGTTGAAGTGGAGGTGTTCATTTTGATCAGAGAGAAGACCACATCACTTGTCTGAGACATATGTATAAAAAGACATATACCAAAAACATATAACTGCAGGAAGACTGCACTTTCTTGTTAGATGAGAATACAACTGTACTGTCTGTACGGTAAATATGAATCCAATGCTCAGCAGCCGGTTAGTTTAGCTTAGCATAAAGACTGGAAGCAGAAATAGTCAGAAATATAACCGCCCATAAAATCACAACATGGCGTTTTTACACCTAGGTTTTTTTTTATTTACAGATATTACAGCATATCTACCAAATGGTTGAACTATTCCCTTAATTTGGTGAGTTATGTGAACAATCAGTTGGACATTTAACTAATTTAACGTTAAAAGACTTGAACCTATGATCATAAGTTCTGCAATGAAACTTATCTGAATACACTGATTAAATGATAAAAGATGTGTCATTGTAAATAAAGGGAGAAATACTTAAAGGAGTAGTTTGAGATTTGGGGAAAAATGCCTGTTAGCTTTCTTTTCAAGGATTAAATGAGAAGATAGATACCACTCTCATGTCTGTTAGCTTAGCTTGGCATACAGACTGGAAACAGGGGGAAACAGCTGTCTAGCTATTTAAAATCAGAAAAAGAAAGAAGGATAATTCTGTTACAAGCAGTTGACATGACCCCCCCCCACCCTTGTTTCTCTTTCTCCCTCTCTTTCTCTCTGAGGCAGAGACACCTCAGTACACCCTGGCACCGCACACCCAATGTGGGCGATGCTGATGTGAAAAGGCACCGTTACTTAACAGTGACTCACAGTGCACCATTATACCCCCACCATCACAACTGCAACACTCTCCTCACTTCACACACACACACACACACACACACACACACTACTTCAGTAAATATGTTTCTCTTTCTATCCTCTTGCATCCTTTCCCGGCAGGAAAAGTTAGGGGGACATTTGAGACAAAGGATGAAAAATGGAAATTCAGGGTCTGAAAACGCCAGCACACATCTCACTCCCTCTTTGAGGCCGTACGGAGCCGCTGGCAAGGTCACAAGAATGAAGTAGAGATACATATTGCACAGTGCGTATTTAAATTTCAAGAGAGCGTACATGAATTCAGGCTGAAAACAGTTTTCAGCTCTAAACCAGCACTGTGCCATCAATATCTGAAAACAATACTCGAGGAACATCAGCACAGCATCCACGCCCATGCTAGCAGGGATTGTAAGTTAAAGTTGTAACCAGGGATCGGTAAGATAATAAGTCCAATTACCACCAGCCTCTGAAATAGAACAAGCTATGACCTCTGCTCTGCTTTCATGGAGTTGGAATGGATGGAAATCCTTACTCTGCGGCAGAGTAAGGATTTTATAAAAATTATATAAAAGATTGATTGAGAATAGAGATATTAGTGGGTCTAGAGTAAACAGCAGAATGAAAAAAATATTATTGGGAAATGTTCAAAGTCAGGGATCCATGGCAATGTGAGAAGTCAACATTTCGCTTGTTCGAAGAATATGAACAGATTCATCTTTCAAGACGTCTGTTGATATTTGAGTCTTTAAAAAACATCAAAACGACCCACTGTCCCACTCTTTTCGGCGTAGTCCCTCGGTCCCTCCTCAAATACATAGCCCGCAGAAAAGCGGCACTCCTCCCCCCCAAAAAACAGCAACTTATCAGCAGCGAGAGTGCACTCAATGATTCATACACTCTTTTAAGAGAACTTGAAACCTTGGCTCTATTTTGGTCTGGGCCTCTCTCTGCATATGCTGCACAACGGAGCAGAGGGATTTAGTGGGACTAAGTAGTTTGATATTTCTATTGGTTTTCTGCATGTATTTTCACTCTCTCTTTCCCTCTCTCCCAGTGATCTTTCTCATCATATGGAGACCAAGGTCATGGCTGATTGAAATATAATAGAAGTGTAGACATCTGGCCTAATACTGTGGGAAGTTAAATCTATTTTAATGGCCCCTGCCGCAGTGGATTCTCTCTGATGCACTCTTGCGCTTCACTGACAGTAAATCACAATGTTCTCTTATTACCCTGACTGGAATGAGGGCATAGAGAAAGAACAATGAGGGATCCACATCATTTGTTTTCACCCCTCCCTTGCTTTTTCCTCTCCTCTCCGCTCCTCCTCTCCTCCCCTCTCCACTCCGTTTGCGACTCATAAAGCAAGAGGCTTAAAGAGAGTGACATCATGAAAATAAAAATAAAGGGGATTATGGGCGAGCTATTGTGCCATATGTGATTACTGGGGCTTCCATGTTCCCTTGGGGGGGGATGAGTGACTACGAGAGAACATATTTTATATTTATTTATACGATTCTCTCTAATGAATAAGAATAGGAAATGTGGACCACAGAATTGCCCCTCTTTTGTAAAAAAACAAAACAAAACAAAAACGCCGCCCTTGGTCCAAACATTAAAGAAGTTTCAATTTCTCTCTGTTCCGTTACAAAGATCAGAGATATTTTTTCACCCTTGATCTTTGATCTATAACTGTGAGGGTTTTTTTTTTTTTTTTAAATTGAATTGACATAAATGTGCGGTACATGGCCCTTTTTCACACCTTTTCAAAATACTTCCTTTGCGGCTGTTTTTTTAGAGTTCAGGTACAATTCAGCACAGGTCCACCCACATCTGCTATGGAGAGTCAGGTCCTTTTTACCCACCTAAATGAGATCCATTTTGATGTGACATTTGAGAGAATTACCAGTGCATGGGGGAGCAGGGAAGAGGTTAGCTCACTCCTATGCCATTGGTTGAAGCACACCACAGCCCACCTTTAGTGATGGACGGTACGAATGACCCTGAGCTACTATCGGCCATGGTGAACCCCCCCGCACACCTCACTTATCCCAGTCCTGTCTTGCTGTCAGTCAGCCCGGTGGGTCTGCTATTCCATTCTCCTTCTTTTGTACTACTCTGTCTGCTTCTCTTGATACATCACCCAAATGGAGTTCCTTGTCGTTTCAAAGCCAGGTCAGATAGCCTTTGTGGACCCTGCAGAACGTCACTGTAATGGTCACTTGTGCAGCTCACCTCAGCAATGTTCAGCACCCGCTTCTCTGCTCTGCAAGGTTGATCTTTGAAGGTGAATTTTGAAATTCCCCATAAGATGTTTTAAAGATTTACTGTTGCCATCCGTCTATCTGGAATACACAGAGTGGACGTGAAGACCTTTATGTATGCATGGCCAGCTGTTGTTTGTCGCCAAAACCATGCTGCTCTGTCATTTTTTTTTCACAAAGTAGCATATGGCTGGATGACTTTCTATAGGACACTGAAAACTCATTAAAAGTTATGTGGTTTATTTCAAAAGAGTTGTTTTTTTCTGAGTTTAGTTATTTTTAAAACATTATCAGTGTTTCGTATTACAGGAAACACTTTGAGTGTCAGTCACTGAAGCTGTAATAACAAAGTCCATCGAAGACAGACAGCTCTTGTCTTTTGGACAATTTGCCCCCCATCAGCCATGACAGACTCTCTGGTGTACTGTGCAACATTTTCATTCTCCTCCCTTTGACGAACACATCATTGTTCCCAGATGAGCTGTCTTCCACTAAACACCTCATAGGCCACGAATGACTCCATCACCAAGCTAATGACAACTCATTTTCACAGCCATTTGTGTCAAGAAAACTTTTAGCAGAGCTGATTAATTTGTTTCTACTTAAGATAATGTAATTACTTAAGATAAATTGACAAGGTAGAGCTATATTTAGTAGCAGAGACTTTTCAACCTGCAAGCTTTCATGTCAAGGTTAAATTTCAATTCTTATTACAATTGCTTCAGCATTTACCCTGATCTTTTGTCAATTTAACATGCTCTGAGGATGTAAACATGTATATGCTGTGTCCACAAACTAAACGAAAGTTCCAAACCAGGAAAAGGTTTTCATGCAAGAGAGAACTAGATACTAAATGACTTCTACCATTGGGCCACCCCTCCCCCTGTTAAAAATTACCAAATCGCCTACTGATCTTAACACCAGACTAGAAAGCAGTATTTTTCTGCCCTCTCTAGTTGAAACTTTAAACTCTGTTGCACCTCTGGGTGGGTCATGGGTGTGATCAGAAGTGTGTTCATTTGCACCTACAACCACGCCCAACAGTGATGTCACTGTGTACTAACACACCCTGGCTAAACCACAGGGGGTCAGCAACAGCAAGATTTTCAGCTGCTGTTATTTAAAGCAAGATTAATAAACATATTTCAATCAGTCAATTTCAGATTTTTAAAAAAAGTAAAACAATTCTAAGAATCTGATCAAGCATTGGTGCCAACTTTAAATACTTGATAGCTTTTGATAACTACAAAAACAACACACACACATACACAATGTGGTTAGTACTCATAAAGTACTGAGGTTCAAAACTAATCCCCACAAGTAGCTTAGCAGTTAAATTGTGCAGTGGAGAGTGTGTTGTCAAGATCATTTGGAACTTGATGAAAAAGGTTTTTACTATGCAGAAAGCATTAATTAAGCTTTGGAGTAAGTTATATATGACTGAATGTCATTAGTTTAATTGAGGGACACCTCAATGGTTTAATTTTGCACTGAATATGCTTCAGATTCTTCTTAAAACCAGTTTTTAATGTATGTTTTTGTTTTAAGTGATCTTAGTGTAGAACGTCAACACTCCAACACTGTTCCCATGGGGTGATTCATCTCCCTGTTTTTTTCCCAAAGAACCTGCTTTATGTATGATGACAGTCAATATGCCTCGGAGCAATATCTCATATCATATAAACTGTGTTAAAGCAATATGGTGTTTTATGTCGAATGACAACTGATGTACAAAAGTAGCTTTGTGCTATTGTGAAAGAAAGAAAATAAGGACAGAGTTGATATGTAGAGTATTTGATGGTCCAAAGTAACGTCCTCTTGTCGGGAGGGAGGGGGGGTTGAAGGTTAGTGAGAGAAGGCTGAATCAACATTTGCCTTTTATTTCTGACCCCTCTCTTTTATCCGCTCTCCTCCATGTCCTGAAAGACAGTATATTTATGAATTATTTATCTAAGTTTGAAAATATTAAACTTGTGATGTCCTTGTCCCGTGTCTTATCTTTAAGGGCATCATAAGAAGCTGTAAAGAAGAAAAAAAGTTCACCAAAGCGATGGAAGGCACAGTCGTAAAATAGCGTCTGACAGCATTTAAATCTTGGTACATACCTTAGTGTGTTCAGTTACTCATTATCATTACAGGAGATTAATCGATAATTTTCATTATCAATTAATCTCCTGATTATTTTCTTAATTAATTGATTAATCTCTTAGTTTATGAAATAAATATAGTAAAAAAAAAAAAGAAAGTCACATCACAGTTTCCAGGGTGACATCTTCACAACCATTTCATCTTCACCTTTCACTTTCCAGTTACCTCATGGTTTATCCAGTCTCAATTTAATGTATGAAAACTCAGATAGATGCCATACTTTATATAGCCAGGAATAGATGCACAAACCACTGAGATTTGTTTTTATTTTTTACTGAATTAAGCCTAGTGCCTATGCTTGTTAACAATAATAACAAATGACAATAATGATAAATGTTAGACAGCGAAGAAAGAGACACTTCCAAAACCTTTATCGTGGGAAAAGGAATTGTCAGTGATAATATTTCTGAGCAAGCACCAAGCGAGGAGAGTGAGTGTTATGGGAAGAGAAAATAGCACATCACCCCCTGATAGTAAACTTACTTCCTTTTATTATTCTTATTATTTTCTCCCTAATGATAGTGCACATTATGAGACTTTTATCCTATCTTCAAGCACCAGTTTTGCTTGTGGGGACATTGTAGCTGTTCCTCGACGTTTCTTTCCATTTGTTTGCTAAAAGTATTTGTTTGCAAGATGAATTGCTGCACTGGCAGGCGAGATGACAGCCTACACGAAGATGATATTGAATTGATTTCTGAAATGTTGCAGAACGGACTAGTTGATGTGTACCACGAGACATGAATAATAAAAATTCTATTAAAAAGCTCTTGAATGGCTGACACTGGAATATTATTTGTGATGATTAATTTTCTTCAGTCATTATAAAGGGGAGTTGGCATCAGATTGCCTCTGACAAAATTGCTTTTCATTCCCTGGTGAATACCCTCAGTATGCTTTTTGAGAGCACAAAACCATATTTCTCAGCGTAATATTATGTCAAGATAGGCCCTGGAAAAGACAGCCACTGGCTCTGCTCATGTATCACCTTATTAGTACCATAAATTTTTGTACTGTTTTACCTGGTAGGGGTCATCTGGACACTGGAATCATTTCATAATGAAGAATGTGATTTCTTTAGTCCAGTTTTTCTATTTCTAAAAAATATGATTGGCATTATAATTATGAGATTATAAAATTGCGACTAAGTGAGTGTCAATGGTGTTTTTCCACGTAATGAATTTGAATAACTGTATTTTAAAGGCGTGCGGGCTGACAGTTTGTTGCTTTAAAGCTATCAAGATTTCTGAAGCAAATTACTGTACAGCAGCTGTTGTTGTCTAACTCTAATTAATTTACTGTGTATGTTTGTGTTGAATGAATAAACACTTTTGTAAGCGCAACAATTTGCATTTCTAATTATTTTATTTTCAGCAAAACAGCCTGAATTGACTGCTGCCGTTCAGTGTCTGCTGCATACATAAATCTGAACAACAACAATCAACAGGTGCATTTAAAAGCCAATTAAGAAGCTTTTTAATTACTCTGGAACATCCTTTCTTAGTTGTTTCTCTCCTTGTTTGTTGTTGAGCAGTACGATTGTCTGATGGGCACGTTTTTCTTAGAGATTCAAGAGTTGAATCCCCCTATTTTATTCATGCTGTAACTAAATGTGGCACTGTTTTTCTGTTGTGTTTTTATGATGCCGTGTTCATGTGGATTTTCCCTGTGTGCTTCCTCCCACATTCCAAAGATATGCAAATAACTAAGTGTGTTATAAACTCTAAATTGGCCATACAAAATTTCTATCTGTGATCTGTCCTGGCGTTTTCCTTTGTGTTTTTTTTTTTATGCGTTCAACTTACAACCCTGAAAATGTAGCAAAAGTGAGTAAATGAGTAAAGGTTGCAGTGATTGCAGTTTCCCTGACTCATTCCCCTCTTTTATCTGCCTTTCCAGAGCTACTCCAGTCAGGGTAGAGGCAGCAGTGGCAGTGGAGGAGCAGGGGATGAAGACTATGAGATCCCCCCATCACACCCCCCAACCATGCCGACCCTTCTCTGCTGCACCTCATGGAGCATGAGTCAGGTTACCCCTTCCACTCCCTGCCTCACAACGGCCTGCTCAACACCTACTCCTACCCTGAGCTTCCCGCCCTCATGATGTCCAATATGCTGGGTCAGGACACCCACCTCCTCTCGGGGCCTATGCACTCAGTGAGTACACCTTTTTTTGTCTGTCCCTTTTTAGCTATGACCCTTTGTGATCGTGCAGGTCAAGCGCTGTGGTAGGGTATTAGTCTTCGTGGTCAGATGGCTGGAAGTCAGCACAGAGAACATTTTCTCTGAAGGTTTCACATGTTCATGTCATTGAAAGTTCAGTCTTTTCAAAATGTTTTCAAATATTATTGATCTTATGATACTCTTTTGAAACTATAAGCAACAAAACAGCAAAATGGCTAATTCATCTGTGTGCAGCTCTCAATAGTCTCAAATATTTTTTTTGTTATAGCAAAGCGTTCTTGTATTCGAGCGATAATTAGCCCGGTTAGAGGCCAAGGAAGCTGAAAAAGTGAAGTCTGAGCAAGGCCAGAGTTTATACATGCAACATTTATAAATTCAGAGAGCTGCTGCCTGCTTAACACCCAGACCTTTGCAGCAGCGCTCCTTTAATATCTATTCAGCTGCACAACTCAAAGATTTCATTGCCTCAAAATGAGCTAAGAAAGGGAGCAAGAAACTCGGTGCTGCACATTTTCATTTGTTATGATCAGCAAAGCAAAAAAGGAATGGGGAGGGATGGGGGGGGCAGGTTTTGAACAGAAAATCTTGATGGGGGGGTATTCCTTGTCAGCTACTTTTTCTTTTCAAAAGGATGCTGAGGACCCCCACTTCCCCCTCCAGTAAAGGGACTTTTCTTTTTCTTGTGTTAAACATGCTTCAGACTGAACATGTAAACACCCCTGGCGAACACATTCAAATGCTTTAATCATAGGATCAAACCAGATGAATTATAGATGGCCTGTGTGGTGAATTATTCAACGTTATATACTTTCATCTGACATAAATATTACTTTTTTCTCTCTGCCCTCCATCATGAATATTTATGCTTTAATGTGAGCATCCATGGCATTTATCCTCCGTTAATCAGGTCTTATGTGATTTTCAGAATCAAACTGCATAAGTTGCAGGCTCCATTTTTTCTGTGGGTGGTAGCTAAGGCCTCCATTAAAGCCAGCCTTCAGGATTAGGTCACAATCCATTGGCTACTGTGCTGAATAGTCTTGGTGGAGGAGAAAGATGCTGTTGACTGGAACATTTACAGTCTGCTTTTTAGTGTAGATGGCTGGTTTGACAAAACCTATACAGTAATTTGAATGGGTTGATTTCAGTATTTTTGAATTCAACATATAAACTGTGTCTCTGTATGCATGTATGCATATTTATGTATAAAGTTTATACAGTATATACCATGTGATGTGCATGCATGAGTATATGTAACAAAGCAGCCCTTTTTGGCCAGTAGTATTTTAGAAGGAAACAGAGAGGGAGTGCCTGCTTCTTAAACAGCTTTTGTTTCACCTTTGCAATTATTTATTTTCAAATAGCCCTTCAGGGTAATGTTCCATTTTCTTATTTCACACTCCCTTTTCTCATAAATGAACCATCATTGCAATAAATCATTGCACAAACAGAGACTTGCACACACTGTGAAAGGTCCAGAGATTTATGTAACACATTCATGTTTCCCACTTCCACATTTTAGTACTACTCTAGCAGAGCCTGGCTAATAATAGCCGCTATTAATATTTCTTGTTGCCTAGCAACCCCAGCAAGTAATAGCTTACTCTGGAAAAATAGATGACCGATAAGGAAGAAGGGGTTGGTGGGGTTGGAGTGGGGATTCAATTCATTTATTATCTCCTGGGACAAGAGGAGCTTATTTCTGAGGCTGCGGAATAGGAAAGTAGGCTATATATTGAGAAATATTTTAAAGCAATTGAAGATGACGTTATTTTCATTTTGGTTCCATTAGGGATGTTTCATTTGATGTTTCCCCAACAAAGTCAATTAACCTTAATTTCATACTGATAAAGGTATAATAAGGAAGATTGAATCTCTGTCTGCTGAATGCTTAACGAATAATAAGGGTGGATGGAAATAGGCTCTCAGTGTAACCACGGTCGGAAATGAAGAGACAAACCTTTACCTTTGTTGTATTATATTAACAAAAGCCTTGCGGTAAACCCACAAAATTGGAGGAGATAGATGGAAAACCAAAACGCTAATCATTCAGCAGTCTTCTTTCACCATCGCTGAACAAGCAAATAAAAAGTCAACAGCGTTACCTTAAGGATACTCTTCAATAAAAGCTATCCTTCAGTGTATATATAAACCTCCTACAAGTACAAGCTCAGCTGGAGCTACAGATACGCTTCATCTCAAGGGATGTTGTTGCTGGTTTTTGTACAACATTTAGCCTAAGGCTAAAGCTCTGTAAACTTCTCCCTGCTTTGGGATTCTCTTTTTCACAGCACATCGATCCTACAGCAAACACAGTTAAATCATTATAGGATTGAGAGCAGTGGATTGACCATCATCATCATGCTGCATAGGCACACAGTTTTGCATCAGTTTGTCCTGGTAGCTTTAAAGTCTGTAATTTATGTTCATTTAGAGTTGACTGTATAATAATCTTATGATTTCTGGCCTGCAGAACAGCATATGTCTCGAGGGCCCTGTTTTTTCTTGCAAAATTTATTCTGTCTGACAACCTCCTCTTTTCCATCTAATTATGACTCCACAGGCAGCAGAAAAATTAGCTGGTAAATGAAAAAGATGTGTAGCAGATAGAAAAAAACAGGTGTCAAATACATGCATTATAAGAGTATAAGGCAAATTTTAGAGCTTGGACATTTGATGTACATTGAGATTTGGTTTTTCTATTTATATTTTCAACTGGCAGATCCGGCACTTTGTTCAGGTGTAGGGTTCGACCCTTTCTACTGCATGTTGTTCATAATAGTCTTAAGTGACAGTTTTGAACCGTTTCTCAGACTTGAAATTGCACCATTTACAAGGACTCCAACAAGCAGAAGGATCAACATCAGCATTATAAAAGACAGAGCTGTCAATCAGAAAATGCTCTTACATTCTCTCAACTCCTCCCCACATAACGCTGACCTACTCTGCCACATTCTTTGAATCGAGGCAGAAAGGGCCAAGTCTTGGAAGGTTGGATACTGTGAAATGTAACACGCCTTCATGTGAATACTCGTTGTTGAGGGAGAATCCCTGTCTCAAACATTGCTGTCAGTATTTCTGCCACTCCGGGGTTCAGGGAAGAGGTGGCACCCAGGGGTCTCATGTTCAACAAGCCCCCTGATCGTTCAGGTCTGGCTGAGGCTACAGTGCGGGGAGATACAAGCAAGATCGAGCTCTTTGAAAAAATAAAGGGGGAGGGACACTCACCAGCAAATGGTAATGAGGGTTCGTGGAGGAGTTTGCAGAACAGCCCCAACATGGAGCCTTGAGGGGCACCAGCGCGTTTAAATATTGAAACAGAGTACCAGCCCCTGTCTCATTACCGGTGTAATAAGGCTAGTTAGGGAGGGGGAAAGCCCCTGCTGCCAAAAAAGCAGCTGCCAGTTTTATAAGTTTATGTCACACATTCAGTCAGATGACTCCTGAAGGGAACTTTGTTCAGTTTTGTTAAACATGTGGCACTAGCTTAATATTTTTGGCAGGATGTGTGATGTGTGACAGGCCACCAGCAGTCGATTTTGAACATTCTGCTGTGTTGAGACAGTGACAAGTTATTGCTGATACCTTGGATAATTTGTCAGTTGAAGATACTGCTTTGGTTATTTATTTTTAAGGCTGCATTAACAGATTTTTGATTGATTGATTGATTGATTGTTGTTGGGTTTCTGGGTTGCTGTTGGGGTTTTTTGGCCACTTGAGGGCAGAAGAACTCCACAGCAAGCTACCCTGCCCTCATACATCATTTCACTTTATATCACTTTATAATAAAATTGTTATTACTTACTTAGTCGCAAACAGTTGCCCACCTACACATCCAGTAATCTTGGAGCAACTTTCATTCATTCATTTTCATGCATTCATTTAGAGTCATGTTGGTGGGTACCTGGTGGAAATATGTGTAATATTCACTCTCCTTTTAGCTCTGGTTTGGTTTCAACCAACCCCTAAGGAAAATATCTGGGTCTCTGGTCGCTAAATGTTTGACTTCCCCGGCTAGTTGCTAACTTTGTTTGTCTGCCATTTGGTACTGAGCATGTGTGATACATTTGGATTGTCAGAGCTGTTTTGCTGAAAACTACTGCTGCTGGAAACAAGGTTTACAGCAGGTTTAGATTGTAACAAACAGTACAAACCAAAACAATTAGCTAAAAGAGGCTGAAAAGCTGCAGAGTTCGGTGATTATTCACTGTGAGCAGCCCCTTTCACGTTACACATAGACATTCGATTCATTGGTAATATAGAAAATATTAATTAGTGGAACTTTAACTTTGGAAAACAAAACCTCATCCCGGCCTCTATTAAAAAGTATGACACAAAATACTGAGTGCATTCATAAATGTCTGTGCAATAGTGCACAGTGTATAAGTACAGTGTGTTTGCACTGTAGCATGCACAACTATGGCACAGTATAAGTGTTTACTGTATGTGTGTGCCTTTATTTCCAGCTTGACTTAATTTGACTTCATTTAATCTGTGAAAGGAATTTTTTTTTGCATCACTTGGCATTTAGGACATAGACAGCATGGGGGAAAGGCCATAACTATTTAATGCAGCGACATAAAAACTATATTGACAGCTGTTGTTATTGACAGTGCAGGGATAGTTAGATAGAGGCCCAATCAAGCCATTAAAAAGGTCAGACTAAGCCTATCAACACTGTACACAAATCCATGTTGTGAAACATCCTAGACAATGTGATGTTCAAACAAATATATCCAGAAATGAAAATGTTGTTTGTATGTTTGAAACTTTTACATTTTCCAGGCCCCATCCACTGCCTACTATCTAATGAGAAGAACTGCCTTGAAATAAACTTTATCCAAAAAAAGGATTTATATAATTATATAATATAATTGTAGTTTGATTTGACTTCACATGCTCAGTGCAGCTGGATTACTTGTGTTTTTTAAATTGAAACAGCAATCTTTTTTTCCAGTGTAGGTTTTAGACATATCTCATATGACCTGCTTGCTCTGCTGCCTTTCACTGGGATAGATATGACATCTCAGTGACGTTCCCAGATAAATCACTTTTTGTAACAGTAGAAATGTTTTCTGTTGTGGCTTTTCATTTCAAAAAACGACAGATGCCCTTCAGTGCTACAGTGCACAACAGGGGTGAACAATGTGTCTTGTAGTTGTCAAGAGAAATGACAGCGAGATAATTGGTAGGGCACTCCCGTTTCATTTAAACTGAAACAAATAGGCTTCCAAAGAGAATTGTGCTTTAAAAAAGTAAAGCTTTGTTTTGTGCAGCTCATCATGCAGGGTTCAGAGTGAAGTAATGAATAGGAGTATTAACGGATTGAGCATTAAAAACAAATGCACATTCATTGCAATTCATGAATATTCATGGAACTAATTCAAATAACCTTAGGCGACTGTTACAACTAATGAATATTTAAAACAGCTTGGTCACAGAGATTTGAACACTGCATTACAGCTGACTTTCTGGGATCATCATGTACAAGGGTAAACAATTAGGAATGGCAAAAACAGATTCCAGTGGTGATCAAAATACATCTGGAAAATAATATCTCATGTTGTCACATTAGTTATGGGCCGTTGATGCTCCAAAGGAGAATGTGATGACATGCAAGAGGACAACAAGGTGAAGAGTTGGCAATAATCATAACTATGAGTTGATTAATCAATTAGTCAATCAACAGAATATTAATTGACAACTATTTTTAAAAGTCAGAATCATTTATCAAGCAAAAATGCTAAATATTCTCTGGTTCCAGTTTATGAAATGTAATACTTGGCTGCTTTTCTGTTTTATATGATTGTAAATTGAATACCTTTGGAATTTGAACTGTTGGTTGCACCAAACAGGCAATCGGACGATGTAACTTTGGGGAATTGTGATATTTTGTAGACCAAATTATGAATTGATTAATTGAAAAAAATGAAGAAAGTGATCTTAAGTTGCAGCCCTAATCAAATTTGATAATAAAAATAGCCATTTATTTGCTTATTCTGACCTCAAACCTTTTGAGCTGACTCAGTCAGGAAGGGCTGAAGAGCAGTAAAGGAAAAGCAGTCACAGCACAGCGCCTAACAGAGCGGGACTCACCCTTGGAGGGACCCGTGGGTGACTAAACATGTTTACATTTGCCAAGCTGGTTTTGTAAAAGCCCGGCACCCTTACACGCTCCAAGTAGGCGAATCCCGTACTGCCCACTTAAAAAAGGGGCCTTGTCTGCTTCCTTTGAGGGATCAGTGTGGTGACTCGTCCTCCTCGCCACCACCGCAACGCTAATTAGGCCCACCACAAAGCCAGCCTGTGGGGATAATGTCCCATTATTAGAGTCATTTGTTTCAATTAACCGCTCTGTGATTCTACAATAGCACAGCGCAGCCCAGTGCAAAGAAGCCATTACTCTCGCCCAAGGAACCACTGAGGTTTGGGACAAGAGTGTTTGTAAGAAGGTTATGGATACCTGCTCCTGCCAGCGTTGGTGCTGCCAGGCTCCACAAACTGTCCAGTCACTGATGAGTTGTTTCAGCACTGAGGGAGAGCGAAAAAGTCCTTATTCATATCTTTTTTAGAGCTTTTAAAGACTGTTACCAGCTTTGTTGTTTCTGACTTTTTTTCACTGAAGATTAGTATAAGGGATTGTTGACTTGAGCATGGACCACTGAGAACTATAAGCTGTTCTCTCCCTTTTACATGCTGAGATCATTGTGGTTGACTGAATTACTATTCTTCCACTGTATAATTACGCTGCTCTTGTCATTTTTAGACTGCAATCTACTACTTTCTGAACTCTGTGCATGAGGCTCTCTTTTTTTCTCTTCAGCTCATGCATTTCTCTTACAAATTTGAGGAAAGTTTCTTTCATGTATTTTGACATAGAAAGCAGATTGCTTTGACAACAACTTTTCCCCTTCCCTATCTGGGACTTGTGAAATGACAATTAGTCTAGTGCCTTTATGGCCACTAACATGTGACCCTTGATAATAGCTGTTTGTACTGTTTGTGCACTTGCATACTGCCTTCTGTTGGTCACAGCTGGAGGCTGAAAGAGCCTACTGGTTGCAGGTTGCATAAGGCACGAGTATAACAGAGATTATGACTGATTTGTTGCCTGAAGTAAAAGGAATAACGTCAAGAAATAGTGTTTATATAAATGGCTTTGATGTCAGTTCACTTTTTCCTGATCATTTGCATATTGTTGTTAGCAGCATAGCTACTTCACTGTAAACTGCCTCAATGTTTTTGGAAACATAACAGCAATAATACAAAGATGCCTATCAACTCCAAATGCTCCCAAATACAATATTTCAGAGCACTTTTAGGTCCTTTCAACACCAGATAATGGAAACTTCGATTGTTACCAAGAGGTTGCTGCCCTGTGATGCCTCTGTTGCCAGGCTCTCTCATTGGCTTTCTCCCCCCCGCTGCGCAGATGTTTACAAAGAGACATCACCAGCTCACATTAAAGGGTTCAAGTTGTCCCCTCGGGCTGTTGCTATGGAAATAACCCTGCTATGGTCGCTCATTCATGTTTGATTAATTGTTTTTTCCTTTATGTGCTGTTGCCTCTACAAAGACCTCATCATGGGAACGTTTCATCTTGAAAGCAAACAACAGGAAAAGATGAATATGTCAAATTCTGTTTTATTTGGACTTGGAGATATTCTCTCTTCCTGCTTTGGGGAGATGTTGTGGATGTTCTGTGGTGATAAAAGTCTTGGAAATTGTATTAGTAGTTGTATTAATGTTGATAAACCCTTGTCTGTGAAGCCATACAATCATAAAGACTTTTTTTTTGTTTCCCAGACTTACCTGGACTGAAGATAAGCATTTTGCCTTTTTCCCCTCTTAAATTGCACTGTGTAGTGCTGAGCTACAGCAACCCACTGGGGCCAATTAGGATGCCAGCAGAGCCAGGAAGTGCATAGCAGATGCTTTTGCCACTATTTATTAAAATCCAATCTGCGGGGGCCCCTCCAACAGCTCGTTAAACTACCGTTAATCTAATTAGCTCTCACTTGCCACTGTTTTCACCACATTACCAAATACAAGGGCCTCGACTTTGCAATTTAGGCTGATTAAGTAGGTCCAGTGCTGTTAGGCAAAGCTTGTAGGGAGGAGCTCCTTAGAGCTGTCAGTCATTTTCCAGAGTCAGATAAATCATGCAGCTTAGTTCAGCAATGGCTTTGGGCTCGACTTTGAATTAAAATGTCTGCAGTGGGAATATTGGTTGAAATCAAATCCACATTGCCAGCTCAGTACTGCAAGACTGCATGTCTGAAAACAATAATGAAATACTCCACATCATAAAGACCTTGTATATTTGTAATGGCGTGGTATCAGAACTGGATACAAATTCCATAATGGGCTCTTTATGGATCAGGTCTATATTTTTCCACTGATGTCCTTTCATGTCTTTTAGATCACATCCAGAATCTACACTTCCGGATCATTATTGTTTGGGCTGGGCTGTATTTTTATTTGATGAGTGCTGCTCTCTGGACAAGTGCCTGGTTCTACTCAGAGATCTGTGCGGCGGCTTTGACATGCAGTCCTGCTCATTG